>NC_136593.1:29257208-29290588 GCF_910589615.1 Taurulus bubalis | reverse complement strand
GGGCGTGTGTGTGTGTGTGTGTGTGTGTGTGTGTGTGTGTGTGTGTGTGTGTGTGTGTGTGTGTGTGTGTGTGTGTGTGTGTGTGTGTGTGTGTGTCGGAAAGAAAGAGAAAGAGAGAGACAGATTGTGCAGCCGCTGGTCTGACAGACAATAGCAGGAAGTGAAGCTTCTGGATGGACAAAGTGCGCTGGACAGAAAGAGGAAAGTAAGCGTTAAAAAGACCGACTGTAGTTTTACACGAACACGATCCACTAATACTGTAAACTAAAATAAATTATTTACGAGGCTTGAACCCATCAGTCGTGTCTGGTGAGTTATTATCTCAGTCATTATGCTCAGGATGATGATAAATAATCACATGACCTTCAGCAGGAGGAACTAAACCTGACGTCCAGCTATGTTGATCTGACCAGTCAGTTCATAATAATGATCAATAATGAATGAACAACGCTGACAAGGCGTTTACTGCATCAGACCGTCTGTCTGTGACGAGGTGGGATGAGAACAAGAGCTATGATTTAACACCATAAGCATCATTTACTTATATTCTATTCTGCCAGATATAAAGCATACAAATGTCTCGATAGCAGTTCATAAAAAGGCAGAAGACAAATCATTTAAACGAACCAAAACACAATTAAATCATGATGTTTTATTGCAATTAATCACTGTAATTTGTTAAAATTCAATTAGATTTTTAAATGGATTCATACGTTGTTTCAGCAGGATTTAGTTACTCATCTTATTTCATGTGTTCACTCTTCATATGTCTTCTCTTAACATATGAGTACATGGCATAATGTGTATTTAACATATGAGTACATGGCATAATGTGTATTTAACATATGAGTACATGGCATAATGTGTATTTAACATATGAGTACATGACATAATGTGTATTTAACATATGAGTACATGACATGATGTGTATTTAACATATGAGTACATGACATGATGTGTATTTAACATATGAGTACATGACATGATGTGTATTTAACATATGAGTACATGGCATAATGTGTATTTAACATATGAGTACATGACATAATGTGTATTTAACATATGAGTACATGACATGATGTGTATTTAACATATGAGTACATGACATGATGTGTATTTAACATATGAGTACATGACATGATGTGTATTTAACATATGAGTACATGACATGATGTGTATTTAACATATGAGTTCATGACATAATGTGTATTTAACATATGAGTACATGGCAATGTGTATTTAACATATGAGTACATGACATAATGTGTATTTAACATATGAGTACATGACATGATGTGTATTTAACATATGAGTACATGACATAATGTGTATTTAACATATGAGTACATGACATGATGTGTATTTAACATATGAGTTCATGACATAATGTGTATTTAACATATGAGTACATGGCAATGTGTATTTAACATATGAGTACATGACATAATGTGTATTTAACATATGAGTACATGACATAATGTGTATTTAACATATGAGTACATGACATAATGTGTATTTAACATATGAGTACATGACATGATGTGTATTTAACATATGAGTTCATGACATAATGTGTATTTAACATATGAGTACATGGCAATGTGTATTTAACATATGAGTACATGACATGATGTGTATTTAACATATGAGTACATGACATGATGTGTATTTAACATATGAATACATGACATAATGTATTTAAAGGGAACCCTTCACCTCTGATTGATTATTTGGTAGATTTGCTTAAACATGTAAATATACAACCATCAATATCATCTTAACGTGTTTCATTCTGCAGTTATTGAATCAGCTCATCTTTTATCTGATCGTCAGAAACCACAGACAAGTCAACAGACTGCAGACAGACAACAGGTCAACAGACTGCAGACAGACAACAAGTCAACAGACACAACACAGACAACAAGTCAACAGACTGCAGACAGACAACAAGTCAACAGACACAACACAGACAACAAGTCAACAGACTGCAGACAGACAACAAGTCAACAGACAGACAACAAGTCAACAGACTGCAGACAGACAACAAGTCAACAGACACAAAACAGACAACAAGTCAACAGACTGCAGACAGACAACAAGTCAACAGACACAACACAGACAACAAGTCAACAGACTGCAGACAGACAACAAGTCAACAGACACAACACAGACAACAAGTCAACAGACTGCAGACAGACAACAAGTCAACAGACAGACAACAAGTCAACAGACTGCAGACAGACAACAGGTCAACAGACTGCAGACAGACAACAGGTCAACAGACTGCAGACAGACAGACAACAGGTCAACAGACTGCAGACAGACAACAGGTCAACAGACTGCAGACAGACAGACAACAGGTCAACAGACTGCAGACAGACAACAGGTCAACAGACTGCAGACAGACAACAAGTCAACAGACACAACACAGACAACAAGTCAACATACTGCAGACAGACAACAAGTCAACAGACACAACACAGACAACAAGTCAACAGACTGCAGACAGACAACAAGTCAACAGACACAACACAGACAACAAGTCAACAGACTGCAAACAGACAACAAGTCAACAGACTGCAGACAGACAGACAACAAGTCAACAGACTGCAGACAGACAACAGGTCAACAGACTGCAGACAGACAACAAGTCAACAGACTGCAGACAGACAACAAGTCAACAGACAGACAACAAGTCAACAGACACAACACAGACAACAAGTCAACAGACTGCAGACAGACAACAGGTCAACAGACTGCAGACAGACAACAAGTCAACAGACTGCAGACAGACAACAGGTCAACAGACTGCAGACAGACAGACAACAGGTCAACAGACGGCAGACAGACAGACAACATGTCAACAGACTGCAGACAGACAACAGGTCAACAGACTGCAGACAGACAGACAACAGGTCAACAGACGGCAGACAGACAGACAACAGGTCAACAGACTGCAGACAGACAACAAGTCAACAGACTGCAGACAGACAACAGGTCAACAGACTGCAGACAGACAGACAACAGGTCAACAGACTGCAGACAGACAGACAACAGGTCAACAGACTGCAGACAGACAACAGGTCAACAGACTGCAGACAGACAGACAACAAGTCAACAGACTGCAGACAGACAACAAGTCAACAGACACAACATAGACAACAAGTCAACAGACTGCAGACAGACAACAAGTCAACAGACTGCAGACAGACAGACAACAGGTCAACAGACTGCAGACAGACAGACAACAAGTCAACAGACTGCAGACAGACAACAAGTCAACAGACACAACACAGACAACAAGTCAACAAACTGCAGACAGACAACAAGTCAACAGACTGCAGACAGACAGACAACAAGTCAACAGACAGACAACAAGTCAACAGACTGCAGACAGACAACAGGTCAACAGACTGCAGACAGACAACAAGTCAACAGACACAACACAGACAACAAGTCAACAGACTGCAGACAGACAACAAGTCAACAGACACAACACAGACAACAAGTCAACAGACTGCAGACAGACAACAAGTCAACAGACAGACAACAAGTCAACAGACTGCAGACAGACAACAGGTCAACAGACTGCAGACAGACAACAGGTCAACAGACTGCAGACAGACAGACAACAGGTCAACAGACTGCAGACAGACAACAGGTCAACAGACTGCAGACAGACAGACAACAGGTCAACAGACTGCAGACAGACAACAGGTCAACAGACTGCAGACAGACAACAAGTCAACAGACACAACACAGACAACAAGTCAACATACTGCAGACAGACAACAAGTCAACAGACACAACACAGACAACAAGTCAACAGACTGCAGACAGACAACAAGTCAACAGACACAACACAGACAACAAGTCAACAGACTGCAAACAGACAACAAGTCAACAGACTGCAGACAGACAGACAACAAGTCAACAGACTGCAGACAGACAACAGGTCAACAGACTGCAGACAGACAACAAGTCAACAGACTGCAGACAGACAACAAGTCAACAGACAGACAACAAGTCAACAGACACAACACAGACAACAAGTCAACAGACTGCAGACAGACAACAGGTCAACAGACTGCAGACAGACAACAAGTCAACAGACTGCAGACAGACAACAGGTCAACAGACTGCAGACAGACAGACAACAGGTCAACAGACGGCAGACAGACAGACAACATGTCAACAGACTGCAGACAGACAACAGGTCAACAGACTGCAGACAGACAGACAACAGGTCAACAGACGGCAGACAGACAGACAACAGGTCAACAGACTGCAGACAGACAACAAGTCAACAGACTGCAGACAGACAACAGGTCAACAGACTGCAGACAGACAGACAACAGGTCAACAGACTGCAGACAGACAGACAACAGGTCAACAGACTGCAGACAGACAACAGGTCAACAGACTGCAGACAGACAGACAACAAGTCAACAGACTGCAGACAGACAACAAGTCAACAGACACAACATAGACAACAAGTCAACAGACTGCAGACAGACAACAAGTCAACAGACTGCAGACAGACAGACAACAGGTCAACAGACTGCAGACAGACAGACAACAAGTCAACAGACTGCAGACAGACAACAAGTCAACAGACACAACACAGACAACAAGTCAACAAACTGCAGACAGACAACAAGTCAACAGACTGCAGACAGACAGACAACAAGTCAACAGACAGACAACAAGTCAACAGACTGCAGACAGACAACAGGTCAACAGACTGCAGACAGACAACAGGTCAACAGACTGCAGACAGACAGAC
The DNA here is from genome assembly GCF_910589615.1 of Taurulus bubalis. Classification (NCBI taxonomy): domain Eukaryota; kingdom Metazoa; phylum Chordata; class Actinopteri; order Perciformes; family Cottidae; genus Taurulus; species Taurulus bubalis. The sequence goes on along the minus strand of NC_136593.1, from coordinate 29,285,802 downwards.
AACAGGTCAACAGACTGCAGACAGACAACAGGTCAACAGACTGCAGACAGACAGACAACAGGTCAACAGACTGCAGACAGACAGACAACAAGTCAACAGACTGCAGACAGACAACAAGTCAACAGACACAACACAGACAACAAGTCAACAGACTGCAGACAGACAACAAGTCAACAGACTGCAGACAGACAGACAACAGGTCAACAGACTGCAGACAGACAGACAACAAGTCAACAGACTGCAGACAGACAACAAGTCAACAGACACAACATAGACAACAAGTCAACAGACTGCAGACAGACAACAAGTCAACAGACTGCAGACAGACAGACAACAGGTCAACAGACTGCAGACAGACAGACAACAAGTCAACAGACTGCAGACAAACAACAAGTCAACAGACACAACACAGACAACAAGTCAACAGACTGCAGACAGACAACAAGTCAACAGACACAACACAGACAACACGTCAACAGACTGCAGACAGACAACAAGTCAACAGACACAACACAGACAACACGTCAACAGACTGCAGACAGACAGACAACAGGTCAACAGACTGCAGACAGAAAACAAGTCAACAGACTGCAGACAGACAGACAACAGGTCAACAGACTGCAGCCAGACAGACAGACAACAAGTCAACAGACTGCAGACAGACAGACAAGTCAACAGACTGCAAACAGACAGACAAGTCAACAGACTGCAGACAGACAACACGTCAACAGACTCCAGACAGACAACAGGTCAACAGACTGCAGACAGACAACAAGTCAACAGACTGCAGACAGACAGACAACAGGTCAACAGACTGCAGACAGACAACAAGTCAACAGACTGCAGACAGACAACAGGTCAACAGACTCCAGACAGACAACAGGTCAACAGACTGTAGACAGACAACAAGTCAACAGACTGCAGACAGACAACAGGTCAACAGACTGTAGACAGACAACAAGTCAACAGACTGCAGACAGACAACACGTCAACAGACTGCAGACAGACAGACAACAGGTCAACAGACTGCAGACAGACAGACAACAAGTCAACAGACTGCAGACAGACAACACGTCAACAGACTGCAGACAGACAGACAACAGGTCAACATACTGCAGACAGACAGACAACAGGTCAACAGACTGCAGACAGACAACAAGTCACCAGACTACAGACAGACAACAAGTCAACAGACTGCAGACAGACAACAAGTCAACAGACTACAGACAGACAACAGGTCAACTGACTGTAGACAGACAACAAGTCAACAGACTGCAGACAGACAGACAACAGGTCAACAGACTGCACACAGACAACAGGTCAACAGACTGTAGACAGACAACAAGTCAACAGACTGCAGACAGACAACACGTCAACAGACTGCAGACAGACAGACAACAGGTCAACAGACGGCAGACAGACAGACAACAAGTCAACAGACTGCAGACAGACAGACAACAGGTCAACAGACTGCAGACAGACAACAAGTCAACAGACTGCAGACAGACAACAGGTCAACAGACTCCAGACAGACAACAGGTCAACAGACTGTAGACAGACAACAAGTCAACAGACTGCAGACAGACAGACAACAGGTCAACAGACTGCAGACAGACAACAGGTCAACAGACTGTAGACAGACAACAAGTCAACAGACTGCAGACAGACAACACGTCAACAGACTGCAGACAGACAGACAACAGGTCAACAGACTGCAGACAGACAGACAACAAGTCAACATACTGCAGACAGACAGACAGACAACAGGTCAACAGACTGCAGACAGACAGGCCAACAGACTGCAGACAGAAAACAAGTCAACAGACTGCAGACAGATAACAAGTCAACAGACTGCAGTCAGACAGACAACAGGTCAACAGACTGCACACAGACAACAGGTCAACAGACTGCACACAGACAACAGGTCAACAGACTGCAGACAGACAACAAGTCAACATACTGCAGACAGACAACATGTCAACAGATTGTAGACAGACAGACAACAAGTCAACAGACTGCACACAGACAACAGGTCAACAGACTGTAGACAGACAACAAGTCAACATACTGCAGACAGACAACACGTCAACAGACTGCAGACAGACAGACAACAGGTCAACAGACTGCAGACAGACAGACAACAAGTCAACAGACTGCAGACAGACAACAGGTCAACAGACTGCAGACAGACAACAAGTCAACAGACTACAGACAGACAACAGATCAACAGACTGCAGACAGACAACAAGTCAACAGACTACAGACAGACAACAAGTCAACAGACTGCAGACAGACAACAGGTCAACTGACTGTAGACAGACAACAAGTCAACAGACTGCAGACAGACAACACGTCAACAGACTGCAGACAGACAGACAACAGGTCAACAGACTGCAGACAGACAGACAACAAGTCAACAGACTGCAGACAGACAGACAACAGGTCAACAGACTGCAGACAGAAAACAAGTCAACAGACTGCAGACAGACAGACAACAGGTCAACAGACTGCAGCCAGACAGACAGACAACAAGTCAACAGACTGCAGACAGACAGACAAGTCAACAGACTGCAAACAGACAGACAAGTCAACAGACTGCAGACAGACAACAGGTCAACAGACTGCAGACAGACAGACAAGTCAACAGACTGCAGACAGACAGACAGACAGGTCAACAGACTGTAGACAGACAACAAGTCAACAGACTGCAGACAGACAACAAGTCAACAGACACAACACAGACAGCAAGTCAACAGACTGCAGACAGACAACAGGTCAACAGACTGTAGACAGACAGACAAGTCAACAGACTGCAGCCAGACAACAAGTCAACAGACTGCAGACAGACAACAAGTCAACAGACTGCAAACAGACAGACAAGTCAACAGACTGCAGACAGACAAGAGATCAACAGACTGCAGACAGACAGACAAGTCAACAGACTGCAGACAGACAGACAGGTCAACAGACTGCAGACAGTCAACAGGTCAACAGACTGTAGACAGACAACAAGTCAACAGACTGCAGACAGACAACAGGTCAACAGACACAACACAGACAGCAAGTCAACAGACTGCAGACAGACAACAAGTCAACAGACTGCAGCCAGACAACAGGTCAACAGACAACAGGTGAGGCCTGTTGGGGTGAAGGGTCTTCCATGTTGTTCTCTCACGCTGAAGAGAAGCAGAGGGTCAACAGTCGACAGGCTCCCCCTCCATGGTGGTCTGGCTTTCTGCTAGCTAGCAGCTATGGATTAGCTTTCTGACAGGCTCTGCCTCCATGCTGTGTGGTCTGGCTCTCTGCTAGCTAGCAGCTATGGATTAGCTGTTTGCTTCACATGTAACTTCATCCTTTGGGAAAACATACTGACCAAAGGAAACTCGTGTTTGGGGTCGTGACCCTTTGTCCTCGTGGCAAGTGAGAGGAATTCTGAGGTTAGCGCGCCTCGGTCTCAGTTTCACCTCAAACAAAGTGGAGGATTCTGATGTGCACATTTCATATCTACCAACACAGGTTTGAAGCAAGAAATGTATGTCTTATTAGAACAATAACACTTTCCAGATCTCCAACTCCTCAGAATGTCCTCTTCTTCAACATGAGAGCGTCTGGGTTTTAATGTGCAGAAAAGGAACAACCTGCGTTAGATGAACCCACTTTTCCAGCTGTGTGGACACAACGTCCTCTCAATCCGTTTGGAGCTGGTTACTCTCTCCGGCTCCATGGAGCTGACGGTTCCTTCAGGAGCCGGAGAGGAAAAGGAGACCCAAAGAAAGACGTCAGAGCTGATAAGAAGCCGGTTGGGAGTCCTCGAGGAATACAATGGATTTGCATCATCTGGAAACGGAGCTGCACGCAGGCCGTTTAAAGTTCCGAGAGATTAGCGTGAGGAGGAGCAGGAGGAAAGGGAAAGTCTTTATCTGCCAGACCCTAGAGACAGATCACAAGAGGGAACACACTGGAAATGTCTTATCAGCCAGAGAATGACCGTCTTTGTTCCCTTCAGACAGTTAAAGCTGTCTGTGGCTTCAGCCTCATTGGAGATGTTAGATGGTTCAATAATAGTGTGAAGGTATCACCTGAGTTTCAGGAACCAACTGAAACTGAACTTCACTGAGATGCACATGCACAACATTTCATTTCCTAAATTATTACGATTTACTGTTTTGTTGTATATATTGCGTATTTAGCATTTCTGGTATTTTTTGTGATATTTTGTGATATTTTTCATTTCATTTGTTCAGATATTTGTGTCTCATATGTAAGTTGCTTGCTACTGTGACAAACAAATTTCCCCTCGGGGATAAATAAAGTATACATCTATCTATCTAACATGCACAACTCTTTTTTAGCTCCTACATGTTACCTAATCAAGTTTAAATGAGCCACAACGTTGCAGAAACATTGGCAAATTTAAATCTATATCGGTCAAAAAGCTGACAGTATTGATTATGTTTGTAAGAGCAGAATCGTCCGTGTGATCGTCCTCCTGACTCGTGGTCCCTGTGGATGTCTCTTAAAGCCCATCTGTTCTCATGAAGACGTCTGTAGAAGCAGCTCAGCATGTGAACCTTTATTGTAAATCAATAAACAGACTTAGTTCCTGGACAGCTGGACACAGGATACATGTGATTTACTCAGAGCAGACTTCAGGGCTCGTGTCCATCGTTTTAAAGTTAGTCCGCAGCTAAAGGACATCATACCAGGACTAAAAATAATGACTTGTTAGTATTTAGTGAGTCTTTCATGGGAATAAAAACAGACTTTTCCTTTAAATAAACAAGATTACCAATCTGGCAAAACATTTGCTCTTTTGCTTTTTTTAAACCGAAACAACACACACAATAATTACTCCTGCTGCTGTATTATTAACTAATCTTAGTAACAGGTCGTGATGACTTCTGAGAGAAATACACAAACTGTGTGTATTGCACTCTCACACTTCCCAGAATGCCGTCTGTTTGTCGAGCTGATTGCCGACCCGTCTCCCACAGGAAGGGGAGTTTCCTGGAGGTCACGGTTGCTCCAGCAGACCAAACACCGGCTAATTGCGTTGTTGTTTGTCGGGTCTGTGCCTGTTTTTGTGTTGCACTTTGCCTTTGTTTAGCATTCCCAAGTATATTACCTGAGGCTGTGGCCAACAAGATGTGGAGGATGGAGAGGGAAGTTTGAAGAGTGGGAGACAAAGGAGGGGGAGGCTGAAGGCTGAAGGCTGAAGGCTGAAGGCTGAAGGCAGCGGTGGAAGCCGTGATTAAGCCGTGAAGGAGCCTCCGTCTCTCAGGCTAAAAATAGCCGGAGTAGGAAGGTGCTTATGGGACGGGGGGAGGACCAGAGGGGACAGGGCGAGCAGGGAGCGCAAACAGCTGGGGGAGTGTGTGTGTGTGTGTGTGTGTGTGTGTGTGTGTGTGTGTGTGTGTGTGTGTGTGTGTGAGAAAGTGTGTGGGGGGGTCTACTCCTTGCAGCTGTACTCTGTCTTTCAGGCTTTAGATCCCTCTCAAATTGTTACATACACTCTTTCTCTCACAAACACACACACACACACACACACACACACACACACACACACACACACACACACACACACACAGGAAGGAGAGTAATGGGTCCCTGACAGCCAGAGCCCTAAAGAATGAAAGAATGTGCAACATGAGGCAGGGGAACAGCTGTATGGAGGCGAGGTACAGCCGAGAGGAGATGATGAAGAAAGGGGGAATAAGTTACCGTATGTGAGAGGGTGGACGTTTCTCTGGACGTGGAATCAACACATTTATGGGTTTGTGTCAAGCGCTGGTCTGAATCCGCCCCAGAGCTTCCTGGCTGGACGGAGCAGCAGATGTTCTGCTCAGCTGTTGCAGAAACGCTCCGCTGGCTGACGGGCCTCAGATGGAGTGGACTCTAGTGAGGCGGCCTTGGGAACTCGAACAAGACCAATGCAAAGTGTGTGTGTGTGTGTGTGTGTGTGTGTGTGTGGGAGGTAGTGGAAATAACATGAAGTCACCCTGGCAAAGAAGGTACCAGCCATGGTACTTCACATGTTAAGCTGTTAAGCTGGACGGTGACTTGCAGTGAGTGTGTTTACACCTCAACACTTCATGAGCTGTTAACCTTGAGGGGAGACCTGCATGAGATGTACATCTCTACCCTCTGGATTTCATGCTGGAAAGCATCTGCATGTGGTTTATTGTGCCAAGCTACATTTCTGATCAGCGTTTGCACAACGAGGAGAAGAAAATAACATGAAATAAAAAAACTGCTCTGCAAAACCACAAACAATGAGGTGGAGGCAGAAGAGCTGGATCACACGCACCTCTGTGCAGAGAGCTCTTCTTGTGAAGTCCCCTCCTCCTCGCATCTCACGTACCACGGTGTGTGTGTGTGTGTGTGTGTGTGTGTGTGTGTGTGTGTGTGTGTGTGTGTGTGTCAAGTAGTGCAGGGGCTATATTACACAATGCACCTGTGTGCTGGCGGTAATGCAACCCCCCACCAACAAGATACACACACACACACACACACACACACACACACACACACACACACACACACACACACACACCTGCACTGCCTCTCGTGTTGTAACACTTGTCTTGTTGCTCACACAGGAATTGAGTCACTTGTCACCTCAACTTTCTTTTTTCATGTAAAAGTTGGGGAAATTAAAAATGACTACTTTTAAAAGCGATGCCTTTAGTAGATGACCTAAAGGTTTATTTAGGAATCATTGTTCATCTTAAAAGACTCACAAGTCAGTGTTTCAGACTCACTTTGAATGAGACTCTAACATCTTTGCAGTAGATTCCTTCAATCATTTCCTTCTCTGACTCTGTGTTATAGAATGAAGAATAAGAAAACTGAAATCAACCGCTGTGTGTGTGTGTGTGTGTGTGTGTGTGTGTGTGTGTGTGTGTGTGTGTGTGTGTGTGTGTGTTTAGAGACTTTAGAAGAGAGATCTAGATGGGATGAACACATGAGAGAGAATAAGAGCGTGAAGTGACATATTTTGTGAAATCCTCAACATTTTGCTTGAACCTGCAGCTCTTCTTCTTTTTAAATATATATCAATGCCCCCATCAGATTTGGACTATAATACTGCATGTCTCCCCCTCTGTTGGCATCCTGTGTGTCTGTATGTAGGCCGTGACCACAGGCGACAGGTGTCCCCCTGCCTCCAGCTGTCATCACTGTGGCTTTTACTGAGAAGGCCTCGCTGCAGAGGAGCGAGCACAGAGAGGCTCACTTTGTGCACAGGTCCATACTGTGTGACTTACATGTGTGAAGTACATGTACAGCCTGTCAATGAGACACCACATGCTACACAACGGAATGAAGTGGAATGCATTCATTAACATCTCATTACACACACAGGATAATATGATGTTACACACACAGGATGCACATCCAGCCCGCAGATATAAAACCATCAGAAAAGAACTTGCAAAGTGACCTGGTCTGCAGAGCCGTGGTCCCACTACACACACACACACACACACACACACACACACACACACACACACACACACACACACACACACACACACACACACAGGACACGTTAATACACAACGTGTTCTCTGGTTCATCTGCATGAGGCTCATCTTCCTGAAAGTTGTCTGTGTTTCTCACATCTGTGTCTCAGACAAGCCGGAGTTGTTGTTAAATGTTCAGGAAACCACAACGACACTTGAGCACTACACAATGACTTCATGTTCTCACACACACACACACACACACACACACACACACACACACACACACACACACACACACACACACACACACCCTAGGTAGCTATGTTTCTCCACTATGAGAGCATGTTCACAATGACAATGCTAACATACTAATGTTTAGCAGGTATCATAATGATCATGTTCACCATCTTAGTTTAGCATGTTAGCAAGCTAGCATTAGCTAACTATTTTAGGTATTGGACAAACCTTTTAACCGGATGATGAGACTCCACTCAATCAAAAGGGGAAATAAATATGTTGTGCTGATCCATTTAGTAGATGGTAAAGTATTTGATCTGTTGTGGTGAAAGGAGAAGCAGTTACAGGTTCAATAAAGTCCTAGCATTCATCCTCTGGGGACCATGAACGTCTGTGCAAAACTCCATGGCAGTCTATCTAATAATGAGACATCAGTCTGGACCGAAGACGTAGACCAACCGCCGAGGAATCGTACAACATATAAGCAATGGAAACACTTACCCACAATGCAATAGCGTCTCCATGTTTCCTCTGGTTACCCCGTTTTTATCATCACATGGCTATGAATTGTGGGTAATTCCCTGGTTGAAGTGTTCATTTTAAGGTTTTGTGTGTGTGTGTGTGTGTGTGAGAGAGAGAGAGAGAGAGAGAGAGAGAGAGAGAGAGAGAGAGAGAGAGAAAGCAAGACTTTTTATATCAGGAAAATCAAGAAAAAATCATGATATAAATCCCTCCCCCCCCAAAAAAAAACAAACATGTTAGGTATCAAATTAAACATAAAAATCAGGGCTACAATAATATATAATCCCGATGTACAACCTCTAAACACAACTCAAACAATAAATAGGATTAGGGGTTATGGTTAGGGTTAGGGCTCAAAGGGCTACCTAAGTCTGAAAAATAAAACTTCCATAAATGTCGACACGATTTCTCTGTTTGAATTTGAAGAGGAAGACCATCAGTCTCCGGTCTTTTATTAAAACAATGCTGATTAGAGTTGATCCCTTTTCCAGACATTATTCATAATGTTCTGCCTGCAGGACTTGTTTATGGTAAAGTCCTTTTGCTGATTCTCTCAGAGTGAAGTCAGCCAGGTCAGGCTCAAGGGCACGCGGGCAGCGGCCCATCAGGTCCCAGTTCTCCTGGTGGAACTAAAGGAACTAAGAATCCTCACCAGAGGATTTCTTTTAGCTGGATTTACCGTCACAAGATCTGTTGCTTACTGGACTCCATGAGGTCTGAATAACAACAGCACAAAGAATATACATAGCTTTGAATATGTATACAATATATATGATTAATAAGGCCAGTAAAGAGCAACACATAACCGATATGAGCAGTGACAGAGTTCAGACAAATAGCTCAGACAAGACATGTGTTTGCTTTGGATGACAGGGGGAGTGTGTTCAGGCAGTTTACTTTAATTTAAATATATATATATATATATATATATATATATATATATATATATATATATATATATATATATATATATATATATATATATATATCTAAAGTATAACTTTACCTGATCAATATCAATGAACGTACATTGCAATGTGAGTTGAATCTGTGTTTACTGAGCGTCAGCTCTTCTCCAGGTTCCCACAGAACTGTTTAATGAAATCAGGTCCGTTATAGGAACCACATGACTGGAGGGGTTAGAAGGTGTATAAACACAGTGGCATGCTGTGTGTGTGTGTGTGTGTGTGTGTGTGTGTGTGTGTGTGTGTGTGTGTGTGTGTGTGTGTGTGTGTGTGTGTGTGTGTGTGTGTGTGTGAGAGTATATACATACATATATATATATACATATATAAAGCACGGGTTAACACTGAGGAAATGTTTGGCTGTTAATGCAACTTTTCTGCCTATATTTACCCAGGAGAACACTTGCTTACACACACACACACTCACACACACACTCACACACACACACACACTCACACACACACTCACACACACACACACACACACACACACACACACACACTCACACACAAGCACACACACACACACACACACACACTCACACACACACACACTCACACACACACACACACTCACACACACACACACTCACACACACACACACACTCACACACACACACACACACACACACACACACACACACACACTCACACACACACACACACACACACACACACACACACACACACACACACACACACACACACACTGTCTTTCAATCCTCCAGCTCAAAAAGAGCATAACAAGTTGTTTTTCTATGTTAAATGAACATTCTTTTCTTTAAAAAAGAGTAAATGAGAAGTTCCCCGTTTCCTCCATAAATCAGGCGGCTTTGTGATAGTAAATAACACGTTCATTCCCTCTGTGTGAGTGAACCCTCGCATGCAGAGCTGCCGTTACAGAGGAGGAGTCAGAGTCTCTCATAACGCAGGTTTATTGATGTTGTGTATGTATTTCCTCTCTGTCTCCACCTTCAGAGCAAAGAATGTTGTTTTGCCCCCTGGAGAGCCGGGATGCGTTCCTCACATTCTGACCCAAACCACGAGGATTACTAAAGACATCCAGGAGAGAGGAGAGAGGAGAGAGGAGAGAGGAGTGAGAAAGGTCCTTTCTCTCTCTCTCTCCCTCTCTCTCTCCCTCTCTCTCTCACACACAGAGACACTCACACATAGCATGAGCTTCACGTTACTGATCTTTTGCTTTGTCTTCTCTTCGTGACTGACTGTTTTGTTTGAAATGAAACTCTCTCTGTGTGTGTGTGTGTGTGTGTGTGTGTGTGTGTGTGTGTGTGTGTGTGTGTGTGTGTGTGTGTGTGTGTGAGACATAGAGATATGCACACAGAAAACAACACGCCCTTGTTTTCACAGTAACTGCCGTCCCCTGCAGGCGGCGATGTGCTGAGCGCTCGTCCCACAAAGACGTCTCAATAAATCATAAAACATACAGATATATTTCATACATTTAGTCCTGTCTGCACTGAAGGAACATGTGGAGTTATTTGTATTTCCATTTTATGATTCTTTATGCTTCTCTTCCATTATAATTAGTCAGATATTGTACTTTTTACTCCAATACTTTACTTTGCAGATTTACGTTATTCATAACAAATATAAATCAATGAATAAATCATGTAATAATATTATAGGTTAAGCTAACCACCAGAATATAAAGCAATTACAGTTAGCTCCACCTTTAGCTGCAACATTAAAGTGTTGCAAATATATTAATGCATCAATAATACTATCCAATAATATATATATATATATATATATATATATATATATATATATATATATATATATATGACTAGGGATGGGTATCGTTTGGGTTTTTTCCGATACCGGTGCTAAACCGATACTTTTAAAACGATACCGGTGCTAAACCGATACTTTTAAAACGATACCGGTGCTAAACCGATACTTTTAATACGATACCGGTGCTAAACGGTGCCTGAACCCATACTTTTTTATTGCCAAGGCAATTTCTTTTCTTCAAATTGAACAATATATTAACTGTTTAAAGTATACTATAGATATAAATAAATAAGTACATACAAAACACACTTCAAACTACAGCTTCAAACCTTTTAACTTCAAACTATAAACAATATATATTTAAAAAAGAACAGACACCAGCATCATGGCCTGATGGGACCGTGTGCAACAGAACTCAGACTCTGTTGGATCCTAAAACTGCTGCTTTATGGACTACACGTCATCATTAATATCAACTGGAGAAATTTGTTCCATCAAGCCGAGGACGGACGTTCAAAAGCTCGTGCTCGTGTCTGCAGCGATCTCTGTGTGCGCGCGCTGTGTGTGTGGGCGCTGGAAGCCCCGCCCCCTCTAACCCCGCCCCCTCGAGCCCCGCCCCCTCGAGCCCCGCCCTGCATGCAGGCGGACAGAGAGCAGAGCAGCAGTGTGCTCTGATCCGCTATTTTAATAATCGTTTTTAACGTGCGGGCACCTTGCTACCTTTTTAGCATCTATATACCGTGCAACTTTACAGAGTAGTGAAAAAAATAAAGTATTTAAATCGGCTCAGGCACCGGAAGGAAGCACCGAAATCTGCGTTGCTTTTCGGTCCGGTAGGTACCGGACGTGTTGGAACCGGTGCCATACTGGAACCCTAGAAATGACCCATTCTGAATAATTAATACTTTTACTTCCAGTGCTTTTGATGCTGATATGTTTGTACTTCTGATTGCAGGACTTTTACTTGTAACAAAGTATTTTTACACTTTGACTGTTTTCTCTTATCAAGATGAAGTATTCTCCTCTTCTCTGTCTGTGGCGGCTATCAGCCTGGGGCCGTAAGAGAGGGACCCGTGACCCCGTTACCCCGTTACCCTGTTACCCCATATACCCCGTTACCAGGTTACCCTTTACCCCGTTACCCGCTACCCAGTTACTCCGTTACCCAGTATACCCGTTACTCCGTATACCCCGTATACCCCGTTACCCAGTATACCTCGTTACCCAGTATACCCCGTTACCCCGTTACCCAGTATACCTCGTTACCTCGTTACCCAGTATACCCCGTTACCCCGTTACCCAGTATACCCCGTTACCCTGTTACCCAGTATACCCCGCTACCCAGTATACCCCGTTACCCAGTATACTCCGTTACCCAGTAGACCCCGTTACCAATATACCCCATTACCCCGTTACCAGTATACCCCATTACCCCGTTACCCAGTATACCCTGTTACCCCGTTACCCAGTATACCCCGTTACCCAGTATACCCCGTTACCCAGTATACTCCGTTACCCAGTAGACCCCGTTACCAATATACCCCATTACCCCGTTACCAGTATACCCCATTACCCCGTTACCCAGTATACCCTGTTACCCCGTTACCCCATTACCCAGTATACCCCGTTACCCAGTATACCCCGTTACCCAGTATACCCCGTTACCCAGTATACCCCGTTACCCTGTTACCCAGTATACCCCGTTACCCCGTTACCCAGTATACCCCGTTACCCAGTATACCCCGTTACCCAGTAGACCCCGTTACCAATATACCCCATTACCCCGTTACCAGTATACCCCATTACCCCGTTACCCAGTATACTCCGTTACCCCGTTACCCAGTATACCCCGTTACCCAGTATACCCCGTTACCCAGTATACTCCGTTACCCAGTAGACCCCGTTACCAATATACCCCATTACCCCGTTACCAGTATACCCCATTACCCCGTTACCCAGTATACCCCGTTACCCAGTATACCCCGTTACCCTGTTACCCAGTATACCCCGTTACCCAGTATACCCCGTTACCCTGTTACCCAGTATACCCCGTTACCCAGTATAACTCGTTACCCAGTATCCCCCGTTACCCCGTTACCCAGTATACCCCGTTACCCTGTTACCCAGTATACCCCATTACCCCGTTACCCAGTATACCCCGTTACCCAGTATACCCCGTTACCCCGTTACCCAGTATACCCCGTTACCCAGTATACCCCGTTACCCTGTTACCCAGTATACCCCGTTACCCAGTATACCCCATTACCCCGTTACCCAGTATACCCCATTACCCCGTTACCCAGTATACCCCGTTACCCCGTTACCAAGTATACCCCGTTACCCAGTATACCCCATTACCCCGTTACCCAGTATACCCCGTTACCCAGTATACCCCGTTACCCAATATACCCCGTTATCCAGTATACCCCGTTATCCCGTTACCCAGTATACCCTGTTACCCTGCTACCCAGTATACCCCGTTACCCAGTATACCCCGTTACCCAGTATACCCCATTACCCCGTTACCCAGTATACCCCGTTACCCAGTATACCCCGTTACCCCGTTACCCAGTATACCCGTTACTCCGTATACCCCGTTACCCCGTTACCCAGTATACCCCGTTACCCAGTATACCCCGTTATCCAGTATACCCCATTACCCCGTTACCCAGTATACCCCATTACCCCGTTACCCAGTATACCCCGTTACCCAGTATACCCCGTTACCCAGTATACCCCGTTACCCAGTATACCCGTTACTCCGTATACCCCGTTACCCAGTATACCCCGTTACCCAGTATACCCCGTTACCCAGTATACCCGTTACTCCGTATACCCCGTTACCCAGTATACCCCGTTACCCAGTATACCCCGTTACCCAGTATACCCGTTACTCCGTATACCCCGTTACCCAGTATACCCCGTTACCCAGTATACCCCGTTACCCAGTATACCCGTTACTCCGTATACCCCGTTACCCAGTATACCCCGTTACCCCGTTACCCAGTATACCTGTTACCCTGTTACCCCGTTACCCTGTTACCCAGTATACCCGTTACCCAGTATACCCCGTTACCCAGTATACCCGTTACCCCGTTACCCAGTATACCTGTTACCCTGTTACCCCGTTACCCCGTTACCCAGTATACCCGTTACCCAGTATACCCCGTTACCCAGTATACCCGTTACCCTGTTACCCCGTTACCCCGTTACCCCGTTACCCCGTTACCCAGTATACCCGTTACCCCGTTACCCAGTATACCCGTTACCCCGTTACCCAGTATACCTGTTACCCTGTTACCCCGTTACCCCGTTACCCAGTATACCCGTTACCCAGTATACCCCGTTACCCAGTATACCCGTTACCCTGTTACCCCGTTACCCCGTTACCCAGTATACCCCATTACCCCGTTACCCAGTATACCCCGTTACCCTGTTACCCCAGAGACAGAGGTACATGCATGAGAGCGCCGCCCTCTCGCTGTGCTCTCTGCAGCGCACAGCGTCTTTATCTGGAGCTCATGAGAGGCGCTGCCTCACCCAAAAGCCTCAGCAACTGTCCTGCAGCCACCGGGCTTACAAAGGAGGAGCACAAGCATCCAGATATCATTAATAATAATAATGATTTATTTATATAGCACCTTTAAAAACAAAGTTTTGGTAGGAAGCGATGGGTAGGAAGCGCTAGCGAGCACTAGCTAGCGACTCAGTAGCAGCAGCAACAGTGGCTTACAAAGTGGCTTGTTTAAGATTAAATACAACTTTTTTGCACCATATAACCTGCAATTTACGGTAGATGCAACTGTATTTGAGCCTATTTTACTATTTATCCATCTATATAGATATATATTTATCCACACAGCATGGTCATAAGTTAAATACTGGTAAACAAAAAGGACCACAAAGGCAATGAATACAACAAAACCAAACTAATAACCAAAAAGAGCAAATGGAGTAGAAAACAAACAAACAAATAAAATATACAAACAAAACCAGGGGAACAAAAGAACTGCATCATAGATCATAAAAGGACATAAAAGGACGACATCACTTAACCTTATCTTATATCAAATCAAACCTCTACACACTGTACTCCAGTGAAACATTGACAGACATGTTAACGTTCTATAATCTGGAATAAGGTTGACTGGAAGTGGCCGAAGGAGCGCAGAGTCTTTGTGAGTCTTTGAGTGCATTACATGTCATGTGACACATTGTTTACACTCATATCGATCACTGCAGCTTCAAGGCATTATGGAGGCAACACATACCTCAGCAACATGCCAGCATCTGAATGATCGGATGAATGGATTATTACATTTCCTTTAGCTGAGGCTTTTATCCAAAGAGACTTACAATATTCAGCCATGAGGACAAACTCACAACAACAAGAATCAAGAAAGTACAATTTCTTCAATAAAGTTAAACTCCAGAGTGTTATCAGTGAGAGACATTTAAGTGCTGTGACGCTTACTACTAGTTTACACCTTCCTGTAAGAGTCGAGCTGTAGATGTAGACTCCATGTCCCGCGTTGGCTCATCAGAGTGAATCAGTGCATTTGATTCAACATGTAGAGTAACATGGATGCAAAGTGTCGGTTCCTTCATACAATACTGAAGCCGTGGACATCCTAACGCTGTGTCCGGTCCCTCTGCACACCTGCCTGAGGAGGAGGCTGCTGCCTGTCAGCCAGGCGTGTGGCACGGAGACCAGTACATCCCCGTGTACAAGTACACGAAGTGCAGCTTCTCGTCGGCCATGTTGAGACAGAGCAGCCAGAGAGCCTCACCTCAGGGACGCCGCTGCCACCAGAGTCCCTCTTTCCCTCGAGCAGAAGCAACGGCTCAGCAGACCGCACGGGCGAACCTTATCAGCAGGCAAAAGAAGTGCTCTGCTCACTGACAAGTAACTGTCAGGCGAGGACTGGATTTCTCTGATAACCTTTCATGTGCTGCTCCTGCACATCACCACTCATGCAATCTTGCTCCTCACATAACCATGAGAGCTGAGGTGAGCGCAAATCTCTTCCGACATGTTGTACACATGTCCGTTGTGTCTTCCATAAGCGTCTCTCTGCGCGGGCTCTTCGTGGTGAGCTGGTCCAGGACTCAACGACCATAACTGCTTCTGCTTATCGCTAGTGTTGAATCAGAGGTCATGGGGTCAAACGGGGGCTCACCAGTCTATGAGAGACAGCGCCCTCTGGTGGTGAGATGACAATATTTAAAGTTTCTCAGTAAGAGCAACGTGGAAAAGAAGACAAAGGATTCACTAGTGTCCAGAGACACAAATGAATGAGACAGTAGTTTGATTAAAAGAATAAACATTTATATAGATGCCTGCTAATATTTTGAGTCTTTCTTTTAAAAGCATATTCATTATTTCAAACTCAGCGTAAATGAACGACATGAACACATGAATATAACACATTTACATGACTTTTACTAAACTTTGGGGATTTATTTTTTTTCAAGGACTTTTCCAGACCTGGAAATAACCATTTTAAAAATCCATGACTGTTCCAGGTTTTCCATGACCGTAAGAACCCTGGAAGGACCCCTGCTGCTCATGAACATGCAGCATGTCATCATGTGTCGTGTCTGTAGCTCAGCAGCGTCGTGTCTGTAGCTCAGCAGCGTCGTGTCTGTAGCTCGTGTTGTGTCTGTAGTTCAGCAGCGTCGTGTCTGTAGCTCAGCAGCGTCGTGTCTGTAGCTCGTGTTGTGTCTGTAGCTCGTGTTGTGTCTGTAGTTCAGCAGCGTTGTGTCTGTAGCTCGTGTTGTGTCTGTAGTTCAGCAGTGCCATGTCTGTAGCTCAGCAGCGTCGTGTCTGTAGCTCAGCAGCGTCGTGTCTGTAGCTCAGCAGTGTTGTGTCTGTAGCTCAGCAGCGTCGTGTCTGTAGCTCAGCAGCGTCGTGTCTGTAGCTCAGCAGTGTTGTGTCTGTAGCTCAGCAGCGTCGTGTCTGTAGCTCAGCAGCGTCGTGTCTGTAGCTCAGCAGCGTTGTGTCTGTAGCTCAGCAGTGTTGTGTCTATAGCTCAGCAGCGTCGTGTCTGTAGCTCAGCAGTGTTGTGTCTGTAGCTCAGCAGTGTTGTGTCTGTAGCTCAGCAGCATCGTGTCTGTAGCTCGTGTTGTGTCTGTAGTTCAGCAGTGTTGTGTCTGTAGTTCAGCAGTGTTGTGTCTGTAGTTCAGCAGTGCCATGTCTGTAGCTCAGCAGCGTCGTGTCTGTAGCTCAGCAGTGTTGTGTCTGTAGCTCAGCAGCGTCGTGTCTGTAGTTCAGCAGAGTCGTGTCTGTAGTTCAGCAGAGTCGTGTCTGTAGCTCAGCAGTGTTGTGTCTGTAGCTCAGCAGCGTCGTGTCTGTAGCTCAGCAGCGTCGTGTCTGTAGCTCAGCAGTGTTGTGTCTGTAGCTCAGCAGCGTTGTGTCTGTAGCTCAGCAGCGTCGTGTCTGTAGCTCAGCAGTGTTGTGTCTGTAGCTCAGCAGCGTCGTGTCTGTAGCTCAGCAGCGTTGTGTCTGTAGCTCAGCAGCGTTGTGTCTGTAGCTCAGCAGTGTTGTGTCTGTAGCTCAGCAGCGTCGTGTCTGTAGCTCAGCAGCGTTGTGTCTGTAGCTCAGCAGCGTCGTGTCTGTAGCTCAGCAGTGTTGTGTCTGTAGCTCAGCAGCGTCGTGTCTGTAGCTCAGCAGCGTCGTGTCTGTAGCTCAGCAGTGTTGTGTCTGTAGCTCAGCAGCGTCGTGTCTGTAGCTCAGCAGCGTCGTGTCTGTAGCTCAGCAGCGTTGTGTCTGTAGCTCAGCAGCGTCGTGTCTGTAGCTCAGCAGTGTTGTGTCTGTAGCTCAGCAGCGTCGTGTCTGTAGCTCAGCAGCGTTGTGTCTGTAGCTCAGCAGCGTCGTGTCTGTAGCTCAGCAGCGTCGTGTCAGCGTTGTGTCTGTAGCTCAGCAGCGTCGTGTCTGTAGCTCAGCAGTGTTGTGTCTGTAGCTCAGCAGCGTTGTGTCTGTAGCTCAGCAGCGTCGTGTCAGCGTCGTGTCTGTAGCTCAGCAGCGTCGTGTCTGTAGCTCAGCAGCGGCCCATGAAAAGAGGTCCGTGGTATGAAAGGATCATCTTACATATATTAGCAGTACATCTTTAATATTTGCACAAACAAATCACACAGAAGGAAACTGCTATGTACAACGGTTTATTTTTGATTTGCAAAACATCTGACAAAAATAACATTACATAAACACCAATTTATAATAGAAAAAAGAAGATCTTTGAAAGAAACAAACAAAAAAGACAAAAGATTAATTGCATTTACAATAGAATTTAAGTGACTGGACTTTTCTCATGATAATTGGAGCCGTTTCCCGCTCATGGCGAGCAGCTTCAGATCGTATGTTAAAACATAACATTAAGTGCTTTTGTTGGTTAGGCATTTTAATTGAGAGTGGCATGATTTGGGTTCACAATAAAGGGGGCGGATTAATGCCAAATTCTAATTTACTCTCATAGAAAATCAATGCACGGCTGGCTGAGTACTAAGAGGCCGATCTCACACTCGGGTCATTGGCGTGAAGCCGGATCCTCCGTCAGGTCCCACTACGGCACACAGCTCAGGTAGAGGTGACCATGTTCCAGTATTCACTGAGCAATAAAGAGTATCTTATTCATTCAGTGTTTACCTGAAGCAGTTTGACATGAATACAAAATAAACTTGGTTTAAATTCACTAAAGTGAGTAGTTCTCCGTTATTAGGACACTATGATCTAAAGGACTTGTTTCCCAGAGCTCCACTGAGTTGTGCGTGTCTGAAGCCCAGGAGGAGGTCATGACCTCACGGTGGGGCTCAGGAACGCACAACTTGGCGGCGCTCCAGATAAAAGCAGCATTGCATGGATGTTGAGGATTCCCCTTGTTAGACCACACACACGGCGGGGAATGATGAAGGTGCAGGAGCCGACCTCAGGACAGGAGAGGGTTTGGGGGATGAACGGGCCAGCAGGAGGGGCGAGAAGGCGTCTGCAGAGCTCGGAGCTAGCGGCGCCTCCTGCTGCCACGCAGCCGGCAGGCGGCCGCTTCGCAACGGCTCTCCTCCAGTTTGACCTCCAGAACTACGAAGATACGCTCCTTATCAGCAGCATGGCAATCAGATTAATTGCATCGGTTGCTAAAAGAATTAGCCAGATATCCAAAAGGACAAAGATGCAGAGAAAGATGTTGTTTTTGGAGTAAATACACCCTCACCCAGCCCTGGTGGTCAGAGTGCAGGCACTATATTAAAAACACTCCCGGTATTTTGTGCGTAAAAAAAAATGAAAAGGCAATGCTAAGTCTGAGAAGAAAAAACTGTACAAAAACCCCCCCCAAAAAACTATGACTTCATTAGCTGGACTCTCCCAAATCTGTGAGATATCTCTGAGGTAATCATTGAAGTATGACTCATTAGACAGCAATAAATACCAACATGAATACAAATATTACAAAAGTAAAAACAGAGGCAAATGCTTAATGCTAAAGCAAAATCTGAGCTAAAAGAGGTAGGTTTTTAGGTAGATTATGGTGTACATCCATTGTGAACACTCCTTTCTGTAAGAGCTAAATTAAGTTGATTCCATTACAATCCCTGTCTGAAGGGAAGAACAAACAACAACAACAACAACAACAACAACAACCACAGAAGACCCGAGGCCTTCGTCTGGGACAGACAACCGTTTTCAATGACTTGTGTTCTGACAGACAGGATTTGTAATGGGAATAGTTCTACAAAAAAACTTTAAAAAATGTCGACTAATATAATAAACCGTAAAGCTTGCTGGTGATCGTGTACCATGAGTCGTGTATTGCCGGACGTGTTGCTGTGTTACGTTGCCAATTGGGAGGAAATCTCCCCAAAGAGAGAATTTGTGGTAGATTTCCATTGACGTGGTTTTCCAGTATTCTCAACAGCTAACGGTTAAAAACGTACAGATTCTCAGCAGCCTGCCATGGTGGCGCCGGACAGGAAGCTCTGGGGAGGCTCCATTTACCGTACAATTCGGGTTATAAGCCGCTACTTTTTTCCTCAACTTTGAACCGTGCGGCTTAAATATCGGTGCGGCTAATTTGTGGATTTTTCCGATTCTAAATTTAGCAGCAGTTGCAGAGACATGCTAGCTAGCGAGCGTTGGGTAGCGAGCGTTGGGTAGTAAGTGTTTGGTAGTAAGCGTTAGCTCGCTAGCGAGCGTTGGGTAGCTAGCTTTGGCTAGCGAGCGCTAGCTAGCGACTCAGTAGCAGCAGCAACAGCGGCTTGTTTAAGATTACATACAACTTTTTTGCGCCGTATAACCCGCAATTCACGGTAGATGCAACTGTATTTGAGCCTATTTACTGAGCAAAATCTACTATTCATCCATATATATATATATATATATATATATATATATATATATATATATATATGTATGACGCATCCACCAGACTCTTCCTGTCGGGTCTCAAACCCCGGTGACCCTGCTCTTCTGTGGAGGGAACTCTCCCTGTGGCACTTACAATGTTCATCAAGTCTCCCGCTGTATAAACACACACATCAAACCTGCCTCTCCATCTGAACAACTATGTAGAACTAAATCAAACCCCATGTCTGCATACAGAAGTATGCATTCAGAGAAAATCAACATGGAGACCTTTCAAACACTTCATTCGTCAGTGTTGAGTAACCGAGCACATCACAGCCTCCTCTAGCCGACATGCTGCACTCTGGACCCTGAACTCCTTACAGTTCAATCACAACGGGGATTCGTGGGGCGCATGGAAGTATGTCTCCTTATGAGCATGTGAATATGCAAACATGTAAAAACGACGAGACGACCTCTGCTCTGCAGATCGCCTCCGTCACTGACTGATGAAGAGCCCCATGAAGGAGGAAGGGTGAACGCATTAAAGCAACGCTCCACAACCCTCGCCTCCTCTAGGATCAGAGAGATCCTCGTCTGCGCTCAAGAGGCCTTCTGGCCAATCACAGGACGGCAAATAAAAGACAAAGACAAACATTTAGACTCACGCCGTTGCTGCGAATGACTTCTTTTATGCCGAGATGCTCATCTGAACGTGGCGAGAATTTGACAAAACACTTCTTTGGGGAATTGTCTGGATATATAATATATAAAAAAAACATGTCATCTCATATCATGTGGCCATAGTCCCACATGCAGCGAGCCTACATTACTGGCCTCTAAACCAAAGCGGTTAAATTCTCCTGGCAGTTTGGTTTATGAGCCACGAGCTGCCGTCGGATGAAGCCTAAGCTAAAGATGACTGACAGCACTTTGACAGCGAAGGCAGATGAGCCTTCACATCCAAGCTTATCTCCCAGAGCCATGGAGGAATAGCATATGAGTTTAGGAGGTTATATAATGAGGGTCTCCAAGGCTCTGTAATGGATCAGGTGTACAACTAGCTTAGTGATCTATATGGCTTATATTAGAGAGCAGCGTGGTACGTTTAGCTCGTCCTCTTGAAAAAATGAACCTTGGAAATTATCTACCCACCACTAAACAGATAATAATTTGACCGAGTCAAATACACAAGCAATCCCTGTTTTAGCCATTTCTAACTCTTACCAAAAAGAAAACAAGATCAAAGTCAAAACAAAACGAGGAGAGTGTCTCAGAACATAGTGATAATAGAGCAAAAACAGAAAAGGGTCAATATTGTATTTGCATATATATTTTTCAAAAAGAATTAGCAGTGAGAAATATCCATGTAGCCCTATGTACAGCGGGGGACATATTATATATATATATATATATATATATATATATATATATATATATATATATATATATATATATATATATATATATATATATATATATATATATATATATATGTATTTGTATACCTGGTATTTACACAATGCAGCCACTAGAGGGCAGCGCAGCACACGTCACCACACAGGAGGGCCGGGCCCGCCCACATTCTAGAAAGTCCACTTCCTGTCAGAAACAAAGGGGTTTGATATCTGGAGGTCTGAAGCAGCTCCCAGCGCTCCGCACATGGAGCTCACTGTGCTAATGAGGAACAATTCATGGAATTGTTTTTAAAAAGTGAAATGACGTATAAAAAAAAGAAAAAGAAAGAAAGAAATATCAATTGCAATTACATCAGTATATATGCCAATTCCAAGTATGGTATGCAGCTATATATTTACAAGGCAGGCCCCTTGCTTTGGCCTCAATGTACTATTCCAGTTAGATTTGGCATCTTAGCCCTTTAACATCGGTGATAACATATGTAGATACGGTGTATATCAATACATGGGTCGAGTAAAAGGGTGATAACAGTGCTTACATACATGTGGTAGTAATTAACTATTTACAGGAGACAAACAAACAAAAGAGTAGACTAATGAAAACAACTATTTCAAAAGAGTCACAAGCCACAATGCAGGCTTGGTTTGATTGACAGTTAGCGGGGTAATAGCAGCTAACACATGTAGTGGCTAGTTCTCACCCCACAGTCCTCTCCGCCTCTTGACTGCAGGCGCGGTCGGTCCTCTGCAGGCCGAGCCGTGAGGCCGAGCCGCGAAGCAGCGGGGTTACGTTTAGGTACCGGAAGCTTTTTGAGAAAGTAGCAGACCACACCTTTGGTGAAAGGCAGAAGGCGTGTTGGAACGGTACGAGTCATATGCATACGCTGCATGGAGAGAAGCAGATGAACAACGACATCAAGTTGAAATATCAAACACTCAAAGTAATGTGCAGGCACTGCTTTTGCACTGATAAACTGAAGTCATCCGTACTGAGTCTAAATGGTTGTGTAGAAGTTACTGTTCCACATGATGTAAAACAACAAAGAGGTAGCTCTGACAGCTAAATGAATAACTGAGTATGTTGATGTGGTGTCCGCTTCAAGCAGCAGGTTGTTGGTTTAAACACGGACACAAACACTGTAGATAGGCAGAAGTTGTTTGTTTGTATGCATGCATGCATGTGTGTGTATGTATGTATGTATAGTGTAATTTGTATTATTTACTACGTCTCCCTACATCTGCTTGCTCTCCGTACAACCTTGGTCTTTATGCCAAGATAGACTTCTTCACCCCCCCCCCCTCCCCTCCCCTCCCCCCCCCCCCCCCCCCCCCCTCCCCTCCACCCCCCCGCGTGGCGGTCCAGCGGCTCTAGGAGACCTCGCTGCCGAACACCTCCAGCACCAGTGGGGTGAGCTGCATGCTGTGCTCCGGCTGGAAGGAGAGGGAGCGGTACTGCTTGGAGTGCTCCTCGTTGAGGCTGCGCAGGTCGGCCAGCTTCTGGATCATCTTGGCGTACAGCAGCCGCTCCCCCGGGTGGTGCAGCTGGATGTAGGCCTGCAGGGTCTCGGACAGCTGGTCCTGCAGGGCCTCGATCCGCGCGTGGTCCTGCACACCTGGGCGGTCTGCGGGAGGAGAGGCTCCTTGTTACGCAACCCTCATTAACTGTTGCAGGATTGAATACGAACGTCAAGAATGCGATGGAATAATATTCATCCCATAAAACAAGTTTAAATTGTAAATTAACATTAAATTGCATGTTCTGTGCTTTTATTTCTACTGTTCTGGTCAGGTGGCTAATTTTAGATCGAGGAGAGCGCTTCTGATAAATAATGAGGACACACACACATAGTTTAGTAAAACCATAAAATTCACAAATTATTGAAATGAAGTACCTGAATACTGTACTAACAATAATCAGTGGTGTCAATCAGTCAAGTAATGCCGCGTATCATAACATGCTTATCTTTTCACAGCATTAATAATGAACTAATATAAATGATTAATGAAAACAAGATATGAGAGTTTCCCTACTGTTCTAACTATGATGAAGGGAACCACACACACACACACACACACACACACACACACACACACACACACAGTAAGTTATGTTGACAGACAAATAATCCCTAAATAAAACATTGACGTTGATCTTTGGCCAAAACAGAAGCGACGATGAGACTCGTCTCCACCCCTCCATCCCTCAGCCGGCCGGTACCTGGAGACAGCAGGCAGATGGCCATCAGCAGCACGTGCTCCTCCTCCTGCAGGTTCAGCTTCTTCAGGCCCACCTGGAACTTCACCAGCGGCTCCAGCAGGTCCAGAGTGTGTCCGGCTGCAGAGGAGCAACACAGTCAGTTCACAGCCAGTTCCTCCGGACGGCCGGGAGGAGGAACGCCCCTCAGGGGACGTCCCGCTCGGTCGCTCACATTCCCTTTGCCGGTTGGAAGAGTCTCTGGTGAGGACTTGTTCTCGCATGCTGTGCGTTCATACACTGCACATACTTTGCACTTTCTTCATCATTTCATTTCCTAAATTATTACGCTTTACTGTTTTGTTGTATATATTCAGTATTTTGCATTTGTGATATTATTTGTGATATTTTTAATTTTAGTGATTTAGTTGCTTGATACTGTGACAAACACATGTCCCCTCTGGGATAAATAAAGTATACATCTATCTATCTTTTTTTAACTACCCGTTGATAATCTCAGTATCTGCATGTCTTATGGGATTGTTTGAAGCAGATGCATAAACAATAATGATCAGAAGTCGTCATTGATCCACTTCCTCCTTTAATGCTGCTGTGCACTACATGGGGTCTTAACCTTTCTAGTTCATACATGATTACTCACGTTTTCTTCTACAATTATTTTGGTTAATAAAATATAAAATGGTAACTTTGGTATTTTTCAACCTGGATCCTATTTTTAAAGCAGAGACGAGAGAAGCTCTGCAGAGACAATCCATGTCCACAATATGTGCTCGTTATTGATTTTTCATTACAGACACGTTGGTCCCTTAAGGTGAAGGCTGACGCTTTTATAGTGAAAGGTATTACTTTGATCGATATAGAAACTCTGGACTTGTTTAATGATCCTCTGCGGTGAATAGAACTGCATACACATTTCACTTATGAACCGCACCTGTGAAACGAGGGGCAGAATTCATTTGAAACCTGGTCCCAGAGAGGAGTCTTGGTGTGAATGCCTCAGTCCCTGTGGAACGCGAGCGTCTTTCCTTCAGGGCACACGAGCTGACGAGCTTCAACAATAACTCGTCTTCACAGCAGCTGCACTGACCTTTGGTGACGTCGCTGATCTGGTATTTGAAGTCCGGCCCCCCGCAGCTCCAGGACATGTCCTCCAGGTTGAAGCTCTGATTAGAGCGAAGCATGATCACCTCGATGGCGCTGGACTTGAGCAGAGCGATCTGGTCCTCTGCAGTCAGCTCCCTGCAGGGCGGAGAGCACGGCCGTTAGGAGACGCTCAGCGTGCAATATTAATAAACACATTAATAAACATCCTCAAAGAACCAGAATCATGTGCAGCTGAACAGCAAGAAACTAGCTTTCAATATCTCAGGATGACATTTTGATTCTTGGGGTTGATTTGATTTAAAAAAAGAGTCCAAATTCAAAATTGATTGTCAATAAAAATATGTATTTATATATTCTATAGAAGAGGGAAACTATCAGCGACCTCGGACACTAAAACCATAATTACACGTCGTACTTTTGGAGACAGTTTAGAAGTTGTGAATCGATTCAGAATCAAATGAGATCATTACAAAGTAAAATAATGACCATAAATCAGACTCGTCCCTGTCCTCCAGCAGTGTCTCTTCCTAGAGGAGGGACCCTGAGCAGACATGAGCTGAGACCTGCAGGTCTGCATGGAGTCTGCAGTTCAGGAGAGGAGGCTTAGGGAGCAGATCATGAGTGGACAAACATTCCAAAGGTAATGCGACCACGTCCGTCACCCGCCGCCTGCAGGAATGACAACTTTCAGGAAATACAGGTCCCGGCTCGTCGCCTCGGCTCTCAGGTGACCCCGCCTGTCCCTCACCTGAGAGAGAGACACCTGAGAGACAGACACCTGAGAGAGAGAGACCTCAGAGAGAGAGACCTGAGAGAGAGACACCTGAGAGAGAGACCTGAGAGAGAGAGACCTAAGAGAGAGAGACCTGAGAGAGAGACACCTGAGAGAGAGAGACCTGAGAGAGAGACCTGAGAGAGAGAGACCTAAGAGAGAGAGACACCTGAGAGAGAGAGACCTGAGAGAGAGACCTGAGAGAGAGACCTGAGAGAGAGAGACCTAAGAGAGAGAGACCTGAGAGAGAGAGACCTGAGAGACAGACACCTGAGAGAGAGAGACCTAAGAGAGAGAGACCTGAGAGAGAGAGACCTGAGAGACAGACACCTGAGAGAGAGAGACCTGAGAGACAGACACCTGAGAGAGAGAGACCTGAGAGAGAGACACCTGAGAGAGAGATACCTGAGAGAGAGAGACACCTGAGAGAGACAGACACCTGAGAGAGAGACCTGAGAGAGAGACACCTGAGAGAGAGAGACACCTGAGAGAGACAGACACCTGAGAGAGACAGACACCTGAGAGACAAACACCTGAGAGAGAGACACCTGAGAGAGAGAGACCTGAGAGAGAGACACCTGAGAGAGAGAGACACCTGAGAGAGAGACACCTAAGAGAGAGAGACCTGAGAGAGACAGACACCTGAGAGACAGACACCTGAGAGAGAGACCTAAGAGAGAGAGACAAACACCTGAGAGAGAGACACCTGAGAGAGAGACACCTGAGAGAGAGAGACACCTGAGAGAGAGACACCTAAGAGAGAGAGACCTGAGAGAGACAGACACCTGAGAGAGAGACACCTGAGAGAGAGACACCTGAGAGAGAGAGACACCTAAGAGAGAGAGACCTGAGAGAGAGAGACCTGAGAGAGAGACACCTGAGAGAGAGACACCTAAGAGAGAGACCTGAGAGAGACAGACACCTGAGAGAGAGACACCTGAGAGACAGACACCTGAGAGAGAGACAAACACCTGAGAGAGAGACACCTGAGAGAGAGACACCTGAGATGCCCTGGAGCCATTCAGACTTTGAGACGAAAGAAATCACACACCTTTACAACTGTTCTCCAAAAGGTGACACAATCACTTACTAACACACTTAAAGGCCTGACCTGCACAGCAGCAACATCTCCGTGGCCAATGTGTAACCAGGTCCAGCGGAGGAGCAACACAACACAACAACATCTTCATAATGCGTCAGCTATCTGTGGTATATGGTGCATCAGTAATCTCTGCCCTTTAGACCACCACTGGGGCACAATATCGACTGATCAGGCAGAACAACAAGCGGCCGTACAAAGTCTTCAACGCACATTTAGGTAAAGAGTCACATGGAAATAAACTACAACCACGTAATCGTTCCTCCAATATCCGCCCAAAACATGTTTGGTGAGGTCACAGTGACCTTTGACCCCCAAAGTCTAAGCAGCTCGATCCTTGAGACAACATGAAGGACGAGCCCACAACATAACGCAGCACAGCCATGTTCTGGGATGGAACTACACCGGGAGGTGTTCGGGACATCCCGTCTGTATCCGTGTGGTTTTATTTATTCAGACTTCAACATTTGTTCTCTATGCAATCTGAAGATCCACAAATATTATCATATCAGAGAGTCAAAGACTTAAATACAGAGAAGCTCAGAAGAATGTGCCTTCTCTGCACACACACACCTGAACCCAGGGATCATCTTGGCGAAGCCGATGACCTTCTGGATGCTGTAGGAGACCAGGTCCGCCAGGTGCGGCAGCATGGAGAAGCTGGAGCCGTCCTCCTCGCTGGAGTCGGGGCTGCTGCCCTGCTCGTGGTACATCATCAGCAGGTTGTTGAAGTTCATCTTGGTGTCGACCGACTCTGTGGTGGGAGGAGAAGAGCACGACGACACCTCACTACCCCTCCGTGAATGGGCCGAGACCACCGAGACACGTGGAGGACAGAGGGGCTTGTTGATGGAACGGTGATCTGAAAGTACGCGGCCGTGAGATGAAAGACGACAGCTACGACAACACGGGTCGCCACAGCGCTGGTTTAGCGCCGCTGGTTTAGCGCCGCTGGTCCCCGCTGAGCGTCGGCGCGAGGCCGTGTGAGGACGTGCGAGGCCGTGTGAGGACGTGCGCCTCCCTCTGTTTGCTCCATTAGCGACAGATGCATTAATGAACCGAAGTGCACTGCTGGGAGTCAGGTGTCTGCAGGTTATTCACAGAATGTCTACTGGATTCTCAGTAAAGCAGCGGAACAGTTCAGACACCAGCATGCAAACACTGAGCGCCTCATCAACTCCTCACAACAGGTTCACCTCTGTGTGTTTATATATATATATATATATAGCTATATATACACACACACACATACACATGTGTGTGTGTGTGTGTGTGTGCATGCGTATTTACGTGTGTGTGCGTATGCGTGTGTGTGTGTGTGTGTGTGCATGTATGTGCGTATTTATGTGTGTGTGTGTGTTACCTGGAGAGTGACTGAAGGAGTCGGAGGAGGCGTCAGACAGAGAGTGGAGTGACGCCGCTCTACTGGCGCTCCGTGTCACCGGTCCTTCACGCACAGGAGGCTGACAACGGGAGAACATTTAGAGGTTGGAATATTTTGTGTTTCATGTTTCAACAGACAGGGTTCATACACATTCTGACAATGGGTTCATGACTTTTCCATGAGCAAGCATTTAGTGAAGTCTGGGTGTAAACAGTAAAAAGTGAGTAAATGTAGTATTTAAACTAACAATGAGAATACAAAGCATACAGTAAACCTTAAATGACTCAAATGAATGAGACAATAGTTTGATTAAAAGAATAAA
>NC_136593.1:29232208-29254708 GCF_910589615.1 Taurulus bubalis | reverse complement strand
CTATGTTTGCATCAGGGTGATATGAGCAATTGTGCTCTAGGCCTCCTGAGAGTGTGTGTGTGTGTGTGTGCGTGTACGTGTGTGTGTGTGTATTGAATACATCCGTTACTCTCTCCTGCAGAGCCTCCGTGTGTGAGTGTGTACCTGAAGAAGCCCTTGCAGCCCTCGCAGGTCATGGCGTTGAAGTGGAAGCCGGTGGCTTTGTCGCCGCACACGCCGCAGATCCGCGGCACGTTCCTGTCGAACTCGTCCGGGGCCAGAGAGGACGTACTCACGACGGGGGAGTCCATCACTGACACAGAAACACCAGTAAGAGAGAGAATCAGACTAATCAATCAGCTGCTGCTCATACAAACTGATCACTTCAATAACTCAATCAGAAGAAAAGAGAAAAACAGGAAGTCGGCTGCCAGCTTCTAACGTCTGAAGTAAAGTCATAATGGTTCAGGCTTACACTTTACAACATGGAGAGTCATTTAGTGAGAGACGTCTGTCCCCGCTCCACACCTGATCACTTAGTGCTCCAGTCTCTGCTTCTGACCGGCCTCGTGAAGGGAAGAATAGACACGTCACTGCAAGACGAGCATGCTCACAGACAGAGGGACAGACAGGACGACAGACAGACGCTGTCTTGTCACAAAGCCTTCGTGTTCTCTTCTCGGCAAAGTGAAGCGAGGAGCTGGGGGGCCGGGGGAGGGGGGCTGAACACACTCACATCAACAGCCAATGAGGTGAGGGCCCAGCTGAATAATTTAAAATGTTTTGACAAATCACTCCATCATTCATGTCTAATTAAAAACCAGCGCTCCTGCTTCCTGTCTCCAGTAAATGCAACAGCTTTCCTCTTGAGGACTGAGCGTATGAGCCTCAAGCCGTCAGACCAGAGGCTCCGTGGTCGACCCATCAACAGGACACGTCGCCCCGGAGAGAAGAACACAAGATCTGTTCAACTCCTCTGAGCTGCAGGCGTCCCGGCAGCAGGGACTCGGAGCACGTTGATGTGCTGCATCCCAGCTCCACACACAGCCAGGAACCACCGACCGGAACCACCGACCAGAACCACCGACCAGAACCACCGACCGGCTGCACAGGAACAACCGGAGGGCCAGCAGACACCCCCCACCCCACCAGCCGGACCGCCCCCATGAACACCCAAGGCTCCCATACCAGGGCTCATACACACTCTGTCCAATGAGTTCATGACTTTAACCCAAATGTCCATTACAAGCATTTAGTGAAGTCTGGGTGTAAACAGTAAAAAGTGAGTAAATGTAGTATTTAAACTAACAATGAGAATACAAAGCATACAGTAAACCTTAAATGACTCAAATGAATGAGACAATAGTTTGATTAAAAGAATAAACATTTATATAGATGCCTGTATGTATGCCTGCTTATATTCTGAGTCTTTCTTTTAAAAGCATATTCATTATTTCAAACTCAGCGTAAATGAACAACTTTTCCAAACCTTTCCAGGCCTGGAAATAACCATTCATGACTTGTCCAGGTTCTCCAGACCGTAAGAACCCTGCAGGGTATAATCAACATGATGCCTGATTAACGTCATATTGGAACTTATTCCCGTCACTTTGTCACCAAAGGGCAGACGGTGTGACCTCGACTGTCCCGTTGTCCTCTTTAGTTTGAGACCAACTGGTTTCTTCCTGCGCCCTCAGCTCACGCCCATGCAGAGGAGAGCTGCACACGTCAGTCCAAGGTAAAGCGGCTATGAAGCCATCAATCATGTTGCACACACATCAACGCTAACGATACGGTCTCCAGGCTGTTTGCTGCACAATAACACCTGCCAGGCAGACGGCGAGCTGCACATGGGAACAGGTTTTACATTTTAAAGACTCCATGAAGCCGACATGATGGGAGTAACCCTGCCGAGCCGAGACCCAAAGGCTATTTAGAGTTTGTGTGAAAGGAAGCACCACTTTAACACTAACGGGGTTTCTGCAGATGGGGTCTACCAGCGTCAGGGGTCAGGGGTCAGGGGTCAGGGCTGTGTGGGAACGCTCAGCTCCTCTGGAGGGTCAATGGGAACGCGTCTGTCTGTTTTCACACATCGTGGTCAGGTAACACAAGATGCGTTCAGGTGGAAAACGAGTGTTGGTCTGTCACACTTTATCTTTTTCAACATCACTTTCTGGATTCCTGCTGCCGCATCATCATCATCGTCATCATCGTCATCGTCTTCGTCATCGTCATCAACACAGACCCAACAGAACAAGTCTACTCTCTGTTCTCTCTTCACACGCGTCGCTCGCTGTGAACCAGCAGGGGAAACGGACATCTACCTTCCCATCTCCTCGCTGATCAGCCGGTCCTCTGAGGCCGCGTCGGCCCGACAGGCCATTACACTAAATGCACAGCAGCATTGAGAGAGCGCTAAATAATGCACGAGGTTATTAGACCAGATCTGTACTCATTCTGGTCTCTGGCACACAAAGCCACACTGCAGGTTCTGAGCTTGAATGATAAACAAAGTGTGTGCAGCATCAATCAAATCTGTAATCGCAGGAATGATGGGAGATATTACTCATGTCTCATGCGTTACAGTGCAGAAAGCAGAAGGCAGAAACAGTAACACTGGACTCTGATGAGCTTCCGGCAGCTCAGCGGGACATTGGATCAGGTAGCCGGGCTGCTCGGACCGGGACGGGACTCTTTGACCAAGTAGAGAGATGCAGTCCTGTCTTTTGAACCGTGCTGAGCAGCCGCAGCAGCAGCAGCAGCAGCAACAGCAGCAGCAACAGCAGCAGCAGCAGCAGCAGCAGCAGCAGCAGTAGCAGTAGCAGCAGCAACAGCAACAGCAGCAAGCAGCAGTAGTAGTAGTAGCAGCAGCAGCAGCAGCAGCAGCAGCAGTAGCAGCAGCAGTAGTAGCAGCAGCAGCAGCAGCAGCAGTAGCAGCAGTAGCAGCAGCAGTAGTAGCAGCAGTAGCAGCAGCAGCAGCAGTAGTAGCAGTAGCAGCAGCAGTAGTAGCAGTAGCAGCAGCAGCAGTAGTAGCAGTAGCAGTAGCAGTAGTAGCAGTAGCAGCAACAGTAGCAGCAGCAGCAGCAGCAGTAGCAGTAGCAGCAGCAGCAGCAGTAGCAGCAGTAGCAGCAGCAGCAGTAGCAGTAGTAGTAGCAGCAGTAGCAGCAGCAACAGCAGCAGTAGCAGTAGCAGCTCCATGAGCGCACCAAACTACTGAACTACTAACGTCTCAGGTGGGAAACATGTGTTGCTTCCTGCATAAAAAGGAGCAGCGTATTTCTTTGGCAGAAATATAATGTGAAGAACTCACGGAGCATTCAGGTCGGAGACGTTTCTATGCAAGTTTTACGATTCTGTGTTGGTCAGATTTATTATTTTCATATTTTCTGCCAGCTGTTAGGATGTGCCTTCTGTCCAATGCTTTCAAGTCAAACCAACTCGTAAACAAAAGCATGGAACTCACACCGGCTATGGGAGACATTTAGCATGACAGTTATCATGATTGCAATGTTGGGACCTCTATTTACCGTCTATATTTAACTCTAAAGGACATGGACATCACAGTGGAAGTTGCACGTGATCCATGTGAAGCGCAGAACTTCTGAGGGAAGTGAAGGAAGCTCGTCTCAGCCACATGACTAGGAGCAGGAATAAGCTTCCACCGGCTGAGGAGACAAATCTATTGACCATGAACAACCAAAGCACTATGGCCGCCACATTAGTTTATACAAAATTCTTTCAATCCCTGCAGGAGCTTTTATTGAATGTCTGTTGGGAAAGCTCAGCTTCTCTGGAGGGCCAATGGGAACGCGTCTGTCCAATGGGGAACTAAAAAGAAGGGTTTTGTTGGTTTTTATTTAATCCATGATTAATATAGTTTGTATCTATATATTCAAAAAAATGCTCTTTTAATGGATATACTTGCATAACTATGCTATTACATTAGTATATCAGGGTCACATGGCGGGTCACATGGTGGGCGGGTTCTCCCTCCAGTGTGTGTCCATCACACCTCGCTACACAGCGCTGAGGACGATGGTCTACTGGCCTCTGCGTGACCTTCAGCCAGAGAGGAAGAAGTGCTGCCCATGCCAGCGGAGGAGGAAAGGGGGATGCCAGAGAGGGGCGTGGTCAGAGAGGGGCGTGGCCAGAGAGGGGCGGGGCCAACGGGCTGCTGAAGAGATGGAGCAAACGCAGATATGGATGATAACATTGATAGCGCCAGTAGGGGAGGGGTGACCTCTTTGTCTCTTTCTGCATCAGAAGGCATGACCTGGAAATGCATGAGGAGCGATCGCTCGGCCCAGAGAGAAGCCATCGGCACGAACGGCTCGGTTTTGTTCTCTAAAAATACACATCAGACACTTCAATAACTGGCTAAATATAAATACAAGTCTGATCTCTGACAGCTTCTCAGAGGGAGAAGCTATTCATGGAGGAATCGGTTTGTGTCCAATTCATCTCTGTTGGTGATGCTTTACTCCCCTTTCTGAAATGAAGCTAATTTTAGTGTTTCGTGTTGTTACTGTTAGTGTGTGTGTGTGTGTGTGTGTGTGTGTGTGTGTGTGTGTGTGTGTGTGTGTGTGTGTGTGTGAGAGAGAGAGAAAGAGAGTGAGAGCTCACGCACACACTTGTCCTTGGGACAATGAAAACTATGTTGGCAAGGCAACTAAATTGCATGTATGTATAAAGACTAGTATTGTTTTACGTCATCTTAATGCAAGTTGTCCAACCAACAGTGCAAAAGCCAAAGATATGCAATGACAAGGATATGAAACTGAAAGTGAGAAGCTGCAACTAGGAACTGTTGGGTGATTTGACTTTGATTATTCAATACGCAAAATAGTCACCAGAACATTGTTGTTCTTTTAATTGATCTTTTTAGCTCTAAAAGTCTAAAAGTATTGACTATATGAGAATACTTACAGATACAAGCTGAGAGAAGGATTGACCACGGTGCAGAAAATGAAAAGAAGGACAGATGCTGTGCACTGTGGGGATTGGGAGTCAGACACAGCGGCAGTGGTTGATGAGCAAGAGAGGAGGCCCGCTGTAATTATGTGCAGCGCCACAGACTGACTCCAGCGCCACAGACTGACTCCAGCGCCACAGACTGACTCCAGCGCCACAGACTGACTCCAGCGCCACAGACTGACTCCAGCGCCACAGACTGACTCCAGCGCCACAGACTGACTCCAGCGCCACAGACTGACTCCAGCGCCACATCGCTGCAGAATGAAGACAGGACCCTCATTCTGGTGGCTTCGCTGGAGGAGAGACGAGGGAGTTTCCTCTTCTTTTACCCAACAAGTGCGACTTAGCATGCAGTGGAGCACCGACTCATCTTTTCCTCTTTTAGTTATCGCATCACGGCTGAAAGGACACGCGCTTCTCATAACCCAGGGACCGACTTTAGAACTGGTACCTGGTTAGGGTTAGAACTGGTTAGAACTGGTACCTGGTTAGTGTTAGAACTGGTTAGTGTTAGAACTGGTTAGAACTGGTATCTGGTTAGGGTTAGAACTGGTAAGGGTTAGAACTGGTGTCTGTTTAAGGTTAGAACTGGTTCGAACTGGTACCTGGTTAGGGTTAGAACTGGTTAGTGTTAGAACTGGTTAGTGTTAGAACTGGTTAGAACTGGTATCTGGTTAGTGTTAGAACTGGTTAGTGTTAGAACTGGTTAGTGTTAGAACTGGTTAGAACTGGTATCTGGTTAGGGTTAGAACTGGTAAGGGTTAGAACTGGTGTCTGTTTAAGGTTAGAACTGGTTAGGGTTAGAACTGGTTAGAACTGGTACCTGGTTAGGCTTAGAAGTGGTGAGGGTGAGAACTGGTATCCGTTTGGATCTGAACACGTGACCCTGTCGGCAGAGGCCTTCATGCAAAGTCATTCATTCTAAAGACTAATGGTCTAAAAAAATGGTCTCAAGAAAATCATTAATAACTTGAACTACATAACACATCCAGTTATTAAATATTTACTGTTGAACAGCTGGCTGATTCCTTCAACTCTGGTGGAGTTGAAGGAATATTCCACCAAGGTTTGCATAATTTGACACCACATTTAAATCAGTGTAAATTGTTTGCACCATCTGCATCCCAGTGCCCCAAACGACAGCGTCTAACTGGCTGCCTACTAATTAGTGACATCAGACGTCAATCAGAGGAAGTAAGTCTCGACTGCAGATGGCGTGAAGCGGAGGGAGCGAGAGCAGAGACACGTTCAGCTAATATGAGGGACGGTCACACTTCATGCCGATGATGTTGCACAATGAGCGTCGTCTTTAGAATATGCCAATTCATGAATCTATGAATCGCTGCTGCAGTTTGAGCTGTTATGAGATATTAAGGCAGGAATAAGTGCCAAGGTGGACCGTGGCAGGAATCCAACACCGCCCATCAAGGAGATCTTTTTCCTCCTGTTCTAGTCGCCATTTCGTTTCAAGCGGCCCCTCTATCCAAGTGAGCGATTATCAAGCGGGAGAGTGGCCCTTGGGTCTGTTCTTCAGGTGCCCTGCTACTTACAGAGAAGACATAAGTGAGACCTCAGCTGTAAAAGAGGATTTGGACCGCAGCCCAGATGTTAGATTAACTTTCATCAAAGTCAATATTAAGTGATTATAAAACCCACCCTCAACCAACGCCCACCGCCTAACAAAACTAATGAAGTGGTGCCATTAGTGGCTGGGCGTGGAGATGTGACTGAGGACAGAGATACAGCACAGTGGCTGGAGGGGAGGATGCAGACAGAGGGATCCTTTAACTGCACGCAGACGTGCAGAAGAGAAATGGGAAAGCGAGAAATAAAAAACCTCTGGCATCATGTCCCAAGAATGTCAGCAATGAGTTTACAGACCACATCCCAACACATCAGAGTCAGAATCACATCCAGACCCATAACGGCGCTGGAGGAAAGAGAGGCCTCGCTGTGGAACGCCTGGGCGGGAGAAGGAGGTCCCGTCTGACAAGCCAATGAGACTCTTCCTCTGCATCACATGACGCAATCCCACAAACGGTTCTGAAATTGTTCCATGCTGCCAAAAGTCTCTCTTAAAGGAAAAGAGAAGGGGGGAGAGAGAGAGAACACAAGGCGATGTGTTTTACTGCATACCTCTGGCTGGGTCACTACGAGTCCAGAAGAGACATAAAACAAATCAGATCTAAAGTGACCCGGCTACAATGGAAAAAAACATGGCCATGTGATTCCAACCTATAAGTACAGCTAAGCCCCAGATAATGGCAGAGTGGTGAAAAACTGAAAGGAGGAGCACGGTGGGGGCCGAAGACAAATTAATTACCGTCCAGAAGAAAACATGATCGTGATGCGCCTGCAGGAGGCTTGTAGTTTAGGACTTCAGAAAAGAACAATGCACGAGGAGAACAGATAGGGGCGAAGAGAACAATGGCCACAAAGAGACAATGTGGACCGAACAACAACAGAGGAGACAAACTGAGTCTGTAATGCAGCTAAACAACTGGCTGAGCAGACTAGTCCAGTCCTGTCCCTCCTCCCTCCCTCAGCCTCTACCTCACGCTCTTTCCTACGATCACAGGGAGCGGGTTGCAGCCGCCGGAACGGCACATGACAAGGTGACCTGTGGCCCACACGGGACGGGCTAAACTGTAGTGGAAAGGGGTGGGGGGTCACATGTCCGACCCGATGGTCTCAGCCCCAACCCCCCCCCAGTGCTGGCCTGCAAGGAGAGAGAGAGGCAGTGACGGCAGCCTGCTGCCCCTTATGCTGGGCCCCTTGCTGGACTCTGGAGAGGGGAAAGAGACGAGGCAGGGAGAGGCCCACTCAAAACACACACACACACACACACACACACACACACACACACACACACACACACACACACACACACACACACACACACACACACACACACACACACACCCCAAAAGTCCTGTTTATGTCTCTGTCGAGTCTGACAGAGAATGCACATTGTGAGGCCGACTGGACCGACCTGTCCAGCTCGGTCCAGTCGGCCTCACAATGTGCATTCTCTGTCAGACTGTGGGTCAAATGCAATTCAGCCCACATGTCAACGTTATATAACCTCCAGAAAATGTTGTCTCTCTTTTTGGGAACACGTAACACAGGACAGAATGTTGTGCTGTTAGCATTCTAGATTTTGGCCAAATATCTTATTTCTGACTATATTTACAAGCAGGAAGAAGAAGAAGAAAAACACACACAACTAAAATGTCCTCCAT
The DNA here is from genome assembly GCF_910589615.1 of Taurulus bubalis. Lineage (NCBI taxonomy): Eukaryota > Metazoa > Chordata > Actinopteri > Perciformes > Cottidae > Taurulus > Taurulus bubalis. The sequence goes on along the minus strand of NC_136593.1, from coordinate 29,246,513 downwards.
AATCCAGTGATGCACTGCAATGAATTAGAAAACAGATCTGAACACACTTGCACTGCCCTTTGTAGCAGACAGTGATATACGTGTTGCCTTCCTGGAAGATGTGCTTGTTTCTGCATGACCTGCTCTCCATATACGACATATATTACCCGTGTGATGCGTTTGGCCTAGAAACCATTAACCACAGGTAATGAAGGAGCAGAAGACATTAGGGGGACTCGACCCTGGGTGCACATGTGTGGTGCAGGTACATGTGAGGGTCTTTACAGTGGAGTACAGCAGCCTTCTTTCTATAGGTTACATGTGAGAGGAAGCAACCAATTACTGGAGTCAGTAAAGGGGGGTGGGACGGGTACAGGAGTCAGTAAAGGGGGGTGGGACGGGTACAGGAGTCAGCAAAGGGGGGTGGGACGGGTACAGGAGTCAGTAAAGGGGGGTGGGACGGGTACAGGAGTCAGTAAAGGGGGGTGGGACGGGTACAGGACTCAGTAAAGGGGGGTGGGACGGGTACAGGAGTCAGTAAAGGGGGGTGGGACGGGTACAGGAGTCAGTAAAGGGGGGTGGGACGGGTACAGGACTCAGTAAAGGGGGGTGGGACGGGTACAGGACTCAGTAAAGGGGGGTGGGACGGGTACAGGAGTCAGTAAAGGGGGGTGGGACGGGTACAGGACTCAGTAAAGGGGGGTGGGACGGGCCCAGCCATGACGGGCCGCACCCCCCCCAGCACCGCCCCAGGAGCAGCCTGCTGCCGTCACATCAACACAGACGCACACAGTCTCCTGGTATCGGCTCACAACACGAGCGCTGAGCTCCACTCACAAACTCTTTGGAAATTGGTTGAATCCGTTTGGGTTGAGCCTCCGGTTCTTTCCCAAATAATGAGTGAAATTCCACAAATTCGGGAACATGTGTGAACGTTAATGTCAAGAGCGCGGACATGAAAACAACATCCTACCTGCTCCTTCCAACCGTTTCACCAGCAGAAAGGAATACGGGTGAGAATTAGCACAAAGGTCACGGGGGAAATGGTTTTGTTTGTTCCACTTTAGAGTCGCTCTGACGGGACGAGCAGAGAGACGTTTACATTCAAGACAAAGCCTGCATGTAATTAATGATGTCATTATCAGCCAGGGGCTCAGTTCTCCATGACGACAAGACGAATGTATAATACCAAGTACCGCGCGCGTGCGCGTGTGTGTGTGTTGAAATAATGGTATAATGTGGAAAGAAAAACAACCCAACACGTAAATGGATTGTCATGACAAATTCCCTTTTCAGTCGGTCAAATTTGATTCAAAAATAAATTAATTTAAAAAACATTCAGTCCTATAAATTCGCTCTTTGGCTCAAGACCCACTATACAAGCAACACTTTTGAAGTTCTGACATTTCTAATTAATTCTTCAAAATACTGATGTTACGGTGTTATTAATGCATCATTGATAACAATTCATGCACTACTCACTCCTCTATTATTACGACATGTTATGCACTTCATTTTATACTTAATTTAATATCTATTGCACTCAATTGCGTCGCGTTGTCGTTGTTGTTGATTGTCTATGTTATGCATTCCTCGTTTGTGTAAACATTCCTGGTAAATAAACGTTACTGGTTCTGATTCAGATAGAGTAGTGAGAATATACAATATTATATATTATAATATATTTCAAAGTATAATAGGCGTTACGTCACAAGACTGCAATAATCCAACGGGAATGTGCAACAACAACGCGTCACTTCAAAGCAACAGGAGGACATGATCACAGAGAATAAGGTAACACAGGTACAGCAGCTCACCTGAGGCCGGAGCATGCCCTGGAGCTACAGGCGGGACTGAAACCTTTCCTCCTGGAGCTACAGGCGGGACTGAAACCTTTCCTCCCTTCACCCCGAGTTGTTAATCCTGTTCAATACAAAGCAGAAAGGCATGTCGCAAGTCACCGAGTGGGCCTCTACTCTCTACCTGACCTGCGGTCGCTCCGTGACTTTCCACACACACACACACACACACACACACACACACACACACACACACACACACACACACACACACACACACACACACACACACACACACACACACACACACACACACACACACACACACACAGCAGCGAGGGCGTGCGTAAACACGGCGGCACAACGACGCACTTTGACTGAGCCGCCGCGCTCCCCGCGCGGGTTGCCTTACAGTAACCCAAGTTGTTCGCCTTCAGCATTCCTCTCCCGTGCACGCGCGTTTCATACCTCAGCGCAACTTTTCAGCCAAACGCGTCCGCGCCAACATGGAGCGCGTCCCCTCCATGTTGGCGCGGACGCGTTTGTCTCGAGGACCAAACCCACAGACATGTGAGGAGACTCGGGAGAGAAAACGTCAAACTCGTCCGCCCTTCCAGGCTAACGTTAGCGCGGCTAGCTCTGCTGCTTTTACCCGAAAACGCGATGCCAAGTTCCGCCAGCTTTACTCACCGAGCTGCGGCCGCTTCCGACGGGGAGGAAACAATGGCAGCTGGGTTTCCACTGACGGGGGAGACGTCCGCACTTACACGAAGAAAAGTCAATCACACCTACGGCAGTCCGCAGAGAAATACCCCTCCTTCTTCTCAGGACCCAAATAGATGGCCATTACTTTGTTTTACGCACCGCCCCCTCTTCTGGACCTCTCCTCTCCGGGAAAAGAGGGGTTTCCTCCCGGGAGCCAATCAGAGGAGGGCTCGGAGTGCGTCCCGCGCTGTGGTTGGTGGCCTCCCGCTGCCCGTCACGGCGAGACCCGCCCCTCAAACAGGGGTGTGTCACGACGTCAGAGGTAACGGAGAGGTAAACAACTTTGACCGCGTGAGCTTTTAAAAGCGACGTAGTGATTTCCCTCTGATCCACGGACCCCCGCAGCGCGTGGGGTCACCGCGCCGCCGGGAGGCGCGCAGCGGGCGGCAGGGGGTGGAGACCCGCCCGCTGATGTCGTGTTTCTGCCTCTCGCTCCCGGAGAGTCTTTGTTTTGCTGCTGCAGGCGTTTGAGCCCCGCGCGTGACGCGTTAAAGACACAACATCACCTCTCCGCCGAGACCACGCAGTGGGGAATATGAAGTGCTCTCTACCTGGTGTCCACGCGCCCGGGGATGCGCGGTGCTGCGTGGCGCTGCGTTATTTCTTTGACATTCTGCTAATGCGTGCAGTGAGGCGTGCGTGTCGGAGAGGTGTGTCCACTCTGCAGTGCGCTGGTAGGCTGAGGAGACGCGATGCGTGGCGCCCTGCGCGTGCATGCCGAAGCAAACGATGGAGGGGGAGGAGCTAAAAATAGAGGATGGAACATCACATGGACACACACTGCGTTTCACCAGACACATAGGCTGGCTGTGTGTGTGTGTGTGTGTGTGTGTGTGTGTGTGTGTGTGTGTGTGTGTGTGTGTGTGTGTGTGTGTGTGTGTGTGTGTGTGTGTGTGTGCGCGCGCGCGTGTGTGCGTGTGGGGCCAGCACAGGGTTCTTCTGGGTGAAGGTCAGGGGTGTGTCTGTTATGTAAACACGGTAAAGGCGACAGATAAGAAGAGAGAGGAAGGAGAGAAGAAAGAGAGAGGAGGCCTCATCCGGTTCCATGTTCCTCTGGTTGTTACTGGCAGCCTCAACACAAGTGCAGATGCTAAAGGGAACAGAAACACCTCGGCTTTGCAAACTGCAAAAAAAAATCACTTCTTAAAACCCATTTTTATAGAATTGCTTGTAAGTGATGTCATCATTTTAAGATCTTTTATGATCTATGATGTAGTTCTTTTGTTCCCTGGTTTGGTTTGTATATTTCATTTATTTGTTTGTTTATTTTCTACTCCATTTGCTCTTTGGTATGCTTTTTTTGTTTTAATTATAAAAATTAAAAAAAATATATATTTTTATATATATTTTTTAAAATATATAATCCTTTATTAATATCACAGTGGGGAAATTATTCTCTGCATTTTACCATCCATAGTAATGAAGGAGCAGTGAGCTGCTGTGAAGCTCTGGAGGTTCAGTGTCTTATCAACTGAGACATGAAGCTATGAGAACAGGATGAACCTTCTGGTTTCAGGACGACCTCTATTGATAACTCATTGTGTAAAGGTGCTATATAAATAACGTTATTATTATTGTATCTTACAGCAGTGCATATTAGTTCTAAGGTTTTAACAGCTTTAACATTAATTTAGAAAGATCTCTTTGTGCTGTTTTTAAATTATCTTTATTTAACACCAGATTATCACAATAACCAAAACGATGTAAAGTGGAACTGTAGTTCATAGCACCGTTCCCTCGGTTGTGTGTCGTTCTCTCACACGCCTGCATGGATCCCTGCATTGAAGCAGCCAGTCAGCTCCTGTGTGCTGAACACTTTATACATCTCCTTGCCTCCAAAAGGACAGACATGTTCATTGCTTAAGTATTATAGTCCACTCCTTGGACAGTTGTCCGTGTTGTACTCTGTGTTCCATGTCAACAAGTACACTTAGTTGTTTACAGTTGTGAGTCTCAGCCTCAGCAATGGCACCCTGTGTCCTCCGGCCTGAGACATGTGTCATAAGCTTGTTGAGTGATGGTTGATGTACAGTACCTGGTAATAAAGTGTGTGGGTGTGATGCTGACGGAGAGTTGATCCTTGTCCTGCAGCTTGGGCGCTTTCCAAGTGTGGCACCAGCTCCGGATCAAGCCGCTCTGCTAACGGGGATTTATTTGGCTCCACATCGCCGTGTCTGACGCGTCTCCTCGGCCAGAGCTCTGGTGTCCTCGCATGCTCCAGCCCTCCATAAGCTGGCTCGCTGTTTGGAGATCAGGAATCAGAAACTCTTGACCCACTAAAACTACAGGAATGAGTATTTGTGGCAGTGGACATGAAGACCGTGTTCAGTTCTATCGTGTAAAGACTCACAGTTGAACACACGTGCACGCCCCAGCAGGGATGTGAATGCAGATTTAGAGGAGATGCATTTATTGTGGACTAACTGGAGTGGAACAACGGTCTATAAGGTTGCTATTCCCTTCACAATAACATGAATTAAAACTTTGACGATTAAGACAAACATTTCTAGAAGACTATCCAGAGTGCAGGTGTGAGTATTTATGAGAATAATAGTAAGAACAAGTCATGTCACTGAACACAGATTGTTTGTCAGGGTACAAAACTATAATGTTGCACCAAAGCAACGAGCACAAATCAGATTTTACAAAGCTTTTAAATCAGAGAATCGCTGACGTACACATGTGCACACATACAGTAGAGACAGTAGAGCCTCATCAGGTACAGGAACATGCAACAGAAGCTGTGACAATACATTACACATTGAAATGTGAGCAACAAGAGGAGGAAGCATGCATTTTTCAGACTATGTTTTCTTTCTTTTCTTTCCTCTTCTTTTCTTTCTTCTTACTGGTCACTCCCCTGCACGCTTCATACTTAAACACTCGTGCCACTTAACATGCACTTTAACACACACTTACATTGACGTTATCTGTTTGTCTGAGCACTTTATCTTATACTTGATTAATATCATTGCACTGTTGTTGTCGTTGATTGTTGTTTGTCTCGTCTAACGTCTCATGTCTAATGTATGCACCTTCCGCCTAGAACAATTCCTCGTTTGTGTAAACATTCCTGGCAAATAAACGGTTTCTGATCCTGATCTGATGTTTCAGTGCAGCGCAGCATGATGTGACCATGGAACAGAGGATATCCGGCCTGAGGGACGACCACCCTGGAGCTGTCATCATGGGAAGCCTGGGGCTGCCGGTCACACACACATCCTACCGTCTAGTGAGCAGAGAGCGCAAACACCAACCGTCATCACCTTCACAGCACAGTCACATGACATGAAGAGCTTGTTCATGTGAGGATGCTGTTGATAACAGCACGGCCTTCAGATTCTCTTCATCCTCAGGGAAACATGTGAGGGTCAGCGTGAGCGACAGAGTCCTGCTGCTGAAGGCAGAAGAAGGTGGGCGCTTCCTCCCACCATGACGGCGCTGCAGACAGAGAAAGCCACATCACAGCCATCGCTCTGAGAGTGACACACAACCATCAGTCATAGCTGCTGGCTGAGTTTTTATGAAAATAGCCTGATTGTTGAAACATCATATTAGTTATGTGTAAAATGTAGAGCCATCTGTAAAGTAAGGAATATCTTGATGTGATTTGATTTCTTCTGAAATCTCCTCCTAACCTGGTTCAGCACTTGTTTCAGTGCAACACAACCCACATCAGTCTGCAACGAGGCATACAGGTGAGCCTCTCACAAGGTGCCAGGACAGCCAGGTGAAGGATGCAGCAAAGACAAGCAGGAAAGCCCTCCATCAATATGCCTTCAATCAATACAGTCAGACTAGTGTAGCTCCTCCAGCTGCGTGATGTTGACATGCAAACTCAGCTCGGCTCCGTAGATCCTCCCGACCAATAGATCTGCTCCATTGAGAGTGTGTGTAGAGTGTGTGTAGAGTGTGTGTAGAGTGTGTGTAGAGTGTGTGCAGGGTGTGTGCAGAGTGTGTGTCGCTGCATACAGACATAAAGCTTTCCAGCAGGTGATGCAAGCAGCATAGTTTCTCACAGGCGATGAACGGCCGACCCTGCAGGACATTAACCACAGGAGACACTGAGGAGGAACACACTCACCCTGAGCCACACACACACACACACACACACACACACACACACAGCCTCCCACCTTCTGGGAACCAGTACCAGAGCTTCACTTCCAGAGGCAACATCCGGACAGCGTTGTCCTCAATGCCCTCCCACAATATCATATATATATGTATATATATATATATATATATATATATATATATATATATTGTTTTATTGCTGAAGCCGGTTCAGATATCTAATATTCAGACCTTCTACATGTAGTTTAGTAAAACCATAAAATTCACAAATTATTGAAATGAAGTACCTGAAAACTGGACTATACAAGGTTTAGTAGCATACAACAATCAGTTGTGTCAATCAAATAATCAGTCAAGTAATGCCGCGTATCATAACATGCTTATCTTTTCACAGCATTAATAATAAACCAATATAAATGATTAATAAAAACAAGATATGAGAGTTTCCCTACTGTTCTAACTATGATGAAGGGAACAACACACACACACACACACACACACACACACACACACACACACACACACACACACACACACACATAGAAGTTGTTTTAATGTGTGACTTGGAGTTTAGTATAGTAGCAAATATTGAGCACTGTTGGAATTCCTCTGTTCTTCTTCAAATATTGACTTGTATTCCGGAACAGGAACATCTGAAACCTCATACCATTTTCCTCCAGAGGCTGCCAGGATCTGCAAAATGGAGATCTGACTACACAAGAGGATTATCTATTGAAGCCCCTCTAGTTCCCTCTTTTGGGAGAATGAGGGACAACATGGCCGCTGGTCGTCCATTACACTGCTGTACACATGGGGCCCTGCAGCACAACAACACTGTGCAAATCATAGTCCTGCATTTTTATTAAAATTGCACGGGGGAAGTCATGTATGAGATGCTGCTATGCAACTGGTTGAGTTAGTTACACGCATCACACCAAAGAAGAGACTTTATGGTTTCATCAGCAATACAAGAACGCACAACGATGTTATGATATTAAATATACACACTTAAAACATTAGGCCTATTTTCCAACACAGACCAAATGATGAGGGCACAGTTGCAAACAGATTAAGGCTTGGAAAACATGTCGTGTCTAGTTAATAACTAGCTGCTTTGGCCCACCTTAATATTCATATATTTGGCATAGTTTGAGTCAGATGTGCTACTGTACTCACTTCATCAATTCATTCAATCCTTTCTTCTTCATTACTTTACTAATGTTTGCAATCAGTTACGTGTGGTTACAGTTGATTGTTGCTTCCAAGAATAATAACTAACCAACTCACACAAAAAAAAGACATATCCTACATATAGTTAAACCGTTAGACCTTTATTTTGAAAACAGAGCTTTTATTTTGACGAGAAGAAATCGGCTAAGGACTAGCCAGCTAGCAGCGCGAAAACGATATTGAAAGTAATTGACGTAATTGACGTGACCCTCAACTCTTCAGTTCATCCAGGGCTCGGCTCGGCCCACGTGGTCCTCCGGCTGCTCCTGTGCATGGACGCGTGTGCTTCAGGAAGCTAGCTTCTCTCTGCGCACGCAGCAAGCAGCGAGCTAACGTTAGCGTAGCATGCAATAGATGACTAGCGATGCTGGAGAACGCAAGGTGGCCGGCACCTGGGTTTGAGTTGGACCCGGTTATACCCACTGGTAGCGTGCCGCTTGATGAGACGAGCAAAGCGGAGACTTAATGTTCCTCAACATCTACTAAATAAGTCCCGAAAGGCGCTCCGCTTTAAGTGCAGTACTGCGGCTCTTCATGACATCCTTGGTCCCATGGTGTAATGGTTAGCACTCTGGACTTTGAATCCAGCGATCCGAGTTCAAATCTCGGTGGGACCTCGTCCTTTTAGTCTATCCGGTCAAAAGAGGATGACAATAATGCACGGTAGAGATTTCATTAACTTCCTTAGGGATTCACAACAGACGTAAACAGCTAATATATTAATCAGCAAAGAAGTAAAATATCTTATTGCTTATATATTTTCCATGAACCTCCACTGACTGACCCTTAAATCACCAGGACATCTTTTCTAAAATACACTTGCCACTTTTATAATACGTTCTTGGCCAATAAATGATTCTGATGAATCCTTTCAATGATGAAGCATACACTTGCATTTGTGTGCATTTTTTATTACTTACGTTTCCTGTCAAATATACAATATAAGATACACCATTCTTCTCAGAGGCATACAATATATTACTTTGTACAAAAAAAAATCTAATAATTGTGCTAAAGTCATCTAAACATTGTATCAGCTTTATAGAAAAACACACAAATACCAACAACAAAACATGTATTGATAAAAAAAACAAAAAAAAAAACGTTTGAAATATTTGACGTCTTTGGCTTAAAATTAAACTTCATGTCATGGAGATTGGTTGGTTAAATATGGACATAAACATGTTCAACTACTAGCTGTAATGTTGTAAACATTCAGGTCCTGTTCACGCTCTTTTAAATACTGTGTAATTATTAGTAACTTCATATTAAGTTAACTCATCAATCTGTCTGTGTTTTATATTTTAGGCAGCTTTAGCATAATATGCTACTATATCTTTGGCTATATTTTAATAGTGTAGTTGCATGATGAACAACATGTTGATGATGTAAACAATATGTCTGTAACCACCAGTTCAAAATGTACCCAACGTTCTCATCATATCATCAAAATACACAATCTCTTATATTTATTTTTTTCCTTTTTCTTTGTGACATTTTAAAAGGAGCAACGTTGCATTTATGTCACTTCAAACCATAAAAGACGACTCATGTGGAAGACTTCTGACCCTATTCCTTTAGTTTTCAACATTGATTTATGGAAACCTTTATACAAAACAACAGTGTTGTACATGGATCCTGACTTCTGCAGCTTGTGAAGTTTGTCGTACATTTTGTGAACTATTTGAAACAGAAATACAAATAAAAAAGCAACAACTAAATAAAAAAACAACACACAAAACCACAACTCTTATTTAAGTCTTATTTGGCGAAGGTTACAAAGTCCGTCTTTGGCTTATCAAACTACTCCAGCCGAGCACATAGAGCTTCATCACACGCATGTTCCCACCTCAGTGCCAGCAGGCTAGAGGGTCTCAGGGTGTAGCTGTGGCCCCAGCAGGCCAGAGGGTCTCAGGGTGTTGCTGTGGCCCCAGCAGGCCAGAGGGTCTCATGGTGTAGCTGTGGCCCCAGCAGGCCAGAGGGTCTCATGGTGTAGCTGTGGCCCCAGCAGGCCAGAGGGTCTCAGGGTGTAGCTGTGGCCCCAGCAGGCCAGAGGGTCTCAGGGTGTAGCTGTGGCCCCAGCAGGCCAGAGGGTCTCACCGGCGTAGCTGTGGCCCCAGCATGACTTTGTTGATGAAGTTGACGATGGCCACGGCCGGCTGCTCCGGATCCATTTCTGCAAACAGGTGGCACACGTTCTCTGTGGAGCTGCCGGTCCGCCTCGCCACGAAGCCAAACATCCTGCAAAGAGGTCACAACACAGGAGGGTGAACCACGTTTTTTTTTTTAAAGAAACCCAGTTTTGTCTCAAGAGGTCGGAGCAACACGTCTGATTGTGACTAACCGCCATGCAAAGTCGCACATTGAAGTGAAGCAAGCACTTACTTGCTTGACGTGCTATCAGAATTAGTCCACCTGAAGCACCGGCACACACAGAGACACAGAGACAGCAGTTAGTCAACACATGAGCAGCAACATGGAGACGGTTTCATGGAGACGCGACTATTGCAGACACTCACAGAGATCTCTATACTATATGTATACATATATATATATATATATATATATTTATAAGCCAATACAGGAAGTATTGCAGCAGCAAGCACACATGTGTTACTGCCTTTACTCAAGATAATCGGCAGTAACACGAACAAGCATATGCCGTCCTTAATAAAGCATGCTGTCGGTGTGATCACCTCTGGTCTTGTGGGTTGAGACTGCTGAAGGTCACACTGTTGATTGGGTAGTGTCTCCTGAAAAATAGCCTGTGGACACACAACCAATGCATGACTCCGTCTCTAACGTTAAGTATCCTCTCTGACGATGACGAAAAGAAGTCAGACGGACCTTCTCTTGCTGTCCGTCAGCGTGATGCCCTGAGAGGACACTTTGAAGTGGACCACCGTGGCCACGGGCCGGGGGCTCAGGGCCAGAGCACACTTCGTGGCCTTGGAGATGGCCTCGGGGCCCGTCAAGGACTCGGTCTCCAGGGAGTTCAGGTAGAGCACGTTGCAAGCTTGTTCATGGGAGAGATGGGGACATATGGATCATCATGAACATGGTCCTCATAGCTTGGTGCCAAGAACACATGAGCAGTCTCTGCTGGTCAATCTAAGAACTGCATCTATTCACTACCTGCTCCCTGCTTCAGGAGGTCGGCCGCCGTGCTGGTGTGTGTCGTACTCTGCATCTCATGAAGCTCCCCGACCAGGTCTGAAACATCACGTCTTCAGTTACATCACAGTATGGAGACATGGTGCAGGACCCAGGCTGCAGCTGCTGTAACAGCTTCCTGTTGGTTGTGCTCTCGATAACTACGTCTTATTTGAGAAGTGATCAAATGATTTTACCTTTTTCTGGGACGCGGAGGGCGCATGGCAGAGATATGGGAGTGATGGAATGCTGGTACACCAGCGCAGATAAACTCCCTGAGACGAAGACAACGACACAATAAAGATCAGAGCGTCTTCCTCCAGGTGGACAGGTGATAACCATCAGTTCACAGGTGATAACCATCAGGTGTACAGGTGATAACCATCAGGTGTACAGGTGATAACCATCAGGTTCACAGGTGATAACCATCAGGTCTACAGGTGATAACCATCAGGTTCACAGGTGATAACCATCAGGTCTACAGGTGATAACCATCAGGTTCACAGGTGATAACCATCAGGTTCACAGGTGATAACCATCAGGTCTACAGGTGATAACCATCAGGTTCACAGGTGATAACCATCAGGTTCACAGGTGATAACCATCAGTTCACAGGTGATAACCATCAGGTTCACAGGTGATAACCATCAGTTCACAGGTGATAACCATCAGGTTCACAGGTGATAACCATCAGGTTCACAGGTGATAACCATCAGGTGTACAGGTGATAACCATCAGGTTCACAGGTGATAACCATCAGGTTCACAGGTGATAACCATCAGGTTCACAGGTGATAACCATCAGGTTCACAGGTGATAACCATCAGTTCACAGGTGATAACCATCAGTTCACAGGTGATAACTATCAGGTTCACAGGTGATAACCATCAGGTGTACAGGTGATAAACATCAGGTTCACAGGTGATAACCATCAGTTCACAGGTGATAACCATCAGGTTCACAGGTGATAACCATCAGGTGTACAGGTGATAACCATCAGTTCACAGGTGATAACCATCAGGTTCACAGGTGATAACCATCAGGTGTACAGGTGATAACCATCAGTTCACAGGTGATAACCATCAGGTTCACAGGTGATAACCATCAGGTTCACAGGTGACAACCATCAGGTGTACAGGTGATAACCATCAGGTTCACAGGTGATAACCATCAGGTTCACAGGTGATAACCATCAGGTGTACAGGTGATAACCATCAGGTTCACAGGTGATAACCATCAGGTGTACAGGTGATAACCATCAGGTTCACAGGTGATAACCATCAGGTTCACAGGTGATAACCATCAGGTGCTCTGCGTCCTCCATCCAATGTATTGCACACTATTCACCAAAGTAGGACTCGTTCTGACAGCCCTTGATCTTCACTCCCCGAGGTCCGGTCTCGATGAGGAAGTGTCTCACCAGCTGCTCCAGAGGATCCCCTAGGAGACGAGGAGAGAGGAGAGAGGAGAGAGGGGTGAGGAGAGAGGGGTGAGGGGTGAGGAGAGAGGAGAGAGGAGAGGGAGAGAGGGGTGAGGAGAGAGGGGTGAGGGGTGAGGAGAGAGGAGAGAGGAGAGAGGGGAGAGAGGGAAAAGATGAGAGAGGAGAGAGGAGAGGAGAGAGAGAGGAGAGAGGAGAGAGGAGAGCGGAGAGAGGAGAGAGGAGAGAGGAGAGAGGAAAGAGGAGAGAGGAGAGAGGGGAGAGAGGGAAAAGATGAGAGAGGAGAGAGGAGAGGAGAGAGAGAGGAGAGAGGAGAGAGGGAAAAGAGGAGAGAGGAGAGAGGAGAGAGGAGAGAGGAGAGAGGGGAGAGAGGAGAGAGAGGTGAGAGGAGTGAGGGGTGAGGAGAGAGGAGAGAGGAGTGAGGGGAGAGAGGAGAGAGGAGAGAGAGGGAAAAGAGGAGAGAGGAGAGGAGAGAGAGAGGAGAGAGGAGAGAGGAGAGAGGAGTGAGGGGTGAGGAGAGAGGAGAGAGGTGAGAGAGGGAAAAGAGGAGAGAGGAGAGAGAGAGGAGAGAGGAGAGAGGAGAACGGGGAGAGAGGAGAGAGGAGTGAGGGGTGAGGAGAGAGGAGAGATGAGAGAGGAGTGAGGGGAGAGAGGAGAGAGGAGAGAGGGGAGAGGAGAGAGGAGTGAGGAGAGAGGAGAGAGAGAGAGGAGAAAAAATGAAGAAAATGTGAAGCTAATAATGAAGCAATGTTGTGTTGAAGAGTCCAGTTCCCGATGTGACCGTGAGCCAACGCAGCAGCATCACGGTACCTTTGCTGCCGCTGACGTTGGCGTTAGCAGGAGGCGTGGCCACCTTCAGGGCCAGACCGTAGGCTCCCTGGAAGGAGTTACTGTCTCTGATGAGGAAGCTTCCTGGTCCCTTGTCCTTCAAAACAGCGATGGCTGCGGTAAAGACACACAGAGTGACATCAGAGATGCAAAGAATGGGAGCATACGGTGTCTCAGGTCACTGTGCTGTTTCTAGTTCGGTGTGCTACGTCTCCCTTTACTGTACGGCTTGATCAATGAAGATCAAACCAGACCGGTGTCGATGAATACAAACATTGCACCGTCCTCACCTTGGTCCCTGGAGATGCCGGGCTTGTACCAGTACTTTGAGCTGTCCTGGACAAACTTAGCGTTGACCCTGACGTCGGCCTCCTCCCTGCAGCTGTGCTGGGACGACCCCCGCCTCTGCTCCCCCGCGGGCGGGGAGAAGGTCACGTGGTGCATGGGGGACGGAGCCGAGGACGCCCGGAGGACGGCGCTGTGTCCGTTGAGGTATCCTGGCGTGGAGGAGAGACGCTTCTTCTCCGGCAGCGGGGGCTGGACGGCGGGGATGGTGACGGCCGTGTAGCCGGAGTACGGCACATGAGGGACGTTCAGTAACGGGTAGTAATAGGACGCCAACGGGAAGGTCGGGGTCTGGTACCCGTCGGGCACAGGCGATGGGGGCTTTGTGTCGGATGAGCCGTCTCTTTCCGGAGTCAGTCTTTGTCCTGGGCCGTCTGTCGCTGACGGAGAAGACTGGAGGTCCTGGGAGCCCACAGGAGAGTTTGGGGAAGTGGTGGAAGGGCTAGAACCCAGACTAGCAGAGGGGTTCATCATGGATGAGCTGTCAGACGGGATGTCGCTCGGAAGAGCAGAGCCATTCAGCTGCACCTGGACCGGAGGGATGGTGACTGTGGCGTAGCTGGAGGTTTGCGATTGGTTCGATCCCTCTGCACCTCCTGTGATCTTGGCGGCTCCTTCACAGCTCAAACTCTGCTCACTGGACGTCTGAGAGGAGTCCACGGACATGTGGGAGCTCTGGGTTTGTGTTTCTG
>NC_136593.1:29174708-29227208 GCF_910589615.1 Taurulus bubalis | reverse complement strand
ACAGACAGTACAGACGACACCACAGACAGCAGCCAGTACAGAAGACACCACAGACAGCAGACAGTACAGACGACACCACAGACAGCAGACAGTACAGACGACACCACAGACAGCAGACAGTACACACGACACCACAGACAGCAGACAGTACAGACGACACTACAGACAGTACAGACAACACCACAGACAGCAGACAGCACAGACAACACCACAGACAACAGATAGTACAGACAACACCACAGACAACAGATAGTACAGACAACACCACAGACAGCAGACAGTACAGACGACACCACAGACAGCAGACAGCACAGACAACACCACAGACAACAGATAGTACAGACAACACCACAGACAGCAGACAGTACAGACGACACCACAGACAGCAGCCTACACACGACACCACAGACAGCAGCCAGTACAGAAGACACCACAGACAGCAGCCAGTACAGACAACACTACAGACAGTACAGACGACACCACAGACAGCAGCCAGTACAGAAGACACCACAGACAGCAGCCAGTACAGACGACACTACAGACAGTACATACAACACCACAGACAGCAGACAGTACAGACAACACCACAGACAGCAGACAGTACAGACAGCACCACAGACAACAGATAGTACAGACAACACCACAGACAGCAGACAGTACAGACGACACCACAGACAGCAGCCAGCACAGACGACACCTGAACACAGACAGCAGCCAGTACAGACAACACCACAGACAACAGACAGCACAGACAACACCACAGACAGCAGACAGTACAGATGACACCTGAACACAGACAGCACAGACAACACCACAGACAGCAGACAGCACAGACAACACCACAGACAGCAGACAGCACAGACGACACCTGAACACAGACAGCAGCCAGTACAGACAACACCACAGACAGCAGCCAGTACAGACGACACTACAGACAGTACAGACGACACCACAGACAGCAGACAGCACAGACGACACCACAGACAGCAGCCAGTACAGACGACACCACAGACAGCAGCCAGTACAGACGACACCACAGACAGCAGCCAGTACAGACGACACCACAGACAGCAGCCAGTACAGACGACACTACAGACAGTACAGACGACACCACAGACAGCAGACAGCACAGACGACACCACAGACAGCAGCCAGTACAGACGACACCACAGACAGCAGCCAGTACAGACGACACCACAGACAGCAGCCAGTACAGAAGACACCACAGACAGCAGCCAGTACAGACAACACTACAGACAGTACAGACGACACCACAGACAGCAGCCAGTACAGAAGACACCACAGACAGCAGCCAGTACAGACGACACTACAGACAGTACATACAACACCACAGACAGCAGACAGTACAGACAACACCACAGACAGCAGACAGTACAGACAGCACCACAGACAACAGATAGTACAGACAACACCACAGACAGCAGACAGTACAGACGACACCACAGACAGCAGCCAGCACAGACGACACCTGAACACAGACAGCAGCCAGTACAGACAACACCACAGACAACAGACAGCACAGACAACACCACAGACAGCAGACAGTACAGATGACACCTGAACACAGACAGCACAGACAACACCACAGACAGCAGACAGCACAGACAACACCACAGACAGCAGACAGCACAGACGACACCTGAACACAGACAGCAGCCAGTACAGACAACACCACAGACAGCAGCCAGTACAGACGACACTACAGACAGTACAGACGACACCACAGACAGCAGACAGCACAGACGACACCACAGACAGCAGCCAGTACAGACGACACCACAGACAGCAGCCAGTACAGACGACACCACAGACAGCAGCCAGTACAGACGACACCACAGACAGCAGCCAGTACAGACGACACTACAGACAGTACAGACGACACCACAGACAGCAGACAGCACAGACGACACCACAGACAGCAGCCAGTACAGACGACACCACAGACAGCAGCCAGTACAGACGACACCACAGACAGCAGCCAGTACAGACGACACCACAGACAGCAGCCAGTACAGACGGCCTCTGCATGAACTCACTAGACGCCCGAGGTGTAGACGAGCTGTAAGGACTGGTAGATCTTCAGGAATGGAAAGAAACCTGCAGATGCAGAAAGAAGTGTTGAAAGATGAGTTTGCAGACAAAAAGGCTTTTTTATTTTTCCCTCCTTTAACATTGTAAAAAGCTAATAAGAGCCATTATTATCAATAGTAAGTCATGAGGATCATTAGTTTGTGTAGCAGACCTCCTCCGGCCTGGAAGTTGGGGAGTGATGGAATGAGGATCTGGTGCAGGAACAGAGGACTGCTGTTCATCTTGATGCTGCTGGACAGCAGGCCGCCAAAGTAATAGATGTACCTGGAAGGAGAGCGAGGAAGTGAAGATGAGTGTGAGCGACGGGTGAGCGACAGGTGAGCGACAGGTGAGCGACGGGTAAACGACATGTGAGCGACAGGTGAGCGACAGGTGAGCGACGAGTAAACGACATGTGAGCGACAGGTGAGCGACAGGTGAGCCGCTCAGGAAAGACAAAGGTGAGAGGCCCACCTGCTCTGGGACGGCTGCAGCGAGGACGACACTTTGTCCTCACAGAACTTCCTCATGGCCAGAGTGGTGAGCGCCTGGTCGGCTCTGTGGGAAAGAGCTGCGTTAAGACTCCTCACCCACAGGGTCGCTTTGATCCATTTAAATTGATAAAGTACCGTAACCCTTGTGAGAAGAAAACATCGTTACGTTGTAATATTTCCATAAGCTCCTTGAGCGATTATAACAACCCTGTAGCCGTCCGGCCTGTGGGAGTCTAATGAATCAACCAGCTTTTTTTTTTCATATCTTGTGCGTTCCGAGATCCTGCGATCTCATTGGTCCTCAGACTCACATGTGGAAGGAGGCGGTCATTTTGATTTGCAGCTTGTCATGGTGGGACCAAGGGTCAGCTCTAAGTCGGTCATGTTTACATTTTTTAACCAAAAAACACGGCTTCGGGACTGAATATGCATCACTTATGCATTTTGTGCATAAAAACAAAACAAAGCGCGTCATAGCGACGCCCCGTCAGAGACTCAGAGCTGCAGGTTACCCAGCTGATATCTTGCTGTAGTGCATGTAGGCGGCCACGATGACGCCCGTCTTCCCTTTGTTTCCCTGCAACACAGAGCAAAGCTTCATGAGCTTCTCCCCACTTTGTACACGTTTCACACAAAGCCAGCAGGTGTGGATTCGGGGGTCACCGACCTTGCAGTGGAGGACCACCACATTGTGGGGGTCAGAGGTCAGCCAGGTCTCCATGGCTTTACAGACAGCACAGATCCTGTCCAGGGGCGGGGCGTGCACGTCGGGCCAGCCGTAGTCCTGCACCTGAAACACGATGCACGTTAACTGTAACGCACAGAGGCTGTGCCGTCTCTAAGAGGTGAACACCAGTACCTTCGGGTTCAGTCTGGTGATGTCATGTCTCTTCTCTGATAAGTTCAGGAGCTGGAAAAAGACACAAATATATCTCAAATCTAGAAAGAAATACAGCAAAATATTAGATTAATTACTTTTTTTTAGGGACTATCAATGAAACATAAGGACTTAAAGCAATAGCCTTGCAATTCACGCGTGTTTAACTTGCTTTAATGCTTGTAATAGCATCCATGACGTCATTCAAGGAGACTAATCCCAGCATGAAGTCTATGTTCCCCGTGTTTCAGCTGACTCACCAGGAACTGGTCCTGGTGCTTGGACCTCAGCATGGAGGCCACCTCCTGCAGGTTCCTGCGGTAGCGCTGCTCCTCCAGGTCGGGAGGGAAGAACACGGAGATGATCCTCTCCGTGATGTAGGTGAGGTCGAAGTCATAGTGGCGCTCCATCACGTTCTCCATCACCTGTTCCACACTTTTACTCCTGAACAGTGTGACAGTCCATTGTTTTAACTCCTTCATTTTATTATATTGTGCATATATATATATATATATATATATATATATATATATATATATATATATATATATATATACATATATATATATATATATATATATATATATATGTATACATATATATATATACATATATATGTATACATATATATATATATACATATATATATATGTATACATATATATACATATATATATATATATATATATATATATATATATATATATATATATATATATATATATATATATATATATATATATATATATATATATATATATGTATATATAGTGCTGCCGGCGTCTTGGTACCTCGGTAAGGAGCCTCTCTTCTTCTGCGGTGTAGATCTACAGGAGCCGTGCTGAGAACCAATCAGAAGAGAGTAAGTCCACTGCAGCGACTGTTTGGATGACCTCGTATAAAACTACAGGTACACACTGGTTTGTGTATTATATATAATATTGTATTGTATTGTAATGATTGACTGAATAAAACACACACAAAAACTAACACTCACCAGGTCAAAGGTCGGGATGCAGGTGGGAGTCACCTGAAAGAAAAGGAGCAGCAGTCACGTGACCATACACACACACACACACACACACACACACACACACACACACACACAGATGAAGACACATGTAGAGCTTGAGGACTTTGTGTTGACTTGGTTGTGCACCAGGCAAAAGGAGTCTCAGTACGATGAGAGACACTAAATCTAAAGCACTGGTTGAGTTTTTCTCCTCGCGTTCGACCACAAACATCCATGTCAGGAGAAAGAGTGCGAGCAGGAAGATGAGCTCATTAAAGTGCTTCGTCAGCACATTGTGTTTTATGTCTCATAAGAGTCTCGTGAGTAAAACTTAATTTACAATTCAAATCACATCAAATGATTAAAAACAACAAGAAATGTATTAATAACACAAATGAAAATGAAGGCGGTGTCACATCTTCAGGCTGTGACTGTAAACCTCACAGGTGACTCCTGTCAACGCACGACCTTTGACCTCGTCCATGAGATTGATTGACAGCTGAGTGCTGACAGGTGTCAGGCAGCAGGTCAACAAGGTGAACGCCTGCAGGCACGATGACCGACAACTCACTGTGAGCTTCATGATGATGACGGACATTTTCAATACTGCATTTATATATTTACATTTTCTTTATCGATGCCATAACGTCCTCCATCTCTGCTCTCTGACTAACGAGTGAGGAACCTGAAGCTGACTTTTGATCTGAGCTCCAGACACACCTCATCGCCTGTGAGGTGATTGGACTTCAGTGTCGAGGCGTCGAGGTATATTATGTTATTATTGTTATGATGATGTCATGGTGTCAACAACATTGTCCCATAACACAGAAGATGATGCAGTTATTGTTCCACAGTCAGCTGCAGCATCCTGATCTCAAGCTTCTCAGAAAGAGACATTAATAATGTAGAACATGACTTGTGATATTCTCAACATGATCTGTACTCCCCAGTGTGTTAATGTCAGTTATTCAGAGATCATGTGCAGTGATCACACGCATGTTATAAAACACACATGTTATAAAACACACATGTTATAAAACACACATGTTATAAAACACACAGCAGAACATGAAAGAACAGAGAGGAGAACTCCTCTTTCTGGCTTTAATGGGAGTTAAGTGGATAAAGTGGTCGTCTCCAGGAAGGAGCAGTAGGAGACAGAGACAACACACACACACACACACACACACACACACACACACACACACACACACACACAGAAGAAGACCATCGTTGAACTGGCGTGCACACCAGAGTCAACAGGAAGCAATTTGCAACAGGAAGTCAGCGCTGGTCAACCAGGTTCACACACACACACACACACACACACACACACACACACACACACACACACACACACACACACACACGTTGGTGGCCCTGCCGGCCTCAGGGTCTCTGTAATGCGTGCGGACTGTGCGCTGCCATCTGGTTCAGTTTGTGCGCTCAGAGTTTGAGGAGCAGGGAACCATCCGGTCCTCAGGGTGCCGTCTGCTCACTTCACAGGTCCACGTCGCCGCGTTCATCAGGTCGCACCTTCTACTTTTAGCAAAGCCAACGTTCTCTCGCTTCAGCTTCTCAAACGTGTGAGTCTGCTTCTTTTTGCTGTTTTATTTGGCGTATTCTCCAGAGGGACAGACGCCAGGAAACAACTCTCAATGCAACGCACTGCACCTTTAAGACAAGTGTTGGGCTCTGGGAAGTTGTGATGTCATTTCTCACTCCTTATTGACTCATCAACTACAAATGTGATTGATTGATCGGCACAAATCTACACCGACTCTTGCGACAGTGAGGCTGAGGTGTAAATCTACAAAGCCGTGACTCCTCCCTCTGGAGGCTGAGGTGAGGAGTGTTTGAGGCCCAGGAGGAGGGAGCTTCATTCTGACGCTGCACTCTGAGAGGGAGCAGTGAGTCAGCCTTCCCGTTTGAAAGTGGAAAAGCGAAGTCACCATGACGGATTCCAAGTTCCATCGCCTCACAAAGAGACTCTGAAGGCCAAAGTCTAACTAAAACTCCTTTGGTGGTTTCCTTTGCACAGTCTGTTCACACTGCAGCCGGTCAGAGGACACGTTTAGGAGTGGCTGTTCAGAGGCCTCACGGGAGAGGGAAGTCTCTTTCTTCTCTTATTGTCGCTCTGCCTCTCTCCCGTTCTCTCCTCTTTCGTCCCTCACCCCCATAACCACCCTCCTCCCCGCCGAGAGACCCGACATCAGGTGACACCTCGATGAGCATCGCTCACACCGGGGGAGTCAGTGGAGGAGAAGGAGGAAGAACAACGGACCGGGAGGGGAAGTAGAGACGGAGGGAAGAGGAGGAGGAGGAGAAGGAGGAAGAACAACGGACCGGGGAGGGGAAGTAGAGACGGAGGGAAGAGGAGGAGGAGGAGAAGGCATCGGGAAGACGTGAAGGAGGGAAGAGGAGAGGCAAAGAGAGAGAGAGAGACGTCAACAGCTGCCACCGACACACAGCGAGAGGTTTAACTGAGCTATTTTGATTGAGCTCCTTATTTTAGACCATACGTCCGTCAGAACACTTAAAGGCTCAGTTTGTCTATTTATCATCCGTCCGCTCACACGTCTGGATGTGAACATAACTCTGTGGCACGGCATCATGCAGCTGGTCCTGAACACATCCACTGCTGAACAATAACACACTTTTATCTGTATTATCAATCCAACAAAATGAATACATCGTAAAATGATGGTCAAATAAGGTCAATAACTGCTTCAAAGCCATTCCCAAAAAAAAATAGGAGCTGTATAACTCCTGGAATATTAAACAAGTCCCGCTTGGCTTAGGCTCTCAGGAAATGAACAGCAATGGGTAAATATAAACAGTGTGTGTGTGTGTGTGTGTGTGTGTGTGTGTGTGTGTGTGTGTGTGTGTGTGTGTGTGTGTGTGTGTGTGTGCTCTGTCCCTCTTGTGCTTAATTATTGATAAGACTAAAGCAGTAAAATGAAATGAACCATGGTAATTATTTGTACACAGGGCCTCATGCTGGTTATAAACAGCAACAACAATGGAGTCACACCGACGCTCATCGGACGGCTCGACCCCTCCAGCCGTCCGATGAGCGCCTCTATCGACTCAACGCTCTCCCACCTCACATCCATGATGCGCTGCTACATGACACACGGAACAAAGAGCAGGAACAACATGCTACATGACACACGGAACAAAGAGCAGGAACAACATGCTACATGACACACGGAACAAAGAGCAGGAACAACATGCCACCTGTTGCTCCTGACGCCTGAGAGGAGAGAGCAACGCTGCAGACACGTGACGGCATGAGGATGACCTGAGGAAGAGGGAACGCCAACACCTGAGGTCTGACTCCCACTTGCAGTAATTACAACAGATGGACACCACTGTTCTGATCAACACAAGCACATATTCCTCAAGGAGTCATAATTGCCATATCAATTAATACATCAGCTAGAACATTACAGAGCAGCTGCTGTGTGACCATCTGTACTTCACTACCTCCATCAGTGAGGACAGCTGAGTGGGATGCAGGTCCTCTGTGTGTGTGTGCACGGCGTTGAAGGACACACACATCCCTCACTACACATCCCTCACTACACACACAGAGTAACGTAGAGCTAGAGCACATAGATGCACCACTGCCTCTGTCCCAGCCGTCTGCAGCCGCTTACAGGCAGCTATGGGCACAGAGGACAGGGGTTTGCTGCAGTTTCCGTAATTTGCTAACCAGCACGAATACAGAACCATCTCATTAAAAAGTAAATATTTCACTCTTGGTTATTAAACATTTAAACCTGTGTATTTCTTTGTAGGTCACAGCAGGAGTCTCCACTTATGTTTTCTGCACTCGCCTTAATCACAGTGAATGAAATCCTCTCGGCAGAGCAGAGCGCTCTGGCTCTCTGGAGCTGAGTGATGTGCACACATGCAGCAAACACTGAAGGTTGTTAGATCGCTGCCCAATAAACAAGAAACAGAACAGAAAAGTCAAAGCTAATGTGAAGAATACATAAGAATAAACTCTAAATACAGAGAGTGTTTTACCTCAGCAAGCAGCTTCAGTCTTCCCCTCTGAGTCCTGTCTGGAGAGAGGGACACACCACCCCTCTCTCTCTCTCTCTCTCTCTCTCTCTCTCTCTCTCTCTCTCTCTCTCTCTCTCTCTCTCCCTCCCTCCCTCCCTCCCTCACGGTAACACACACACTCCCACTGTGCAACATTTCCCTCTCACTATGCCTGCCGTCATGCGCACAGAGACAGTAAAGCACGCCGACTGTGTGTGTGCTTTCCTGTACACGTGCACGTGCTTTCACGTGCACTCGCCCACACATCAATACAGCGTGCGTGCACTGGGCCGCCCTGCAGAGTGCTGATGCCCAGTGACCTCTCAGAGGCCTGAGGGGCGGAGAGATGACAAGTGGCATCAGGACAAAGAGGCAGACGGACACACAAAGGACGCACAAACAACAACAACAACAACAACAACAACAACAACAGCAGCAGCAGCAGCAGCAGCAGCAGCAGCAGCAGCAACAGCAGCAGCAGCAGCAGCAGCAGCAACAGCAGCAGCAGCAGCAGCAGCAGCAGCAGCAGCAGCAGCGTGGCATGAGGCGGTGGTGACTGTTATTGAGGCGAAGCTGCAGAGCACATGATGGAGGCCATGAAGACTTGACAAGAAGAGAAAGAATACCTCGGAGGAGGTGAGACGCTTTGACTATAAAACACCAGGAAGAGGAGAAATAAAGGTCAAATAAATAAAATGACAGCGAGGCGCAGGAGATGAGAGAAAGAAAGAGAGAAAGAAAAGAAGAAAGCAATATGTTGACATATGAGAAGCACTAGAAACACAGAGGGAGCAGAGCGTGACCCAATGTTCCCCTTTATTTATGAATACCCCCAAACGGGACTGATTACACACACACACACACACACACACACACACACACACACACACACACACACACACACACACACAGCTGCCCCTCTCTTATGTGCGTCCCCCAGTAGCTGGTATCTCCGGCGCTCTTGTTATGTTCTATCTTTACTCTCAGTGATCGTCGGTCGTCCTGCAGCCAGAGGGTTGTTTTGTTATGGGATGTCGTGGCGGTGACCAGGGGAACGAGTGACACACATAATAATCCTCTTTTAGTGCATGCTGGGAGACGGCACAACAGCTGCCCAGTTTACACTGTTACAGGGCGTGTGAGTGGGAGGAGCCAGGGAGTGGGAGGAGCCTCCTGTCATGAATTGGATGGATTTGGACTGATCTGAAAATCTGAGAAATAAATGCGAAGTGAAAAAAGTGTGTTTGTGTAGTGCCGAGCTCACTCCATGGTGTGACACTGAGCTGTGTGAGCGGGGTCACGGGGTCACGGGGTCACGGGGTCACGGCTCTGCTGCCAGTGGTTTGACATCAGCTGTGGACAGACAGAGAGAGAGAGAGCTCCTCTCCTCTCTTACATCCAGACATCCTCGTGATCAAAAGATCAGGTTCTAAACTCAGTCTTTTGCATGGTGGTCGTATCTGTAGAGGAGACGCTGCCCCGCCTCCTTTATGAGGGATTTATGATTGTTTATGAGCATAGAAGCTATTTCTCTTTGATTCTGAGGGACAACAACACTTCAGGTTCAGCATGCAGGATGATGCATGCACATGTTTCAGGTCCTCTTTCTTCCTTTGGTATCTTCAATGCTTATTCATATGTATTCTTATATATTTATCATACCTAGGGACTTGTATATGAAAGCCATGATGACACTGTTGCTGTAAACACAGAGAGATGAGACGAACAGAAATAGCTAGATAATATAGATAATAATAGTTGAAGTGTCAGGGACGCCACAGAAATACTAACACAAGTGTAATGTATTGATCCAAAGCCTGAAGATATGTCCCTAGTCACGTGAACATGTGTAGTACATGTGGCCGCTGGAGGATGGAGGATGGAGGCTGGAGGCTGGAGGATGGTCGCTGTGCATTAGTGAGCAGCAGTTCTGGTAAACCAGTATCTCCCAGCGGTCCAGAGCCAGTTCATCCTACTGGACCTTCTCACATCAGTGAAGTGCAGCTTCAGCACCTGACAGGTGCATGCACTGCTGTCTCCTGTTGCTCCTCCCCTGACCCCACTGAGCCTCAGACAATCCCACAGACATAGTGATATTATAATGGGAATATGATTCTCCAATAAGCACACATGCGTCCTCAAGCAACCCCACAGAGCCGGTCTGAGGACGTTAACACATAGCTGAGTTCTTCATAGCGACCTGGCTACCTGCAGTCCTTCACCCAGACATCTAGGTCAGTGCGCATGGCTTCCTCCATAACACTCACATCTGGACCTGTGACACGGGAGCAGCGTGCTCGGGACAGGGATGGGGCGGGGCTTACCTTGGCTTCACACGCCTTGTGGACTGCAAGCTTGCACTCTGCAGACAGGAAGGAGAGAGGCGTGTTATTGTGACAGCGAGCCCTGAGAGACGGAGAGGTCAGCGGGGCGACCTCACGGACTCACCCCTGCAGAACGCCCCGGGGCTGTCGATGCTTTGCTGGCACACGTCGCACACCCGCTTCCTCTTGAAGCTCTTCTCCGTGAAGGCGTGGCCCGCTGCACCGGCGAGCTGCAGACACACATCAGGCACGTTAGTCTGCTTAAGAACCTTTTGAACACACACCTATGTTCAGGCCTCTGCTCGAAGATGTCATACCCAAACTACAAAAGGTGCATCTCTGCTTCATGATTCATCTTGTCCTCATTCTGTCTCCTCTCTGCTGGGCCGAATGGAGATGAGTAGACGGACAGTGTTCTTTTACTTTGTGTTCTCCTTTTGATGCTGTTGGCTGCCTTCAGGTATCTTACCAGACATGCATGTTCCCCAGAGGATCAGTTCTAAACCTTTGTTATCCTGACTGTTCCTTCGGAGCAAACATCAGGAGCAATTTTGCATTTGGTTTATAACTAAACTCTTGTAAAACTCATTTTGAGTCCAGCCGTGTGTGTTTGCAGGGAGGAGAGTTCCACTGCTCAGCCTTCACTGTGAAAGACAGTCTTTGTCGCCCCCTGGTGGAGGAATGGGGAGAGCATCCTGCACTCATCCTGAAGGCACTATACATATATAAAGGTGTGATTGGTTGATTTTGTATTGAGAGTTCAAACCTATAGTGACCTGAGAACAAATGGCACAGATACCAAATCTACGAAGAATATGCAACATGAACTAAATGATTCTCAGTAACAGCATACATTTAAATGATAGAGATATGAAAATAAAGCTAAAACTCTGGAGAAATAAATACATAAAACGTACGTCCCAGTTGTTATAAAGCAAAAGAGGAAGGTGGAAGAGGAAGGTGGAAGAGGAAGGTGGGAGAGGGAGGTGGGAGAGGGAGGTGGAAGAGGAAGGTGGAAGAGGAAGGTGGGAGAGGGAGGTGGAAGAGGAAGGTGGAAGAGGGAGGTGGGAGAGGGAGGTGGAAGAGGAAGGTGGAAGAGGGAGGTGGGAGAGGGAGGTGGAAGAGGAAGGTGGGAGAGGGAGGTGGAAGAGGAAGGTGGAAGAGGGAGGTGGGAGAGGGAGGTGGAAGAGGAAGGTGGAAGAGGGAGGTGGGAGAGGGAGGTGGAAGAGGAAGGTGGAAGAGGAAGGTGGGAGAGGGAGGTGGGAGAGGGAGGTGGGAGAAGAAGGTGGAAGAGGAAGGTGGAAGAGGAAGGTGGAAGAGGAAGGTGGGAGAGGGAGGTTGGGGAGGGAGGTGGGAGAGGATGGTGGGAGAGGAAGGTGGGAGAGGGAGGTGGGAGAGGGAGGTGGGAGAGGAAGGTGGAAGAGGGAGGTGGGAGAGGAAGGTGGAAGAGGAAGGTGGGAGAGGGAGGTGGAAGAGGAAGGTGGGAGAGGGAGGTGGAAGAGGAAGGTGGAAGAGGGAGGTGGGAGAGGGAGGTGGAAGAGGAAGGTGGAAGAGGAAGGTGGGAGAGGGAGGTGGGAGAGGGAGGTGGGAGAGGAAGGTAGAAGAGGAAGGTGGGAGAGGGAGGTGGAAGAGGAAGGTGGAAGAGGGAGGTGGGAGAGGGAGGTGGAAGAGGAAGGTGGAAGAGGGAGGTGGGAGAGGGAGGTGGAAGAGGAAGGTGGAAGAGGAAGGTGGAAGAGGAAGGTGGAAGAGGGAGGTGGGAGAGGGAGGTGGAAGAGGAAGGTGGAAGAGGAAGGTGGGAGAGGGAGGTGGGAGAGGGAGGTGGGAGAGGAAGGTGGAAGAGGAAGGTGGGAGAGGGAGGTGGGAGAGGGAGGTGGAAGAGGAAGGTGGAAGAGGAAGGTGGGAGAGGGAGGTGGGAGAGGGAGGTGGGAGAGGAAGGTGGAAGAGGGAGGTGGGAGAGGAAGGTGGAAGAGGAAGGTGGGAGAGGGAGGTGGAAGAGGAAGGTGGAAGAGGGTGGTGGGAGAGGGAGGTGGAAGAGGAAGGTGGAAGAGGGAGGTGGGAGAGGGAGGTGGAAGAGGAAGGTGGAAGAGGAAGGTGGAAGAGGAAGGTGGGAGAGGAAGGTGGAAGAGGAAGGTGGAAGAGGAAGGTGGGAGAGGAAGGTGGGAGAGGAAGGTGGACAGCAGAGACTTGTTCACCAGAGGAAAGGAAACTCCTCCTGAACTCAGCGCTGTATAAAACATCTCCTGAGGAGAGCACACCGTCTAAATCCTTCATGACACATGAATGTTTCATAGCTGAGCCTCGTGTGCTTCCTAATGCAGCGCACTGGAAATGCTGCTTCACTTCAAGCAGCTAAACAAACCCTCACAGTGTGAGACATGCTCTTTAAAACGGTCACGTGGAGGAGCTTCAGGTGCTGCTTCTCTGTAGATATCACATTTTATAGAATATATTATTAGAATAAACATAATGATTTAAATAAGTGAGGTGCTGAGAGGCAGATTCCGTGAACTTTGGCTCACTGTTTCTTTATGTTTCTAGTCTTAAGCTAAGCTAAGATAACTGCCACTAGCTTCTGATTGAGTGCTATCGATCTTCCAATCTGACTCAGCTAGAGAACCAATAAATGTAATTCCAAAACCTTTCTTTAATTAAAGCAACAAGTCCTGCATTCAACACAGAGATACTGATGAGACGTTGATGCTGCTCCTCACTGCAGAGACAGTTTCAGTTTTAGATGCTAGTGGATGAACAACGTCCTGAGAACAACCAGAACCAGGACGTGTCTGCATGAAGGCTTCCTGTGGGTGTGTTTTCATGAGGCTCTGAGCTCCAGTTGGGTCCATTCATTATTAAAACAATGTAATTACTCTTCCTGTATTTTATAACAGCAATAACCTCTCTGTGGAAGTTCTGATCACTGGTCTGCTCTCATGGACGAGACACAGTAACCTTCTGCTGGCTGTGTGTCGATCTACTGATCTGAGAGCAGCACAACAACAACAAGGACTATTGACATGTCCTCTGTGTGATGATGAAGGGAAGCTGCTGCGAACCACTGAGAGTGTTGAGTGTGTGTGTGTGTGTTTGTGTGCAAGTGGGTGTGAGTGTGTGTGCGCACAAGTGTGTGTGTCTATGCGAGCGAATGTGTGTGTAAGTGTGTGTGCAAGTGTGTGTGTAGTAGTGCGAGTTTGTGTGCGCGAGTGTGTGTGTGTGTGCACGAGCGAGTGTGAGTGTGTGTGTGTGTGTGTTTGTGTGTAGGTGTGTGTTTGTGTGTGTGTGTGTGTGTGTGTGTGTGTGTGTGTGTGTGTGTGTGTGTGTGTGTGTGTTGTGTGTGTGTGTGTGTGTGTGTGTGTGTGTGTGTTTGTGTGAGGGCACGTGAGGGAGAGGAGCTCATCAACCCTCCGGCCTTTTCATTTGAATGGTGTTACATAACTGGCTTGAATCGATTGAACTTATGTAAGTTACTGTCGCTCCATGAAGCCGACCAGAGATCAGATCCATGAAGCCGACCAGAGATCAGATCCATGAAGCTGACCAGAGATCAGATCCATGAAGCCGACCAGAGATCAGATCCATGAAGCTGACCAGAGATCACTTTGATCAGAATCCCTTTCTTCACACATGAAGACAAGTTCAGAATGAAATTCCACAATAAGTGAACATAAAAACTCTGAACATAAAAATCTGAATCCTCGTCGACATAAGAAATGTTGCAATAAAACTATAATATTTCTTAAAATATATACAAATTATGATCTGGATGTATCAATATCAAGATGTAAAATACCAACATTAAAGCTGAATCTTAGGTTTCTCATTAGTTAATAATAAACATTGTGACATTACTTAAAAATACCAAAACAGCATCAAAAGCTCAGTGAGTCGAGACGCTGAACGGATCTTTCTTTTGCCAGTTCCTTTAGTTTCCCTACATTATAGATGCATTCCATCTTTATTGTGGCCTGTTTATGTTCATGGCTGCACATCTGAGCCGCGGTGGAACTTAAACAGTTGCTCATATGTTGACCCCCGTGTGTCAGTTAGAGTCAACAGCACCACCTGGTGGACAGAGAGCAGCACAACCTTCTTTCCAGTGAACTTATGAATGCAGAGCTTGTTGTGTTGCAACTAGAGAAATGTCCCTAGAATAAGTGAAGCATATCTGGGTCTACAAACACACACAAGATGAATATGATGTTAAAATATAACGCATGATGAAAGGTTGGTCATCTGTTCTACAGATAAACCAAACTCTGAGCTTCATCACGTAAACTAAAGTGAGTTAGTAGCACTTTGTGTGGTAATCCGTCAAATAATGACAAAGGGATGAAATATCATATAAAGCTATCTAATGCATTTTCATTTGGACTGAACACAGACTGCGTTGGACCGGTATGTGTGACATGTATGCACTTTGATGAGTAAACAGGAAGTTGAGCTGAGAGGACTCTCAGTCTCCAGAGGCTCCATGACTACCAGCAGTGTGTGTGTGTGTGTGTGTGTGTGTGTGTGTGTGTGTGTGTGTGTGTGTGTGTGTGTGTGTGTGTGTGTTGCAGCATTAAGAGCCTCGCCCCTCTCGGGCGTCTGCAGCCAAAGTCGATGTCATTCTCCAAACATGTCGGCCGCTGCAGAGCAGAAGCATTTCCACTTCTACGACAGTGCTAAGTCTTCTCTGCTGGTTATAAGTTATAGCTATGTTATAATGTACTTCTTTTTCACAAATACACTACATGCATTATACTTATGTTTTCCCTATTAGCTTATTTTCTCATTACACAGTTCCTGTCTTCCTCTGTTGCTCTGCTTCCAGCCTGCAGCGCTGCTGCTAGTGCAGCTGGTTTGAAGAAGAGCTCTCATCCAATCAGATTTGACCTCTATGCCTCTATGGAAGGAGAGGCCTGAGGCCTTCACGATTAAAGTATACATGAGAAACTTATCATTGATTGTCATAGTATTCAACCAATCAGATCTTTAGTTTGACATGCTCCAGCAAGGTGGCCCGGAAGTACAACATTAGTATTAAGTATTAACATGCGCTGTGATTGGTCAGTGGGCCAGCGTGACCATTAACATGCGCTGTGATTGGTCAGTGGGCCAGCGTGACCATTAACATGCGCTGTGATTGGTCAGTGGGCCAGCGTGACCATTAACATGCGCTGTGATTGGTCAGTGGGCCAGCGTGACCATTAACATGCGCTGTGATTGGTCAGTGGGCCAGCGTGACTTTTACATTACATTTAGCTGACGCTTTTATCCAAAGAGACTTACATGTTTGCTCTATACACCACAGACACAGCAGCAGGGAGCAGTTAGGGGTGAAGATCTTGCTTAAGGACGCAACGACAAAGGCTAGCGGAGCCGGGGCTCAAACCACCGATCCTCTGATTGAAAGACGGATATGCTAACCACTGAGCCGCAGACTTCTGTCAACAGAAAGCTAGCTAGCTGCTAGCAGAACTCAGTAGTAAGAAGAGTCCAGGCTGTGTAGTGTTTAGCTTGGTGTAGTTTTTTAACACTCAATGGCTGAAAGAGGAGAAACGGACTAGCTGGTGGATTTACTGACAGGTAGTGATGTGTCCTTTCGTGTCGAGGCTTTGATGCGCGTGGCGAGTAATCAGGTAGATTTTGGTGAAGCGTATCGAGGCTCGTGTCATGACGTATGCGGTGACGTTGGAAGCCTCTGAGCCGGCCGGACCATGTGACTGATTCAGAAAATGGTTTGTGGGTTTGCCGTGCGATTTGAAATATAAGAGGCAGAGAAACTCAATGGATTCCCCCTTCCTCTCTACCAGCTTCATGTGTGCCTGTGAAAGGGTATTTTATAAAGCAGGTGAAATAGTCTCAAAAAGCCCAGCACTGTGGAAAAGTTCTTATTTTTACTTAAAGAATTGGACACATCAACATGGACTAGCGGAGCTGAGGCTTGAAACACCGATCCTCTGACTGAAAGTCGGATATTCTAACCACTTACCCACAGCCACATCACATTCTTCCCAATTTGTTTCGAGTTTTGATTTTGACCCCGCCAATATATCATAAAGATAGACACAATATTAATAAGTTAATAATTGATGTATTGGCATCATGAACATAATTTATTCAATTTAAAGCTTCACACACCAAAGCCATGGTGTCGTTATGATCACTCTGCCTGTTTTACATCTATTGTCCACTTGGTGGCGCAGTAGAGCAAATGAAGCTCCATGAAGCTTCGGCACATGAGCGAACCGATTGGATGGAAAGCTTCAATGCTTCAGGAAGCTTCATCTCGCATCACTACTGACAGCGCCTTTCTCCTGGAGGGTTATGGGCATGGAAACTTATTCCAGAAACACAACTGGGAGGCTGGGCTGTCCTCACTGGTCCATGGCCATCGAGAAGGAGCTGTTACTGGGACTGAAGCGCACCGATAAACTGAACAACCGCGTCACTGAAGTGTTTGTTAACAAAGAGAGGAGGATGGACTTTGTCTTTAAGTGAACAGCATGTGGTGAGTGAACTGCTTTGTGTTGTTACATCAGCAGTAGCGTTGTGTTAATGTGTCTACGGCGTTGTTGTTTTTACATAGTTAATATTGTTCCTTCTGATCCTGGCTGGTGCTCTTGAGAGTGCAGTGTTTTAGTGCCGCAGTTTTGTTGGATTGTTTTGTTACAACTAAATGTGATGGTTCTTGTTGATGTGGACTACATGCATTGTACGTTAATGACGCAGTATCCTGCCCAGCCACTGATCTACGAGGAGCCGAGGAGCGGGTCAGGCCCCAACGCCAGCAGAGAGGATCCCTTATGGCTGATGTGTCTGCACAGGCTCTCACTTCTGAGGGCGGCAGCAGCTGATGTTGTTTCAAAGGCCGAGCTGTCAATACATTCTGGCTGAATGCACATACATGTACACATTGTGCTAATTCATTCATAAACACACAAAATATACAGCTGCACACACACACACACACACACACACACACACACACACACACACACACACACACACACACACACACACACACACACTGTAATGAATACAATGTACAGTGACCCCCCTCAGCACTACATTCCATGGTCGTGCGTGAGGGTTTTTTTCAGTGACACCTCACTAGTGATGACACCAGAGAGCAGGAGCCCCGACCTCTAGCTTTGGGTAACACATAGCACACATACACACATACACACACACACACACAACACACACACACACACACACACACACACACACACACACACACACACACGGTCCACTCAGGAAGGGACAGGGGCAGGTGGTATGCTCGAGTTCAGGCAGGGTATTTATAACCTGCATGAGTCGGGGGTGTCACCTCTAAACAGCCATGAAAATGCTGAAAATAGGTGTGGGAATGAGTGAGTGTGTGTGTGTGTGTGTGTGTGTGTGTGTGTGTGTGTGTGTGTGTGTGTGTGTGTGTGTGTGTGTGTGTGTGAAAGAGATGGAGACAGAGAGAAACAGACAATATAAACAACACAGAGAACTCCTGGACTGTTTGCTTGTATGACATATTTCATTCCTCTCCATTGCAGAGTCCACCCATTCAGTTGGGACTATGTTATCATACTTTGGCATGGAGAGAGACACGCACACGCACACACACACACACGCACACGCACACGCACACACACACAAAATCAGAGATTTCGGGGATTTGCAGCCACATGTGATCTGAGTAGAGTTCCCTGTGCAGAGCCTCTGTGAAAATAAAGAGACTTTACGTGACATTCATGTTCTTTCTGTTTCCCGGCTCACCTCCGGCATGCCGTGGAGGGTTCTCCTCTGACGTGAGAGAACACACACATTCTGGTGCATCGCCTCGGCGCTAAACCAACAGACTTCTTTTATTTTAGTCTCGATGAAGTCCTGCGGAGGCTTTAAGTGGCTCATTCCTAAATAGAGAGCTCGTTCCCGCAGCCAGGCCGGCGGCGGGTCAGAACCCAGCGGTAACCCAAACCACTTCCTCTTGAACCTCGACCCCCGAGAGGCGCGATCAACGGGGATCAAGTGGATCGTCCACCACTCTGGATCTATTTCCATCGTTCCTCGCCAACGATCCCCTGTGAGCAGTCGTGTTGTCATAAAACCACCTCATACACAATATGATGCCTTTACGCAGTGTGACACCTTCTGCAGGACAGACCTGAACACACGGACACAGGGACCTGCAACACACATGTTCATCCTCCGCTACGCACGCGTGTGCTGCACACGCTGCAAGAACACATTCCCTAAGAGACTGTGGTGACTCATGTGGGAACACAGCGGTGGTTCTTTGGACTTCTTTGTGGTGAATGTCATGTCTAACAATGAAACAAATCCAGATGGTTGAATGATGAACACTCAGCAGTATCTCTGGCTCCTGAAACAACTGCAGCTCTCTGATCTCTGAGTGATCCACTCACCTCGGCCAGCAGCAGGATGTCCGGGTGCAGCTCCGGCCCTGTGGGGGTTCCTCCTGAGTCGGCATCGGGTCCACGGGCCTTCACCCCGCCGGGGCTCGTGCTGTGAATGCACCCCATGCTTTCCTCCTATCTTTAATTTCCTCAACTCTTCTCCGCTCCTTCCACACAAGTGCTTTGCTCCAGAAGGTCCTCCTCTCCTCTTCCTCTGTCCTCCTCCTCTTCCTGCTCTCAGCGCTTCATGTTCTGAAGGTCTTCCCCTCCAACTGGTTCCTTCTTCCCCAGTGACTCCTCACCCCTCTGCCCTTCTCTCTGACAGCCTGTCCTGCCTTGAAATCCACCCCAGAGGACTCCCCCCTCTTCCACCCTCCAGAAAGTGTCACTGAGCACAGACTCTCCTCTTACCCTCGCTGCCTCTCCTCACGCTCACCACCTCCCCTTCCCTCTTTCCACTTGCCAATACCTTCCTCTCTTCTCTACAGACCCTCAGCCGCCTCACAGGCCGCTCTGACAGACCCTCCTCTCTCTCTCTCTCCCTCCCTCTCTCCATCAGGCTCCTCTTGCCTCTCTCCATGGGGGAGAAGGGGCAGCTGTTTTGACTTGTTGATGTCAGGCCCTTCCCCGTTCCGTTGGCTTCCCTTCAGCCCCTCCAGCCCTCCTCTTCCTCGTGGGGGAGTACATCGAGCTCCTTCCACGTCATCCTGCTGTCAGCTTGTCGTGAGGAAGAGAGAACCGGATCTCTGCGTCTCCCTCGGATGTGAAAACCATGGAATGAACCCTGAGACCTTGTTTAACACGACTCATGACAACAAGAATGTGCTCTCTTCTTCCGTCTCCTGCTCTCCGCTGAACGCAAAACAATGATCGTCTCTGTGCTGATGTTGTAGATCTGCTACTCCACTAGTGAAATCCCTTCAGACTCTCTGTGTAACACACATGCACAACTGTATTTCTCTGGACTGGCTCCTCCAGACAAAATGCTGCTTCAAGCTGGAGGTTCAGGGTCGTGAAGGGAAGTCTCCACAATGAGCTCTTTCTCAGCCCATGTGCTGGGCTCTGGGTGGACCGATGGTTCAGACCAACCTGTGGCCGCGAGCCAGATGAGCCGACCACACCATCAACATGCATGACTTAGATGTTCAGAGGCCTCTGCATTAGTCACTTTTAAAAAGAGAACCCATTCCACTGGAGGCGTCATGGGGGACCTGACTGACGCAGACCGGGTCCTGCTGGGCCTGAAGGGAAAGGTGGGACCTCCTGGACCAGCTGCTGCAGGCGCATGGTGGGGTTACGCCCCGCAGGAGAAGAATCCAGGTCTGTACGCGATGCAAGTAGGATGCCTGCAGGGTAAGAATAGCTTGCATTAATGTGTGCAATAGATACGTGAGCAGAGTCTGTCAGTGTCCGTCACAGGACACGAGAGCTACAGACGCTCAGAGCTGAACTACTGACGGTGAGGAGGATCACACAGGGTTCAGACTCATCCTGACCAACGGGTTCATGACTTTAACCCAAATGTCCATGAGCAACATTTAGTGAAGTCTGGGTGTAAACAGTAAAAAGTGAGTAAATGTAGTATTTAAACTAACAATGAGAATACAAAGCATACAGTAAACCTTAAATGACACAAATGAATGAGACAATAGTTTGATTAAAAGAATAAACATTTATATAGATGCCTGTATGTATGCCTGCTTATATTCTGAGTCTTTCTTTTAAAATTCATTATTTCAAACTCAGCGTAAATGACTTTTACTAAACTTTGGGGGTTTTATTTTTTTCAAGGAATTTTCCAGACCTGGAAATAACCATTTTAAAATTACATGACTGTTCCAGGTTTTCCATGACCGTAACAACCCTGTTAATAACATTATGGGCAACACTTCCATGTTGTTGCCGGTAAAATTGAATAACTTTTGACAGTTGGTGGTTTAAACTATGAGCATGTCATGTTTATAGGAAAAGTAAATAGTAACTAAGTACTTAAGATGTATTTAGTCTTCTTCAGATGTCTCACTCGCTCACCATGCACTGAGACGTAGAGGCCAAGGCCTTTCTGTCCCTTTGGCCACAAAGTGAGAATATACGGTCAAATAAACTCGGCCCGTCTTTATTGAGACTCTGGTGTTAAATCTCAGCGCTTCAGCACAATGGCGATATAACACCAGTTTATTGATACCGCCAGCAGCCATCCTTCCCACTGCCAGGCGCTGGTATTCTGAAGAGAAGCGCTCCAGAGTCCCGCCTCCAGCCTCGCGGTTCCCCGTCTGTGACGCTCAGCAGGATCCGGACCAGCTGCCACCCGGTGCCAGAGCTCAGCAGGGGGTCTGGCTGAAGACACACCGACCACCAGACCACACCGGGAGAACACAACGCAGAGACCAACACTGTTGTTGCACGTAAAAAAGACACGCTTGATGATGCATTGACGTCACGTGACGTCAAAGTGACGCGTGGCAGCAGCTGAGGGCCTCGCCACGGACACGCAGCGAGCGCTAAACAAAAGAAATGTTCTCTGAACCCCTGAATCCCCCAGCAATGCATACAGAAGAAATAACCACATACTATTTGAACGCACATAATGACCCCAATTTATTGAAAATGGGAAGACATGTTCATGGAAATCCTCACACAGGCAACTCCAGACTTTCCCCAAACATTAGTGTTACTCACTTGTGAAAGAGTGAATTACTGCGAGCTGGAAGCAACCACTGAGCCGAACTGGTTTTGATGGGAACGGCACAGAGGTCAGAGGAACGGAAGCGGCTGTTTTTCCTTCAACACATTGATAATACTGGAGTCCTTTATGTGAAGCGATGCTACAGGAGCTGCACATGACGTCTCAGACCCGCTCAACATTCAGGATTCAGCATCAGAAGACAGGATATTCTTGAACAACTCATGAATAAAATTCATCAATTTAATTTACTTGCGATTAAAAAGCCTTATAATTAATATGAATGCATTGAGCAAGGATTTATGCCCATTAATCAAAACTGTATAAGATATTGAAAACAGGTTCCACTTGTAAACACATCATCCGACCTCACCACATGTGTGATCCACAAACATACAAGTTCATTTCTTCCCCACTTTTTCCATTTATTTATTACAATTAATTCAATGTTATCCATCACTTTTTCATGTCAGCTACTCCTTTTCCATTTAAAACAAGTCCAGTATGCGACTATTCTTAAGAAGCTGAATAGTCCTGAAGGCGGGTGGGGGGAGGATGGGAGGGGGAGGGGGTGAAAGAAAAAAGGACAGATATGTAGGAGGAAAGGAAGGAGGAGTGATGTCCTCCCAGGAGCCTCTTCCACGTGAGGAGTTTTTTCATAAGCTATGTGAGATTTATTTTTTTCTGCGTCGTCTTTTTCTCCTCTCCTTGCGCCGCCGGGCCGCGTCTCGCCTCTATTCTACGTCCTCTGCGTCGTCTCCTTGGTCGCCCTCCATCAGCAGAGCGGCGTACTTACTGGCTGAGCTGAACTGCTGCAGGGAAACAGAACCTGGATCAGTACAGTTGGCGTTGGATGCATAGAAGAGCATATGCAAGAGACAAGGTGTCAACGTTCCCAGGGAGGATGCAACATTACGGGGTGATGGGCACTGGGGAGAAACCTGTAAGGGACGGGGAGCACTGGTCCAACGCCTGCAGGCTGGAGGGAAACCCTTGAATGAAGTATAATTTGGGTGGAGTCTAATCCTTGGCAGTGAAGGACTTACAGGGGTTGGGGATCCTTCAAATTTCTTTGGCTCTGGTCTGGAGTCTCGGTCTCTTCTGTTATCCTTTCTACAATCAGAGCGAACACTGAGGTTAACATCTATCGGCGCCTCAGTGCTGTGAGTCCTCACACACACAAACAGCCAAAAGACAAACTAGAGCACAAACGGCTCTCATCTGAAAGCTGCTCTGCACCCAGTTCACACTGTGCTCAGTTCACATGTCACAAGTAAAGATTTCAGGTCCAATTGATGTTGCACCGTTGATGTTTTAGCGCCATAATTGATCATTATCGTCATGGTGAAACTGAGCAGAGGCCATTCTTTACAGATGCCCAGTAAACCTTCTCCCAGGCGTCGGGTGGCTGACCTGTCCGCCTCCTTTCTCCGGTCTCGGTCGGGCCCCTCTGCTCGGCCCCGCCCGGCTCCAGGAGCCCCTCGTGCCCGTGGGGGCCCTCGGTCCCGACGCATACCGTCAGCCTTGTTCTCATCTTAAGGGAGAATCCAGACAGGTGAGCTAAGGGAGGTTGTTATACCAGACACAACACGCTCCGGCTGACGGAGGCCGGATGAGGAGCGCAGCGGCTCGACGGAAACTCATTTCATTTAGATTTGATCATGGCTGGAAAGCTGTGCCAAAGGTTTCCAAAACAAGAATAAAGAAACAAGTCCTTTACTGACGAGTACTGCAAATAATGTAGGTACCTTTGTCTGAACCCAATATATATATTTTCTTTCTCAAATCAGAAGAATGCATTTTCCTCTGCAGCACACAATGCAGACTAATGACATATTTCAGTGCTCCCCAAAGAATGAACTGTGTTCATGACCTTCTGCAGTCCTGATGGAAGAACACATGGCTAGGGCTGTGCGGTATACCGGTACCGGTTTCAAACTTCCATACGGTATGAATCTTTCACACACAGTCATACCGGTGGCGACTTGTCACTCTTCAGCAGGCAGAAACATTTCATCTTCACAGCTTCAGCTCAGGGCGCAGTGGATGGAGCTGCTTGTGTGTCAGGGGTACAAAGTTCAGTCATGGTTTCCCATTTATAGAAGTACACGGCCAAACTGCATGCTGGGTCGTCCGTATCATGATAAGTGGGCGAGCTTTACCCAGCATGCAGTTTGCTGGTGTAATTTTATGAATGTGAAACCATGACTGAACTTTGTACCCTGTCACGCAAGTAGCGCCCGCTGCGCTCTCAGCTGTATGCTGGGAAAATTAAATGATGCTCCCTGTCGAGAGCGACAATGCACCACGGGTATGAGTGTATGACAAATTCATACCTGCATTCCCCTGGGTCCTAAGTCCCTCCAAGTTAACACACTACCAACGTCCAGTTGTGAGCTTGTCGGCCAGCGAGTGTCGTCAAAGAATCAATGAGTTTACTCGAAAATAAATACCGTGAAACCGCCTGAATCCTACTAAATACCGTGATATGAATTTTTGGCCATACCGCCCAGCCCTACACGACGTTCCTGACAGGACCGCGTCTGTGGCAATTTGACCTTTTATGGGCTTTACAGCACAAACTGACGTCTTCATGCAAACCGTAGTTTCCTTGTCTTTAAACATCATTTCAGCATCAACAATCACAACAACTTAATCTTCAAAAGTTTTGAAAAGCTATTGGATGAACTGCTGAATAGAGCTCAACCCTTCAGTTCATAACCTCGGGAAAAACATCTGAAACTAATGACTGAATTCCTCAGTTATTAGATTTCACTGTGGAAGTTAAACACGCCAACATGACCAGACTACACGTTCTGGTTAAGATCACATGACTTGGAGTAGAGGAATCTAAGAGCAGCTAGGTTCTCACCGCCACTCTTTGTTTGGAGTGTAATGACACATCACATATGATTGTGGACGTAAGCAAGTGGTTACAAAACCGTTTCCTTTGCTTTTGTCGAGACCTTTTATAGTCGACATGGTTTGCTTAATTAAATCTACACTGAAGTTTGGTTTGGGTAAAATCTCCCACTCGCCGGTCAGCCTTACCGTTTCCAGATTCTCTTTCATCTGCAGAACTTGGGGAGCTGAAAGAGAAAGAAAGAACAATCAGGGAAAGTCCCAGAAAACACTAATTATACTTTTCTACGAGCCAAGGACTTTTGCAGGCCTGGAAATAACCATTTTAAAATTCCATGACTCTTCCAGGTTTTCCATGACCGTAAGGACTGAGAGCTTTTCCAACTCCGCTGAGGACTCACCTGAGCTTGGGAGGAGCTGCACCACTCGGGGAGACCGGAGAGGCGGGAGGCCGTGCGTCTCCCTCGCTGGAGCCCGTGCTGGCGGCGCTCCTCTTGGCCCAGACGTTCTCCTTCGGAGGAGGTGCCGGCACCACCTTCAGCGGCTCCTTGGGGCAGCTGGTGGGGGGGGGGCAGCGGTGAGGTGCCGGGGGAAGAGGGCTCCCCTTCTCTCCCACTGAACACCTCGTTCTCTCCAGAGCGCTCGCTATCTCGACACCGGGAGCCTGGTGGAGGAAAAGAGGAGCGCGTTGTTACTGTCACAGTAGGGAGGGCGGCCAAAAGTTCATATCACGGTATTTTGTAAGATTCTGTCGGTTTCACGGTATATCACAGTATTTCCAAAAGGACCGGCGGCCAACTGAACAGCTGTTAGAGTGGTGAGCAGCTGTTTGTATGTTGGTACATAGTGTTAGGAAGCTAAACATGGAGGGACTTAGGACCCAGGGGAAGAGACAGACCGGAAGAGTCCGTCTCTTCCTGCGAAGGAGTTTCTTCTTGTTGTGATAGTGGGCTAGCTTTACCCAGCATGCAGTTCAGCGGTGTAATTTTATGAATGTACAATTATTAGTGTTACAAATTGTTTTTGTGTGAGCGTTAGTTGTGGGTTATTAATTGTTGTTATAAAGTTATACGCATGACTAAAGTTATAAATATGACTAAAGTGAAAGTTATAAGCATGAGTTAAGTTATAGTTACAACAGGACTAAAGTTATAGTTACAACAGGACTAAAGTTATAGTTACAACATGACTAAAGTTATAGTTACAACAGGACTAAAGTTATAGTTACCACAGGACTAAAGTTATAGTTACAACATGACTAAAGTTATAGTTACCACAGGACTAAAGTTATAGTTACCAGATGACTAAAGTTATAGTTACCAGATGACTAAAGTTAGTTACCACATGACTAAAGTTAGTTACCAGATGACTAAAGTTAGTTACCACATGACTAAAGTTAGTTACCAGATGACTAAAGTTAGTTACCACATGACTAAAGTTACAACCTTGACGGAATATGAAAAATTCATACCGTATGCAAATTTAAACCGGTTTACCGCACAACCCTACGTCACAATATCACTTTCAACTCTTTCACCACTTGATGGCAGCGTTGTTTTTAGTAAAAAAAAAAAAAAGGTACTCAAAAAAAACAGCCACAGAGAAGCCCAATACTGCCCTTCATGTGTATGAAGAGAAACCAGATTTCTGAAGACAAGCTGCATCAGAATTAAATCTCACCTCTTCCAGAAGTACTTCCTGGCTGGGAAGACTCACTTCCTGTGCGGGAACGCTGAGTAGGAGCTTCTTCAGTGCGCCAGCTTGGGTCCCTGAGAACAAATGAAGCACATTTAAAAAAGGTGACAGCTGTGAGAAAAGGGCCAGACGGTGTGGATTGCCTTCACACAACCCTTTTGTTAAGTGGGACTTGACACAAAAACATGTTTTTCCACTCGACACAGTCACACAGATTATTGTCATATGATGTAATCTTTCAGACACTTCACAAGTGTGTCTGTCCCCTTGACTTCATTCAGTGCAATTGTTGCAACAACAAAAAAAAAAAAAACTCCCAGAAATATATTTACTCATAAATAACAAACTCCTAATCAATCACAAATTGAGTGGCCGTCATCTCATCTAATGCACGTCCTCCTCTGACCTGTCTCGCATCTTTCTGTCGGGTCCCCGGCCTTTGTCATCCTCCAGCTGCCTCAGCAGCCTCTCTTCCTCCTTCTTCAGCCTTTCCTCCACCTCCCTCTCCTTGGCTGCCGTGTCCACCGGCTTGGCTGAACCAAAGATGGACGAGGTCCTGCTGCCGGAGCTCGAAGGTGCAGCTGAGGAGGTTCCCCCACCGCCGCCGCCGCCTTCCTCGTCCTTCAGCACGCTGCGGGGCTTCAGGACCAACTTGGGTCTCAGCACAGAACCTGATGTGAGGACAGGGAGGAACAAATATTAATATGTGGCTGAAATGATGACAGAACTCTTTGACCACAAACAAACTGAATTGCAGATTCTGAGGGTGTAAATATAGCTTTGCATGTTGCGCTCTTACTCTCGCTGTTGGACTCATAGCGGTCGCTGCCGGCTCGACCCTCTTCACGGCGGAAGCCGCCGCCGCCGCCTCGACCGTCATCATCACGACGGAAGCCGCCGCCTCCTCGGCTGTCATCATCACGGCGGAAGCCGCCGCCGCCGCCTTGACTGTCATCATCGCGGCGGTAGCTAGTGCCGAAGGCACGCCGACCGCCTGAGTCTGATCCTCTACTAGAGTCAAAACCTAGGAGGAGAAACACAGTGGTTGTTTTCACTCTTTTCAATGAGGCTTCCATCTGAACTGAAAATACGTCTCCACACTTGGTTTCTGAGGACCAATGAGATCGCAGGATCTCCGAAAGCCCCAGAAAAGCTGTGTGGCCGGCTGCGGGTCGTGTGTGTGTGTGTGTGTGTGTGTGTGTGGGTGCAGCGGCGCGCGCGGGTGGGTGGAGGGTGAGTGGAGGAATCCACTGTGGGCTATGGGGCCGTACTCTAATGCAGTGGTACCCAACCTTTTTTGAGCCGGACCGGTTTTGTGTCAGACAATATTTTCACGGACCGGCCTTCACGGTGTAGACGAAAAATATGACGTAATAAATATGACGTAATAAATATGACGTAGTACGACCGGCATGAATACAATTATAAAGTGCATAAAGATACACATCACCATGACGCTGCATTAGTGGAGCCCTGAGCTTGTTCCTCTGCTACGAGCCGGTCCGTCTCGGGTGACGGGAGAAAAAGACCGAGCCCCGACGTCTGTTGTTCATGTCCAGTCTACTGACTCTACTCCGTACCTTAAACCTTTATGTCACTCTGTCACTCCATTAAAACCTGCTTCACAAAGACAGGATGTTGAAATGGACGCAGGGTTTAGAGCTTTTTTGGCGATCTCAGTAACTCTGCCTTGATTTTAATCCAGAACACAGAGTTGTAACGGACTTTTAAGTTTCACTTTCGGGGAAACGTAAGGAACCTCCTGACATGTGTCCAGATGTTACGTTTGAGGCTACGCACAGACGGATGTATCCGTTTTTTTCTTCAAAATAAAATATTTTGAGGGGGTCTCGCCCGGGGCGTAATTACATGTGGAACTGCCACTGGATGCGTCTTTGACTGAAATCTGGGGACTTATGAATGTTTTAGTGAAACAATTGCCTAGTCATTTTAAGGAGTCTACCGAATTATTAAAACTTATCGATCTTTAAAAACAAAAAGGTAAAACCACACGTCTCTTCTCACAAGGGTTAGGGTCGTTAAGCAATTTAAATGAATTAAATCTGTGGATAAGGAGATAGCGCCGTTTTAGTTTTGAAAAAACACAATTCTCATTTTCGGGAGACTGGAGTAAAGAGCTGTGGGCATCTAAGGTAAAGAACTCTACTCAACATGTTTGTTACTCAAAAGCTTTTATGTTGAAGCACGTTAGAGAACGACTTCATTGGGACGTGGGCGTGTTAAAAACTACTTTGTGCATTTCATGACCAGGAAGCCGAGGAGCCGCTCTGAACCCAACGAGCAGCGAACGCACACCTCCTCTGTCGAAGTCTCTGCGGTCCCGGTCGTCGTAGCGATCCCGGAAGCGGTCCGTGTCGCGCCGCGGTCCGTCTCTGGAGCCGAAGCGATCCGACTCAAAGCCGCCGCCCCGTGATCCTGCAAGAACAACGGCCACGTTTCACTCGTGGAATTTCTGACTGGGCTCCAACATGGAATATAGCGGCTGGAAGAACGGAGTTATTGATTGCAAGTCTAACACTTTGCCACAATGCATACAGAGCACAACCTGGATTTTGAGTGAATGGACACTTTCAAAGAGTTGCTTGGTTTAAGTAATCATTTAAAGCACATGGTCGAAGCCCCTCTGCGTTATCGCTCAGTCCTATAAACCGTAAGTCTTCTGATGTTGCAGAATCAGAAACACTTTAAATTTCAGACGTTTATTATCCGTCTTAGTAGAATATTTATTATTCCCAATATGCCGGAAGTGCATTAACGGCTAAAGGAAGAATTGTGGACAATGAGCAATGGTTAATTGCTAATCATTTTCCAAATACGTAAACATTTTCTGCATCGTCTCGAGTATTGTCGATTCATATTCTATGTAACAGCTCCCTTGTGTCCAAAACCACGAACACATGCACCCTGGGATCAGAACGATGTGCAGACAGACAAAGACTGACTCACTCTCTCCAAAGGCCTCCTCTCTCTTGGGCGGCCCGTCGTCGGCGTCTGAACTGGGACGA
Organism: Taurulus bubalis; assembly: GCF_910589615.1. Classification (NCBI taxonomy): domain Eukaryota; kingdom Metazoa; phylum Chordata; class Actinopteri; order Perciformes; family Cottidae; genus Taurulus; species Taurulus bubalis. The sequence goes on along the minus strand of NC_136593.1, from coordinate 29,197,698 downwards.
GCCCTCCAGTCCGCACAGTCCGTCTTGTCGGGCCCCAAGTCCGACATGCGGCCCCGGTCTCGGCCTCCCATGGAGCCGTTGTCTCTCTCTGGGTTGAGAAGAGGAGATTAAGTTTAATTATAGCGTGAAGGTATGAAAAGGAAATGTTCCCAACCTGATGAGCAGAAGCAGTGAGCGGCGTCTACCTTTATCATTCGACTGGTCTGCAATGTCTACACGGATCCTTCGGTTCCCCAGGTTCTGTTGGCGTGAACAAGACGGTCATTGCGCCGTTTACATGTGTGTGAGAAGAAGGAACTGACCAGGATTCTTTGTCATGTTAGTTACAGGGTTCATACACATCTTGACCAATGGATTCATGACTTTTCCATGAGCAAGCATTTAGTGAAGTCTGGGTGTAAACAGTAAAAAGTGAGTGAATGTAGTATTTAAACTAACAATGAGAACACAAAGCATACAGTAAACCTTAAATGACACAAATGAATGAGACAATAGTTTGATTAAAAGAATAAACATTTATATAGATGCCTGTATGTATGCCTGCTTATATTTTGAGTCTTTCTTTTAGAAACATATTCATTATTTCAAACTCAGCGTAAATGAACACATGAATATAACTAGGGTTGGGTACCGAGAGCCAACACGTCCGGTACCTACCGGACCGAAAAGCAACGCAGATTCCGGTGCCTGAGACGATTTAAATACTTTTTTTTTTACACTACTCTGTAAAGTTGCACGGTCTATAGATACTAAAAAGGCAGCGCGGTGCCCGCACGCTAAAAACGATTATTAAAATAGCGCGGATCAGAGCACACTGCTGCTCTGCTCTCTATTTATTTATATCTATAGTATACTTTAAACAGTTCATAATATTGTTCAATTTGAAGAAAAAAAATTGCCTTGGCAATAAAAAAGTATCGGTTCAGGCACCGGTATCGTTTTAAAAGTATCGGTTTAGCACCGGTATCGGAAAAAACCCAAACGATACCCATCCCTAAATATAACACGTTTATATGACTTTTACTAAACTTTCCCCCAGGACTTTTCCAGGCCTGGAAATAACCATTTTAAAATACCACGACTTCTCCATGAGCGTAAGAACCCTGAAGTTAAACTAAAAAGCAGCCAGCATAACCCAGGTGGGTGCCTGCTCTCACCTCCTCGTTGAGGCTCAGGGCCCTCAGCAGGGAGTCCACATCGTCGAACTCGGCATAGCCGAAGCCCTTCAGCCTCTCGGGGTTGCTGGGCTCTCGAGGCAGACGCACCGCACTGATCTGGTGAAGGAGGGACAGAAGCAGTGAGACCAGAGAACTGATCTGGGACCAGCAGTTCACCAACAAGACCCGGAGACGCAGAGAGCACATTAAAATATGGAAGACATTGGTCGACGTTGGAGTCGAGGAACTGTGAACGTTTGTCATGCATGTTTTCCTTGACTCTAAAAGTAAAACTGTATTTGTGCGTTTCAGATCTACTGCGGTTGGATTAGTTTGAGTTGCTTGTACTTTACTGGAGCATTTTCATTTTATACATCTATAAGGGAAATATTGCACTTTTAACATCACTACATTTGACATTATTAAATCAGGCTAATTTTAAGATTCTGATTCTTAATACAAAATATAAATCAATAAATAATGATTTATCATCAAGTAATACATAATTAAAAGTAGTTCAAATTAAAGCCACCTTTAACAGCAGCAACATTAAAGGGATGAAAGTGAAGGCATCAATAATTACATAGACTTTAAAATGGAAGGTCTGCATAAAAATAACTTAACATTAACATAATGCTTTTAACTGAATTATTTTACACTGTGCTCTTGTAAAAAGATCGTATAAACATTAATAATGATGACACAGCAAAAGAGTCAGAGCATAACATGGAGTGTGTGTGTGTGTGTGTGTAAAAGTTTCCCGTTTCAAGACGTCTCGGTTGGGTGAACGCGGAAAATACTTAGATAAATATTTAAATTACAGATGAAATTGAATGTGGAGTAAAACTCGTTCCACAGGATGTTCAGTTAAGTTCCTGAGAACAACAAAGACTTTCAGTTTGTTCCTTAACAAAGAGTTGAAGCTGCAACCACTGAGTTATACGTGTGTGTGTTATGTGCGTCATATACGTGTGTGCTACACTTACTGCCAAGCCGCGGAAGAAGTCTTTGATGGATTCCTCGCTGACATCGTAGGGCAGGTTGCCCAGGAAGGCCGTGTAGGGCGGGCTGCGGGGCAGACGGGACCGGTCCACGTCCGGCTCTCGGGCGGAGCGCGGCGCTGTGGGCAGGATGGAGCGGTCGATGGACGGACCCCGGTCCTCCTCCGTGTGCCACGAGGTCGAGACTGCAGGAGAGAGAGCGGCTCAAACAGAGGTCTACATGGCAAGGGGTTCTACGAAAGAAGGGCAGTTCGTTTTGAACGCTGTAGAAGCCGGCGGTCTGACAAGTCTTCATTCGGCAGCTCATCCGGAACGCAGCAGCTCGACGGGTCTGGAACCTAAATTCACCCACAATGCACCGCTCCCTTCACTGGACACCGGTGGCCGCCCGCCGGGCTGCGAACAGATCTACATCCAGGACATGGTCCACCTTTACACCCCGTCACTGAACTAAATGTAATTTGAAGAACCATTTTGCAGCTGAATCAAATTATTTACAGGATATTCAACCTTTGTGTCCTAATTATGCACATTAATACTTGACTTGTACAACAGCAATACAACAGTCCATGAATATGAGATATTAGTTTACAGGTAATAGCAACCCCTCCTCTTTCAGGCCGTCAGGATATCTATGGATTACTCTTTCATTCTTCACGGGACGTTTTGTTTGTACACCCTCTGGCCTTTTGGAGAATAATGCAGAGCGCAGAGAAAACACATTTGCATTATGCAAAAGCAATACGAGTGTTATACACGCTCAAAGGAAGATGAGCAAGGGTGCACAGAAACTCCTTGTGCTAACAGAGCGTAGAAAGATCAATTAATGTACTCGACCACCCGGTTTTTGATAATATAAGTATTAATGGTGAGTTTAATATCTGTTATTGGATTCCTTTCAAAACACTAGAAACAGTCCAGTAGTTATGCCGTGTTCACGCCGGACGCGACGCGAATTTGCGGCGCGTCCAGTTTACATGTAAAGTCAATCCAGACGCGCTGCGGCGCGAATGTGCGGCGAGACAGAACATTTGACCTGGGGCGAACAGAACGTTGGACCTGGGGCGAACAGAACGTTGGACCTGGGGCGAACAGAACGTTGGACCTGGGGCGAACAGAACGTTGGACCTGGGGCGAACAAAGCGAAGGACGCGGCGCGAATTCGCGTGAGTTGAATTCTCCCAACTCTGGCGGAGAAATCGCGTGACGCAAAGTTGCGGCAGCCAATCAGCGTTGAGAATCAGCGTTGAGAAGCTCCGCCCGTCACCACCGCCGTCTCCCCGTTTCTGAATGAAACTGCTGCTGCTCCGCCTGAACCAGCGCTGACAGCGGCTTCATTGAGACGCTGTTGTGGGACTACGGATAATAGTATGAACCCAGACGCCATGGAGTTTGATGTTCCGACATATGTGGAGTTTACACAAAAAGTATAAAGCAGAACTGGTGGTTGTTTCCATGGTGGTTGGCATAATCGGTATCGTTTTACGGAGATACGCGAGACGCAGTTCCTGGAGGAGTCGGTGAAATTCACCGAGCTGTGAGCGGCTACGGATGATGTTATGAACCCAAACACGACGGCGTTTCATGTTCCCACATGTTTGGGACTTCCACAACAAGTATAAAGCAGAACTAGTGGTTATTTATTCCATGGTCGATAGCGGAAATGAAAGCTTCGTCGCTTGTCTCTCACAGAGGCAAGCAACAGAGCTAAGCCACGCCCCTTTGGTCGCGCCGCGAATTCGCGTTTGGTGTGAACGCCCTCTTTCTACTCGCGCGAGTCAACTTCCGCGGTGGACACGGCGCGGCAAATTCGCGTCCGGTGTGAACACGGCATCAGTGTACTAGTATTTTATTTCTTAAATAATGTCCGGTAGCTATAACCATGAATACACTGGTCATGAATACACTGTTGTTTTTATCTTATTTTCTGTGTGAATGGCTGCTACGCGACACTAAATTTCCCTTGGGGATTAATAAAGTATATATTCATTCATTCATTGTCGACGTTAAGCAGCTTGGCTGAGCCGCTCTTACTGCTGTACGTCTTAAGAAAGAAAAGAGCACAACCGCTCTGCGTCGCCACCTCACATTACAGGGACTGCATTCTGATATTGATCTTGCTTTCGTTAGATGGAAAGACGCGAGACAGATCCCAGGTCTGCGAGGGGGAACCTCCCCGCCTGCTCCTCACAGATCCCAGGTCTGCGAGGGGGAACCTCGCCGCCTGCTCCTCACAGATCCCAGGTCTGCGAGGGGGAACCTCGCCGCCTGCTCCTCACAGATCCCAGGTCTGCGAGGGGGAACCTCGCCTGCTCCTCGCCGTGCGCTCACCATCTCCGTCGAGGTCGTCGGTCTCGTCGGCCCAGCTGGTGGACTTAGCCGGGTAGCTGGGGGGCGCGTTGCTGGGCTTCCCGTCCTCCGCCAGGAAGTCGGTCAGAGTGAGGGTCTTCCCCTTCTTGTTCTTCTTCTTAGCTGAAGGGGAGATGGACACAGTACAGTTAGGTATGCCCACAGGTTGGTTGTCTTTAAGAGTGTTTTTCAACCTTTTGAGCCGCGGCACATGTTCTACTGCACACCAACAACCAAACAATGTTTGCGGCAACTAAATAATATTTGTTGCGACCCACCGCACAGTGCTTGAACATCACTGGTCTGTACGGATATCTGTCAAGGACGTCTGAAGTTTAAAGCCTTTATTATATCATTTATATTCAATAAATTGATTATTTGGAAAATTACAGATGGCTAAAAAAGGTAAATTTATGATGAGTACAGTCTCAAAACGGTGATGTCAGACTGCGTCACCGGCTCGCATTTGACGATGAAATATTACAAAATGCAATGCTGTGAGATGAAATCTTTTGAAACAAGCACAACACTGGTGTGTGTGTGTGTGTGTGTGTGTGTGTGTGTTCACGTGGACGGACAACAACGTGCCAACGTCTGACTTATTGTCCCGTTGGAACGTAAACACACAGAGCGGTGTGCCGGTCAACGGAGCACATAGAAGGTTAAATGAAAGGACCATGACAACATGTTCAACCCAGGGGGTCCCACGTGTGTCTCTGCACACTATGCAACCACATGGGACCCAGTGGCTGTTGCATTGTGTGTATTTGAATAGCAAACAGTTGCACACAACTCAGAGCAGGTCCGGCTTGTTTTGGTCCAATGCAGGAAACATAATGGGGAATGACACAAGCTTGGCTGTGAGCTTTATTGTGCAAACCCTCAGCTGTCATGGCATTCTATACGCACATCGGGACAGAACCTGCTCTCTCTCTCTCTCTCACACACACACACACACACGAGATACTGCGAAGTCACTGTTTACAAGCAGCAGGCCGGACCGGCCTCCACGCTCATCCCCACTCCAAGTGGAAAGTAACACGCTGGCCGCTTCATAGCTTGTTTTATTTAGCGCCTCCTCGCTGCGGAGCAACGTTCACTTTCTGGCCGCAACCGCCGTTAGGAGTGCACACGCACGCCGTTTGTGTTGCGTGTGAACCCGCAGATCGCTTTTGTCTGTGCGTGAAGGAGTGCTGACGGAGGGAAGTCTCCCTCCAGCAGGCTAAAGGGTTTAGGGCCTAGTGCGTGTCGCGGCGCCAGGATCCCAAAGTGCGCCACCGCCGGGGAGCAGGACCCGGTTCCGCTCGGGGTGGGACCGGCGCAAAGTTGCGCCGCAGCCGGGGAAGTATTTCCGCGTGGACCCGCCGGACCTCAGGCTGCCCACGCGTCACCCGAGCACCGACACCGGGGAGCTAAAGGCTGCACACGTGGGGAGACTCCTCGGACCGCTCGGCCCAGCTCCTCCTCCACAGAAACGCGCTGGCGCCCGGCCGCCGATGCGTCTCTTCCCCCGGGCGCCACGGCGAGCCGCCGCCGGCCGCGGACACGCGGCGTGCACGCAGTTAGCGGACATTTCACAACATGTCACGCGACGTCCACCCCATACATCGAGATCACCGTTTGGCTCACAGGGAAATACCACATGTAAGCTGTAGCATTCGGGGGGGAAATAACGCCAGGTCGTTACCGGGGCCAAAAACAACCGACGGACCGATTTAAGCGCGCGGGACACCGACGAGAAGCCTCGAGACGAGACGGTAACGAGCCCGGAGCGGAACACGGGCAGTTGTATCGCGGCATAAAGCCTCTGAATCCCAGCTAACCGACCCAGAGCGTTCACCCTCATAAGCCTCACCTGACGCCGCCATGTTGGAGAACGAGTTCGTTGTAGTTCCCGGATGAAGGCGTCAGAGGTTTATTGTCGGGAGCGCGCATCGCGTTCACGGACCTGTCCCCGCCCTTGTTGGGCTGCGCGCTCAAGAAGCGGACCTCTCCTTGGGCTTTTCTGGCTTTCACGTTTTTATTATGTTTTATTATGTATTTCTCCTTCATAGCAGCCTTTAACCTTTTGAAAGCCGTAGCCCTGATAAAGGTTCTTTTGATTTTGGATTGCAAAAAAAACATAAATCACAAGAAAATATATATTGATGTTGCACATCAAATTAAACCCCAAAGCCTTTGCTACAAGAACCAGTAAGCCATTTAACAAAAAACTCAAACAGAAAGAAAGATAATCATAAGTGTTTTTTTTTTTTTAAAGTCAGAAGTCAGACCACTCAGCGCGTTTCAGGACCCAGCGACCCTTAGGTAGGTGCTATCAGAAAAAGCCTGATGGCCAAAAGCAGACAATTCCACACAGATTCCAGACATGCCTTCTAAATCCCTCTACACCAAAGCATCAGGGAGATGTGAGCAAAATAACACAGCATCATGAATCGCTTTACAATCAGCAAATGCTGCTTACCTTTGTTGATTTAGGAGATGAAACGCATTTCCCCTGGTAAATCCACACTGATATTTGCTCCTCCTCTACCCTGGGTCTCATAAAAACCCTCCTGGACATGCAGAGGCAACGTGGGACCAGGTCTAGGGAAGCTACGTTCAACTTTTCACAAATGACGACGCCTTTCTGGATTCTATTGGCTCCCAGTGCTGTCAATCTTGTTTTCGGTAGCAGCCCTCAATTCTACTGGCTCTGACCTTTCCAAAGAGGTGTCGTTTTCTGAAATCGGCCCATCCCCCACTGAGCTAGAGCCGCGCGCACCCATCAGGCCCCGCAGGAGCCGCCTGCTAGAAGACCCTGGCCATGACGCACGAGGACACCGCGCGCAGTAAGTAGATCACAGCAGCAGCTTGGGTTGGTTCGCGTTTTATAAGTGCTTTTTGAAAATATTTGATCACAATGGCGGCCAGATACAGACGGTACCTGACCAACGACGAGGTACTTGCGATTATTTTTTTGATAAAAATAAAATCTGTTAATTCAGTTAATTTGTGTGCTTGTTTTATTTTAATGAGAACATATAAGTTGTTTTATGAATACAAAAGAATCTTAATTAATAAAAAATAAAAAAATCATAAGAAAATGCTGCATTTGGATGTATTGATCACCATAAGTATATATAAGTGCAATATATGGTTTGGTACATGATAAAATTCAAATGGACAGATGCCAAAATGTGCCCAAAATGTGCCCAAATGCTCATTTGAATCCTCACCTGAATTTGTTCTAAACCCTCTGTAACTTTGTTCTGCTTCACTTTTTCAAAGTCAACCTTTGCAGACAGAATGTTCACATATTGTGTTATGATTTGGGAGAAGTTCAGACTTTACGAATGCCTCATTTAATTTTTAGAAATAATCATCCTGAAAGTGCTTTTTTCTAGGCGGACCTGAATACTTTCAATTTTTTGCTGTGTGTCATCTTCATTTACTCTTAACCAGTAACATATAGACTGATAATTACACATCTGAACAAAATCTCAAATTATACATTTTTATTAAAACACCAAGATTATTCAAACAGCCCTAGTGGTTGCAGAGATACACCCTTTTTAGTTTGGGTATGACATTTTCGAGCAGAAACAGCATGGGGCTAAAAAGGTTAAACCCACGCAGCTTTTAATATGTAAGTACTTTTATATACTTTTTATTCCGCCTGTCTATTTAATTTTAAATTGCTACTGTATTCTTCTTCTTTACTGTTTTTTCTTACTGTTACTGTTATTTACTTGTTTTTTTCTTACTGTGCTGCTTTAATCCTGCAATTAATAATAAAGGATTATCTTATGTTATGTTATCTTTAAAATAAAGAGTATATATATATATATATATATATATATATATATATATATATATATATATATATATATACACATCATTCAAATATTTCATGAATGTGTCAATCAATGTGCTTCTGATGACTTTATATCACTTTTTTTCGTTATAATTGGTGCTTTTTGTATGGTGCCGATACAGACTTATAGTTTATTATAGTTTCCTAATTTATATGTTGTTATTTTTTTTAAACTTAAAAAATTACTTATTATTATTATTACAATTCACTTTATGTTGGACTTTTGACTAAAGCACCGATTTGCTGCCGATGTGCAGTTTGAATAGATACAATAGGACAAATACAATATTTTCTGTGGGTGCGAATTAAATAATCCCACAAATCATAGAGGCTGACACAGACGTCCTCATGTGTCTATTCTTGTTTTACAATATTCAAAGTAACTGTGACTCAGTAACGCTCAGTGAGAAATAGACCCAACAGTTCAGAACAAGGACCACCAGAGTCAAGTGTTCTGTTTAAAACCATACAAATAGTGGAAAGAAATAACTACCGAATGTTCATGTTAAAATATATGCAGCATGCAGGACTTATATCAACATGATATATATTAAATCAGCATGATGGATGTTAAAAAACTGCATTGCAAACTGTAAACATGTACTTTGTAATGGTACTTGGATGTTTTGACGGATGCTGACTGTTCATCTGAGTGAGGCCCTGCAGTGAGAATCGTTTCTTCTCTAAAGTGATGATTCCCACCTGGCATCGATCATTTCCTCTGCAGCTGCAGTTCTGTTCCTCCGCACAGGGAGGAGAGCACAGACCAGCTGATCCTCATGCAGGTTGAACTTCCTGAGCTGGTCAATAAACCTTCTCTGCTGCCTTTTCCCTCTCTGTGTTGGACGAACACATTCATCTGTCATCAGCATTTTGTTAAAGCTGCTAAAGGTGATGCTAATTCTATGCTAACAACAAACAAGTACTGCTGCTTTGTTAAACTAGAACAATGCGTAATGTCAACTGAATGCAATGGACCACTATATAGTTCTTCCTCTGAATTGTAAAGCATCAGTGCATGAAATATTAAATTAAAGCACAAGTATCTGCAAATGTAGCAATACATTTGCATGTTCTGCTTTCTTTATTCAATATCTGGATAAGAACAGGATTTAAAAGTAATAAATCATTCAAATATTAAATTTAGGAGAGCATTAAAGGGGAGTTAACAAATGTTTGCACATTTTGAATTACACAATTCATATTATGAACAAGCTGTCGACAAGAATTGTTTATTAAGACCAAACCAGAGCTAAAAGATGAGTAAATATTGTGCATTCTTGCACCAGAAGCGTGACTCTAATGGAGCTGCTGGCTGTGTTTGCACATGAACACTGAGCCAGAGGTCTGCTGCCCTCCAGTGGCCAGACACCGATGAAGGCAGCGTTAAGCACCGAGGACTCGGCAAACAACAATAATGCAAACCTTTGTTTGTGTCATCAAAACAAAATCCTGTAATTTGTCAGCCGTTTGTGGTTATTGTGTGAACAGAAATTGTATAATCAGTCAATTTAGATCACATCATTTCCTTAGACATTTGCTACATAATGCAATTAATACGACAACAACTTATCACAAAACGGCACACACACGTTCTCACATGTGAAAATAGCAAAGGCACAAGAGACATGACTGTGGGTCAACAAGTGGTTTTATTCTTTTTTATTTTGGCAGCGGTTGCTTTTCAAATGGCCTGATCACTGTATGGTTTACACAGAATGTGCTCTTGGTTCACAATTGGCTTGAGATAGTTGGACCAGCATGTATTTCTTTTTTCCATAGTGAATAGTTGTGGGTTTTTCTGCTTTCATGGTTGGGAGGGTCCCGGATTCTTGGTTCCAGATTAGTTTGCGGCTGCCAGCTCATCCAGTGCATCCTGCAGCCTGCACAACACAAAGAGACACTCTGACTAGCATTCATGTTGGACTCGCCAGGGTAACTGAATGGAAGTATTGACTCGCTTCATGACTAGTTGTACTAAACCATGCAAACCATGATAAGTGATTTTAGTATTCACCTCCAGCACCATCAACACCTTGCCTGGATCCTAATTCTTACTTGAAGTCTCCACCGTCCATCAGAGTCTTGTAAGTGCTGATCTCTGCCTCCAGTTTCATCTTCATGTTGAGCAGCGCCTCGTACTCCTGCGTCTGGTTCTGGATGTTTGCACGCAGGTTGGTCAGCTCCTCCTCCAGGTGAATGATGATGCCGTTGTACCGCTCCGTTTCCATGTTGTTTCGCTGCTCTGTGTTGCGTAATGTGTCCTCTAGGGAGGCTTTCTGATAAAGGATTGAAAAGGAGGAATCAAAAGTGTGCCAAAGATGTTTTTACACAAGAAAATCTAATATAAGAACACATGGGAAAGCTCCAACCTGTGAGAACAACAGGGTGTTACGTTGTGGTCATGGTATTTTAAAGAATAATATCGCAATAAAACCTTATAATCTAAGAAGATTAGATTACTTCCAGCTTGTCATTAAATATAAAACCTTGCAAGATGCATGCTTACTAAGCTCTGTTGGGACGCCAGTTCGATTTCCAGGGTCTGTATCTGTCTGGTGGAGTCGCTTCTCTCCATCTGGGCCCCCTGCAGCGCTTCTGTGTTCTCCGATACCGCCACCTGCACATCCGCAATCTGACCGGGCCGCGGGGAAAAAGGTGTGAGCCAACCAACAAGACGTTCGTGTAAGAGAACTCATGAACGATGACCCTTTAAAACGCGGCATCACCTGGTTTTCGTGCCACAGTTTGAGGTCTTGTGCGTTCTTCACGGCCATCTTCTCGTAGTTGCCCCTCACGTCCTCCATGACCTGGGCCAGGTCCTGACCTTTGGGAGCGTCTACGTCCACCTGCACGCCTGACTGGGAGATCTGACTCCTCAGCTCCATCACCTCCTGCAGGACCAACGGCAGAGAGAAGCTAAGTAACAGTGGAAGGCGTGTGAGCAGCAGGAATCTGGATGCGGTGAACTCACGTTCTCATGGTTTTTCTTCAGGAAGGCGAGCTCCTCCCCGACGGCTTCAATCTCACTCTCCACGTTCATCCTGGTCATGTTGGTGTCATCTATGAGTTTCTTCAGCCCGGCGATGTCGGCCTCCACAGACTGGCGGATTGCCATCTCATTGTCGAACCTGTGGGAGTTCACACACACAAACTCTGTCACAGATAGGCGGCTCCGTCAGCTGTTATTCACATGGTGGGGTAGTGTATGAAGGGTCAGACTCAAAGCTGCAGCTCTCAGATACTATAATAGAGCACATGCACTGCTTTCCATTTGCAACGTCTGTAACTTGTGACGCCAAAGCCTTTCTGCAGGATGCATGAGCTCCACAAATAAAACAACATGCACAACCACTTACTTCACTTTGAAGTCGTCAGCAGCGAGACGGGCATTGTCCATCTGGAGCACGAAGCGAGCGTTTTCGCCGATCTTATCGAAGATCTGGACAGGAAAAATGAAATAAAGTTTTTGTTGAAGTGTTTTTGCTTTTTGGAAAGAAGCCAATTGCTGAACCAGAAGGTTCACGAGGCGACTGCATTAAACGCCAGATCTGAATCACTATTTCCCCTTATGAAACAATGAAAACCCCAGAGTCAGATCACACGACATGATCGAATCCAACATTCAGGGAAAGAGGAACCGCAAACTGAAGGCCAGAAAAAGAGGATGTTCCTGAGCCAGAACAGAGTCTGGTTTGTTTTAGCATCGTGGGTTTCCTGTCTGAATAACTCCGACAGAGAGGATCTTCTTTCTCTCCGATGTGTCTGCTTATGTGTGCAGAGAATGCAGCATTCTCTGTGCGTGAATGTTTTTGAGCTCCTACTCTAAACCGCCTCGGAGGAGAAGGAGATACTTGTGCCTTTATGTGTGGAGCGAGACAAAGCGCCACCACCACTGTGTCATCTGGTGACATTAAAGATCGTGAGTCTGTGGAGGAATGTGACATTTGACTCTGCAGACTGAAGCTGATTGTTAAACAACCACACGTCTGTGCACACACTCTCACACACACACACACACACACACACACACACACACCCACGCTGGCAGTCCGAGAGCCTTTGTGCGTGTGTGTCATGACCACACATCTGTTTCCCATTGAGGCCTCCGACACCAGAGCATGCTCGTAGAGTCGCCGTTTACGAGCAGAACCATTTGGAAAGCTTTTGTCTGCCGGAGGTTTCTCTGAGAGCGTTTCAGGACGATGCCCTCGTGTCGATGATTCACCCACCAGAGGAAGTTCTGGACAGTTTGTGGCATAAACAAGTTTAATGGGGGAGGGTTGGAGCTCAGCAGCCACACCCTTCATTCTCCTGCCAGTAATCTGATAACCGACAAAAGAAATGCTGCCCGGCTCAGCATGAATATTCTCAGTCTTAATTTGTAACGTGTAAAAGATGAAGGGTGAATTCACGGATAAAAGTTGCTGACACCAGTCGGGTGGAATCATTGCACATACTTTGCATTGTTGCACTCACTCTATTGTTTAAATTGAACTTCCTAAAGTAATACTCTCTGCGCTGTACATTCTTTCATCCCTGTTATTTTCATTTTTGTATCTGAACAACTCACTTTGGCAACTAATTTCCCCTTGGGGATGAATAAAGTACATATCCATCTATTCATCCATTCATCCATCCATCCCATGCACCCATTGCATCCTATAGTAGAGGCCACATGAAGCCCTTCTTCAGCATTTAAACATCCTCTGTCATTGTCTGTCTCACCAAGACATCAACCAACCACTGTTTCCTGTTTCTCACCACGTCATACTCAGCCTCCCCTTGTTCGTTCTGGTTGCTCAGTCGCTCACCTGGTTGCGCAGGTCGTCGATGATGGGCTGGTACTTGCTGTAGTCTCTGGTGGCGGGCCCTCCCTTCTCCATGGCCTCCATGATCCTCATCTCCAGCTCCTTGTTGGCCTGCTCCAGGTTCCTCACCGTCTCCAGGTAGTTGGCCAGGCGGTCGTTGAGGTTCTGCATGGCTCCCCTCTCGTTGCCCATGATCCCAGCACCGCCGCCACCAGAGGAAAGGGATCCACCGGCGCCTCCAAAACCTGAACCCATGCCACCACCCATTCCACTGCTCAGCTTGAAGGAAGAAGAAGAAGAAGAGGACATCGGGGCCCCAGAGCGCAGGGAAGACGAGGAGGAAGAGGAGATGCGGGAGCCCATTCCTCCAGCACCGCCGTAGATGCTGGCGGAGCTGTACTTGGGACTGGTGCGGCTCTGCATGGTGGATCTCTTGAAGCTCATGTTGGAGGAGTTCAGACTGCAGTGAATGAAGTGGAGAAGGAGAGGTGGAGACTCACCGCTGGCCGGCTTAGAAAGTGACGCTGGCAGCGGGAAGCTGAGAACTTATACGCCTGCTTTTCTCCCCCATACCCAGCTGGTCCCTCAGACCCGGCCCACTTCAGCAAGGCTTCCTGCTCCCCCTCCCGCTCGGTGCTCTCATCCACCCACATGTTCCCTTTTTTTGTAACCGACAGTTTTTTTATGTCTCCATGGAAATGTTTGAAGGGCAAAACACACATTCACGTTTGAACCTCCAGAGCAGATTGATTTGAACACTGTAGAGATCACAGTTCACAACACAAGAGAGAAAGCAGTGATACATGTGTTGTCCGGGGTAAAGTGCACGCTCCAAAAGTTAAAGGGGAGACTATTCTTTTCTAAATGAAGTTTACTCTGGAAGCAGCAGCCGAATTCCTTTGGTTTGCCCATAAAAGGCAAAATGTCTGCCATTCACTGCATAGTTTCTCAGTCTGTGGTCAGCCTTGCCCCCCAAATAAACATACTTTGACTACCTTCTTATCGCCACTGAACTGAGAGGAGATACTGTGTCACAGCTTGTAGCCCAAACAGAGGGGGAGGGGCACATTTCTTTGGTTTCTACTCTTGTGGCATTGAAATGTTTGTCGGAGCCGTTGAGGTCAGAACGTTCCTGAAAACTGATTTACTGATAAAAACAGTTTCTATCACATCACATTTCAGTACGGACAATATGGTGAACGGTGTTTTCATTGAAGATGCCATACAGGAGAGGAAACCTAAAGACACCCGAGCTTCAATAAAGCCAGATCACCCGAGAAGAGATGAGACGCCTAAAGAACAAACATAAGCCAAGAGCACATTGTTCCAATACAATGAGGAAAGAAAAGATGACCTCGGGCTGCAAATATCTGCTCAAGTCTGTTGAGACTATTGAACAATTGTGTTTGAGGCCTGGTGTGTCACGAGAACTGCATTTGAAGGCATAATTAATTGTCAGCTATTAATTTTCTTAATTATTTTTTAATTATGGGTTGCTTTAACTATGTTTTAACTATGTGTTTATTTGTTTTACTCTATATTGGCCCTGTGGCACTGAGTTCCTTTTGAAAGAAAAATGAAATTTCTTATTATTATTATTATTAGGGCCTCCTGTCCCTTGAGGAACTCAGTTCGCACGAAACACATGAAAAAAAAAACAGGAAAGAAACTGGATACTTTTCCAAAAAGCTGCAATATGCATTGTTTTGGCCTTGGAAAAGTTGAGCTGGGCTAAAGCGGTGAGAATGAGAATGTGGTGAGAGCAGATTTCACGCTGGGCCCCAGAGAGCTGGGGAATAAAGCCTTGAACCTCCCGGAGCAAACACAGGCTCAACCCCCTCCTGAGCTGCAGACTGCTCTTGTCTTTCCTGATGTTACCTCACCTTCATGGTCAAGTTTCAGAGTCGCACTTCACTTCAGCCTCTTGCTGTACATTTATTTAATCAAAGTCAAAGTCAGCTTTATTGTTAATTTCTCAACATGTAGTTGGAAGAGTTGGGAAATCGTGTCCAACATAATCATTTCTTTGAGAGGAGCAAAAGCAAGAAAAAAGCAAAAGGAAGTACTGAGTCTGTCCGGTGACGAGGGCAGATATGATTAAAAGAGGAACGAGGAATTAAATCTGCATGACTCATAACTCATGACACTGTCTGCGCTTCTTGTTTGTTTGATTGTGTGTTAGCAACATTGTGCCTCGCCCCCGAGGCATGAATACAAACTAAAAAGTTGTATAAAACATATATTGGACATATCCTGCTTACTCCATGCGTCCATATGAGAATATGATAACGTTTTCCCAGATGCAACAATTTGAACTGCACCTCTTTCCCAGATAAAACAGGAAAAAGCAGGAAAGGAGGAGAAAATGGAGAGAGTGAGTCACACTCACACAGCAGGAATCTGGAAACTATACAGGAGTTTATGTGCTTCACAAATCTTGGACAAGTCTCCAATTATTTCTGCTCTCGGCTGAGCGCAGCCTTGAATGACCCTTTCTTCCCTTCCTCGTTGGTTTCCTTCTGTGAGCTGCAGAGTGGGAGCTCTCACATGCTTTATACAAAGTCAGACATGTATTTGCATAGATAGCGTATGCATATTCATGTGTTTGTGTGCACACTGATGCAGGTGTGAAGAAATGCAGACATGTGATCACTCCTGCACTCCCTTTCTTACATCCGGCCTTGTCTCTTGATCACTTCCCTATTGACTCACACAAGATGATCAAAAGACACCAAAAGAGGAAATCAGCTGGTACTTTTCATGGATATCTATATTCCAGTTTTATGGATTGTCCACAAAGTATAGGGTCTCACATCAGAGGCGAGAGCAATGTGTTGACGAAGAGACATTTTCTCTGTGGGATGTCATGTCCATTTCCAGCACACAGACATTTCACAGGAAGACATAAAAAGAGCAGTGATGCTGTGACAGCTGAGTCACTTCTGATCCCATTTCTCATCTGGGCTCAAACAATAGTTTCATTTCCTGAAAGAGACGACAGATCGGCTCTTAAAAATCCTAAAGTTTGAGGGAGGCTATTGTACTTCACAATAGTTTATGCTCCTTTACTTCTGTTCCTATTTCTTTACTTCTTTCTAGTAAATATTGTACTTTTTACTCCATGTTTATTAGTTACTTTTTATATTCAGATTAATAATACAAAATATAAATCAACAAATACACTGGGATGTATTATTGTATGATAAGATAAGCTTAGGAGAGAAAGTCTCAATAGAAAGTAGTTGAAATTAGCCCTATTAATTATGATCCAATGGTATAATATACATTATTCTTCATAATGAGTAATTTTACTTTTCGTACTTTAAGTATATTTTGGTGCTAGTCACAGAGTATTTAGTTGTCAAGTCACTGAATCACAACTATCAACCTCTTGGTGGCGCTAGAGGAAAAATCAGGGAATCCCTAAAGCCAGTAAATGGGGACTAGATGTTGTATATTTGCTGTTTCATGCACATAAAGGATGAGTGAGTTTTGCATCTGGATGAAGTGCTGCACCAGTTAAATGAGCCACACCCGACTCAGGGATCCAGTTTCATGCAGCAGAGCAGCACATGGTCCATGAGGAGCAGGGATGATATCACGTGACCACATCTGGCCACACCTCCTGTGCCATGCCTGGGCTTACAATGCACACTTCCACCCTTCAGTCACCAGGGGGCGCCAAACCCACAGCAAACTAAACCCAGAGAGCAGAGAGAAGAAGCTCATGGAACAGCATGTTCTGTTTCTCCCTGTACATGTGCTCCCATTGTTCTGCTCATGCTCCATATGCTGCAGCCCTAATGTCTGCCGGGAGGCTTTCTGTTTGAACAGGCATCTCAGGGCGAGGCAGGAAGGGAGTTTTATAACAGATTTTATTGATCGTTCCTGATTGCAAAGTCCAACTTTAAGAGCGCGGCTGAAACTGAGCACCTCTTAAAAGACATTCAGACTTTTTTTAGGACTTTGTTAGGTCTTTGTCTTTGAATTCAGTTCCTGCAGAACCCTGCTCTACTCTCCCCTCAATGTCAGCCTTTAACCTGAGTCAAATGCTGTATTGTTCATTAAGCATGCATCAAGTTTACTATCACTACATTATACTGCAAAGATGCATGCAGGAGGGATGTTGTCACCTTCGCTCCAACCTCCAGCCTCCAGCCTCCATTCTCTAGTCTCCAGTCTCCAGCCTTCAGTCTCCAGCCTTCAGTCACCAGCCTTCAGTCTCCAGTCTCCAGTCTCCAGTCTCCAGTCTCCAGCCTTCCAGCCTTCCAGCCTCCACCCTCCAGCCTCCAGTCTCCAGCCTGCAGTCTCCAGCCTTCCAGCCTTCCAGCCTCCAGTCTCCAGTCTCCAGCCTTCCAGCCTTCCAGCCTCCACCCTCCAGCCTCCAGTCTCCAGCCTCTAGCCTCCAGTCTCCAGCCTCCAGCCTCCATTCTCTAGCCTCTAGTCTCTAGTCTCCAGTCTTTAGCATCTAGTCTCCAGCCTTCCAGCCTCCAGACTCCAGCCTTCAGTCTCCAACCTCCAGCCTCTAGCCTCAAGCCTCCAGCCTCCAGTCTCTAGCCTCTAGTCTCCAGTCTCTAGCATCTAGTCTCAAGGCTCCAGTCTCCACTATTCCAGCCTTCAGTCTCCAGTCTCTAGCCTCCAGTCTCCAGTCTCCAGTCTCCAGCCTCCAGTCTCCAGTCTCCAGTCTCCACCCTCTAGCCTCTAGTCTCTAGTCTCCAGCCTCTAGCCTCTAGTCTCCAGTCTCTAGCATCTAGTCTCACGCCTCCAGTCTCCACCATTCCAGTCTCTAGTCTCCAGCCTCCAGTCTCCGGTCTCTAGCCTCTAGTCTCTAGTCTCCAGACTCCACTCTCTAGTCTCTAGTCTCCAGTCTCTAGCCTCCAGCCTTCAGTCTCCAGACTCCAGTCTGCAGCCTCTAGCCTCTAGCCTCTAGTATCCAGTCTCAAGCATCTAGTCTCAAGCCTCCAGCCTCCAGCCTCCAGCCTCCAGTCTCCAGTCTCTAGTCTCTAGTCTCCAGTCTCCAGTCTCTTGTCTCTTGTCTCTTGTCTCCAGTCTCCAGTCTCTAGTCTCTAGTCTCCAGCCTCCAGTCTCCAATCTCTAGCCTCCAGACTCCAGCCTTCAGTCTCCAGACTCTAGTCTCTAGCATCTAGTCTCAAGCCTCCAGTCTCCACCATTCCAGCCTCCAGTCTCTAGCCTCCAGCCTCCAGTCTCTAGTCTCCAGCCTCCCGTCTCCAGTCTCAAGCCTCTAGTCTCTAGTCTCTAGTCTCTAGTCTCCAGCCTCCAGTCTCCAGACTCCAGACTCCAGTCTCCAGCCTCCAGTCTCTAGTCTCTAGCATCTAGTCTCAAGCCTCCAGTCTCCACCATTCCAGCATCCAGTCTCTAGCCTCCAGTCTCTTGTCTCCAGTCTCCAGTCTCCAGTCTCCAGTCTCTTGTCTCTTGTCTCTAGTCTCTAGTATCCAGTCTCTAGTCTCTAGTCTCTAGTCTCCAGCCTCCAGTCTCCAATCTCTAGCCTCCAGACTCCAGCCTTCAGTCTCCAGACTCCAGTCTCCAGCCTCTAGCGTCTAGCATCTAGCCTCTAGTCTCCAGTCTCTAGCATCTAGTCTCACTCCTCCAGTCTCCACCATTCCAGTCTCTAGTCTCCAGCCTCCAGTTTCCGGTCTCTAGCCTCTAGTCTCCGGTCTCTAGTCTCCGGTCTCTAGCCTCCATTCTCCAGTCTCTAGTCTCTAGTCTCTAGCATCTAGTCTCTAGTTTCCAGCCTCCAGCCTCCAGTCTCCAGTCTCTAGCATCTATTCTCTAGTCTCCAGCCTGCAGCCTCCAGTCTCCAGCCTCCAGTCTCTAGTTTCCAGCCTCCAGCCTCCAGCCTCCAGTCTCTAGCATCTAGTCTCTAGCATCTAGTCTCCAGCCTCCAGCCTCCAGTCTCCAGTCTCTAGCATCTAGTCTCTAGCATCTAGTCTCCAGCCTCCAGCCTCCAGTCTCCAGTCTCTAGCATCTAGTCTCTAGTCTCCAGCCTCCAGTCTCCGGTCTCTAGTCTCTAGTCTCCAGCCTCCAGTCTCCAGTCTCCAGCCTCCAGTCTCCAGTCTCTAGCATCTAGTCTCTAGCATCTAGTCTCCAGCCTCCAGCCTCTAGCATCTAGTCTCTAGTCTCTAGTCTCTAGTCTCCAGCCTCCAGTCTCTAGTCTCCAGCCTCCAGTCTCTAGTCTCTAGTCTCCAGCTTCCAGTCTCAAGTCTCTAGCATCTATTTTCTAGTCTCCAGTCTCTAGCATCTATTCTCTAGTCTCCAGTCTCTAGCATCTAGTCTCTAGTCTCTAGTCTCCAGCCTCCAGTCTCCAGTCTCTAGCATCTATTCTCTAGTCTCCAGTCTCTAGCATCTAGTCTCTAGTCTCCAGCCTCCAGTCTCCAGTCTCCAGTCTCTAGCATCTAGTCTCTAGTCTCCAGTCTCCAGTCTCTAGCATCTATTCTCTAGTCTCCAGCCTCCAGCCTCCAGTCTCCAGCCTCCAGGCTCCAGTCTCCAGTCTCTAGCATCTATTCTCCAGTCTCCAGCCTCCAGTCTCCAGCCTCCAGCCTCCAGCCTCCAGTCTCCAGCCTCCAGGCTCCAGCCTCCAGGCTCCAGGCTCCAGTCTCTAGTCTCTAGTCTCCAGCCTCTAGCCTCCAGTCTCCATCCTCCAGCAGCTGTAGACTACTGAACCCCGTCCGGCTCATCCTCAGGGAGTCTCAGTCGTTGAGTGTGAAATGGGTTTGTTTCTCTGCTAATTGTCTCCTCATACTCGCTCATCTTTCCCCTCCTCTGTCCTGTAGCATGTACGTGTTTCTCTCAGCACATTCCTGACTCATGTGTCATATAGCAGCTTCGTTCAAACCACAACACCACGGCCTCTCAAGAGACTTAAGGTCAGAGTGTCAGCTTTGCAAATACCTGCTTTCTCATCTGGAGGGAGGATGTTTCAGTGAATCACGTTCATGTCAACGCAAATGAAATAAATTCAGCTCGGTCGATCGGTTGGTGTCGGTGTTGGAGAGGCTGAGTTAGTGAAACAACACAAACTGGTTGACTTCATATTTTGCCTCCAAGTTCAGCACAGCAGCTCCATTGTGAAGAGTGCGTCACTGTTTGAGACGAGCCAGCACGACCAGCACTTCTCTGATCGGTCCAGAGCCTGAATAACGCTCCGGTTATTAAGGTGTAATTCACACCACATGTGCATCCTCTGCAGAATACAGGTGATGTGTTTTCATCACCATGAAACAACTTTAAAACACAAGAGAAGGATTGTGGTGAAAATGTTCATGAAGGGAGAAACTGGTTTAGTCTGGAAAAAATGAACAGTCATCACACTGCTCAGAAAAGATAACGAGTCATAAATCTACTGCATGACAAATGCTTATGATTTCCACAGATGATGGTTGGGATTTATGTTTTAAATACAACTGTCATTAATGATAAGGCTGTCTACATGTCTGTCTGTCTGTCTCTCTATATATCTTATTGGTGTGGGTTAGCTGCAAAAGACTTAGGTGGGGTTCAGAATAAAAGAAAAAGACAAACTCTGTTTACTCTTTACCTGCTGATATGGAAGGAATGTTCACAAATAATCTGTGTGTTGTGTACGTGCGTGCGTGCGTGCGTGCGTGCGTGTGTGTGTGCGTGTGTGCGTGTCCATGGATCACAGCTGATAATGAAACATCTAGCTGCACCTTAGTTGTGCAAGCTGAAGACTTTAAACAGGATTTTTAACTTTGAAGTTAGAAACGCGACCTGTAAAAGTCCAGTGAACCTTGTGCGATTGCAAAATTATGTTGTTAAAGTAATGCATGTTTCTTGTCTGCTCAAGTGGAATATATTCAGTGGGTAAATCGGGTTCTCCCGCAATTACGAGACACACGGTCACATGGCCACCGCACATCACACCAACAGCTCACTGCAATGTGTCACATCTATGAGGAGCGATGGAGAGGAGTCATAAAACCATGTGCCTGTTCATTATACCCGGGGTTTGACTTGGTGTGTGTTTTGGTGTGTGTGTGTGTTTGTGGGTTTGTGTGTGTTTCAGTGTGTGTTGTGTGTGTGTATGCGTGTGTGTGTATGTGTATGTGTGTACAGAAGATATAACTAAGATGTACAGTGCTGCTCACTAGGTTGGGAGTGTGTGTTACTATGATGTAATATAAAAAGCTCTTTCTGTGTTTCTGCAGTGTTTTTTTAAACTGGCACAATGACTATTATGTAATTCTTGCGCTCTCTCCAACGCACTATAAACAAGATTTTCTTCCCTGACATTCCCTCAGCCTCCACTCCCCTGCTGAGGGCACCAGCCAATGGCTCCTCGGCCGGGGCCCCTCCCTGCTCTGATAAATAGCTGGGGCTCTGGGAGGTGGATCTATCTGCTTGGCTCTCATCCCCTGCAGAGTCTCTCCTCTCATTGCTTCACACTCCCTCTGCGACCATGTCTCTCAGAACCGCCAAGACCACGGGCTTCTCCGTGACGTCCTCCTGCAGGGGCCCATCCCAGGGCTTCAGCAGCCGCTCCTTCTCCGGCTACGGGGGCCAGGCCGGGGGCCGGCAGAGCTACGCTGCCCGCGGCTCCTACGGGGGCCTGGGCAGCAGCGTGGGCGCCGGGGGCTTTAGCGTGCAGGCCGGTGGGTTTAAAGCCGCCGGGGGGTCCGCACACAGAGGAGCCGGAGCGGACTTTGGCTACCTGGGCTTCGGTGGAGGCGGCATGGCCAACGAGCTGGTGGCCCCCATCACGGCGGTGACCGTGAACAGGAGCCTGCTGGCCCCCCTGAACCTGGAGATTGACCCCGACATCCAGGTGGTCCGCACCCAGGAGAAGGAGCAGATCAAGACCCTCAACAACCGCTTTGCCTCCTTCATCGACAAGGTCAGTCAACTCAGGACCGAGAAGAGACGTTAAAGATAAACTTGCAAAACAAACGACATGTCGCTTTATGGGTTTTGACTGTTTGCATAAAACTATTACATTGCACACAGAGTAGAAACAAACCTCAGGGACTTCTGAGGGAATGAACCCTTGAGCTATTTTGAGTGTATTACAGGCAAAAAATAGCTCAAGGGCTCATTTCACAACAGAGATCAACATGGAAAGTATGGCAATAAAACTTCTGCTCAAAGCCGTGCTGCTGCTGAGTAACGGCTTCATTCCTCACGTGTGTTCATCCTCAGGTGAAATCATAACGCTCCAATAAGAGGACCAACCTGCTCGCAGCACACTGGGCTGAGAACCGTTTGAGCTTGAAGGGGTGCATTCCAATATGAGCAATAACCTGCGAAAAGAGATGTTGTGGTTATGAAAGTAGTGCCAGGTGCGCTCCGGCATTATTGTTTAGCTAAATCGTGTCAAAATGTGTGTTGTGCTATTTTTAAATTACACTTTATCACGGCCTGTACAGAAGAAAACAAGAGTGGGCGTGGCCGAGAGAGAAGCTCACTTTCAACAGAACCCTATCAGTGATCTGAATAATGCCCACTTTATGAGGCTGCATTAATCACACGTGTCATATGTCATAACTCATATCAAAAAGATGACTGCATCTGTTACTGTATCACACCTGAGATTGATCAGGTTATTGAGGAATGGCCCACTGGGACCTTCTTGTTTAAGGAGCTCCCCCCCACCCCCGCAGCCACGCTGTAAATCAATCCCTGAGAATACATCTTCAGATCGTAAAACAAAGTGTGCATACTATCGTGATATGGCACACACACACACACACACACACACACACACACACACACACACACACACACACACACACACACACACACACACACACACACACACACACCGTGTTTGCCCAGCGGCAG
>NC_136593.1:29127208-29167208 GCF_910589615.1 Taurulus bubalis | reverse complement strand
TCCTGCAGACTCACACACCCTGCAGGTGAGATAAGACTTGTGGGCGTGGCTAACTCTCTCGTTGCCTCCGGCTCTCACATGTTGCTTTCCCTGAGAGGAAGCAGGTGTGTGAACTGAACTCTGCAGGATGTTTGAACACTCCAGTTGAATCAAAAGAACTGCTGTTTCCATGCAAGATTGTCAATTTCATGATTATCTTTTTAGACAGAGATAAATTATATTATTTGCAACAAGCACAAAATACTTGCTGAAATATGATATAAACAGGGAGCACTTTGATGGCAGATCCCTAAAATAATGTTGTGTAGGATTTGATGATTTCCAGTAGAAGTTTGAGGGCATTGCATCTTCATTGTGTCTGTTTAACAGAAAATAAGTATCGTTAAAGAATATTTTTTACATTTGTGGAGAAACGTTAAGCAAGTTTGAATGTGTTATTAGATTAAGTTGCTTAAGTGGCTCAATTACTGGTTAAAATACATGTTTGAATGAGAAAGACTGTTCGCATGTCTCTTCTAACCCCTGTGCATGTAACTGCCACACAGCTCAGCTGTCGTCGTCCTGCTGCTGACCTCTGACCCCACAGGGCCGTCACACGGCTCACAACTACTTTCACTTCTAGAAGTCACACTTTGTCCCTCCATTAGCTCCTTGTGTTAATTAAGTGTTGCTGTATTGAACTTTGAGTGCAGCAAAGCTTTTGCTTCCTCTTGGCAGGGTTTGATTTTTCAGTTTAATCTAAGTTAATCATTTCCAACTAAGTAAGTGGCGTCCTGCAGGGCGGGGCGGCTTGATGACACGGGCTTACTTTTCTTTCACCTGTTCCAACTTGCAAGTATGCAGGTATGAGCCGAGTAGAGCCGTCTGCAGGGGCCCGGCCTTTTGGTATGATCCTGCAGCAAGTAAAATACATATTAATGACCAACCTTTCTCTAATTATCTTTCTCACACACACACACACACACACACACACACACACACACACACACACACACACACACACACACACACACACACACACACACACATTGCATTGACCGTAGCGTGGTTGCCAGGCACTGCAGGAGCAGCAACAGGAGGTGACGGCACGTCTTCGATAGTGAAGTGTGGGAAGAGAATGTGTTGTGATGACAATTGGATGTGCTTGACCCCGACATGCCTGTTTGAATGCAAACATCAAACTGAATACTTAAGGCACACCTCTCAGTGCAACATGCTCCAGTAAAAGCTATGCAGAGTAAATCCTTACACACGGCCTCCATGACAGGTTGTCAGGCCGATAACTGAGTTCTTGTGAATGGAGGTTGGGTTGCAAACAGGTTTCACACCCTATAGGGGCCTCAACCCCATGACTGTGTTGACTGAGCATACTGAGGAGTCACACCTTTTTATGGCTTGAAGCAGACCCTATAGGATGTGTGTGTGTGAAGACTGTATAGCAGTAAGGGTCCAGTAGTTTCCATGTAACTGAGTCTCTGGAAGGCCGGTCGGTGCTGCGCTGCCTCTGACTGGTTGCTGCTGTGTGGGAATGCTTCTACTGCAGACCTGCTGAGACAAGTTGTGTGTGTGATGAGGACTGCAGGACCACAGCCCACTCAAAGAATGGGAATCAGAAATAATATTGTGCTCACAGGGAGTTGCTATGCCACTTTTGTTCCAAGGAGACGAAGCAAGCAATGAGACCAAAAGCCCAGCGATAAAACAATGACGGGACGTTTGAGGTCTGCTGTGACATTAAAGTACCATCAAGGCCAGCTGGGCCGCTATGACGTTTATTAAAAGATTATCAGACGGAAAAACACGCCAAAACGAGTATTAATCTGAGACTGGAGTTTAAGAACTATGCAAAGTTTCAGTATAAGTAAAAAGTAAATGCACCTTTCTAGCAGAGCTAAACTCAGGGTCTGAAAAGTGAAGCAGAAGTGCCTCTGCAATGCTTCTAATGGCCACCAGGGGCCACACCTCTGGATATGGAATACTACTTGTCACTTGATTCAGGGCCTCAGTTTATGGTCTGAAAGCTGGTTTCAAGACTTCTTAATTACACCATGATGGTCATTCAGTAAATGATGGTCCATTTACAGTCCGACTATAAAGCAGAGTTGAGGCTGATTGGAGTGCCATTAGGTTTGTGGGTATTTGGTCATAAAGTATTGTGCAATTTGAAACTTTGACCAGATGATTGTGTGAGACGAGGGGATGGCCACAGTCCTTGATTGTGTCCACTGGGCACCTTGAGTGTCTGTACAATACTCATGGCAATCCCTTCAGCAGATTGTCTGGAACAATATTGTCATACAAAGAGCCTAAATATGACTAACACTTACATCTGCTAGTTTTATCAACGTGATTAATCAATAAAAGTCACTTTGATAATAGCTAATCCCAGAAAGGGACCGAATGTGTCTCTGTCAGAGTAGACACCATCGGTGATGATCAATAGCGCAACTGTTTAAATAATAAAAACATGAAACCACAAAGAACTTCAATGAGAAACACAGTGCATGACTTAATGTCAAAGGCCCACACACACACACACACACACACACACGCAGGAGGATGCCTCTGTTGCTGGGTTTATATTTGGCGAGACAACTTTCATGATCTTCATGTCTGAGTCATGCCGTTTGTGCCGGAGTTCCCATGCCGACATCGTGAGGTGTGTGTGCTCTATAAGCAAGGTGGTGAAGATAAGGATAATCCTTTATTTCAAGTCCAGAATGATAAAGTAATACCTCTCAAAAACTGTTGACTTTACGATCAGTGACTACCGGCCCTTGTGCAATGCAGCTGAGCGTGTTGGTGAGACGTCCTCTGAGACATTCATGGCATGCTCCTCGTTTACCACATTCTCTTCACTGGGCTGCGGCCGCTGTGTTGTAAGGGCGGCACCTTTCTGCAGGTGAATCTGTGAGGCTCAGATTAAAATCCACTCCAACAACACTCCCTCACGGAGGACACACCCACCCGCTGGAGAGGATGCCAAGACAAGCATGGCGGGGTGTGGCTGTGTGTCCAAAGGCTGCAGATTTTATCCTTTGTGTTTGTTGACTATTATTCTTCTGGTCAATGAATAGTTTGATTATACTCATTCAGACATCATAGAAAGGTTGGCCTTCTGAAGCTCCTGCTATCTTTTATGTTACCCAGAAAACACAAACAGATGTGGAGGCACCCGGCGTGGCTGAAGTCTGCTACGACGTGTGTGCTTATCACACGCTGATGAGTCATCGAATGAAATTGGAGGAGAAGTAACATGATCCTCCTGCAGTTCTGGATGTGAGTGTCGCTGCTGAGTATAAGCGTCCATGCATAAATACATATGTGTGTATATACAGGACTGTTGCACCTCCATGGTGCAGCAAAAGGTCCGTCACTGGCAAAGCACCACCGATACCAGTCCAACCAGTCAATGTGAGCTAGAGTCTGAATGAATTCTTAACATGCTATTAACAATCAAGGGATGTCATGTTTTCATAATTAAAGTTTGGGAAGTCGCTGATTACACATAACTATGAAATGTGTATTCATGCATATATGCTTACTATACAAATCATTATAATGTTTTTCCACAAATGTTTTAAGCTCAAATGTAAGCGTCGCTCTAAACTAAATCATTATGAAAGTAATAATACAAAAGCACGACACTTTCCCTGTGATTGGTCAACTCTTTGACAGCTCTCAACTTCTTCAGAAGTGTGAGTCACTGTCACAAGATGTTCTGCGAAGATTCATAACTTCCAGACTTTCACAACAATTCAAAGCTCATTTTGACAGACGGTGCTCCACCCAGAGACGATGCACACCTGATATGAAGGTGACTCGGTCAACAAGCAAAGATCCTGTGTGTTCTCAAGAAAGCTTAAAAGGATGCACTTACACTCTGCAGTGAGAGAGCTGTGCAGCCCCAGAGCTTCGTTCATTAACAATGGGAATCGCTCTGGACAATAACCAAAGGCCTCTCGTGTGCTACAGACTGCTGTTTTATGTGAGTGTGTTCACTGCTGAACATCTGAAATTCAACAAACAAGAAAGAAAAGTAAATTCCCCCGAGACACGCGAGGCGGGAGCTGCTCAACAGGTTTCAGCCTCCAGAGGTTAAGCTGTTGAAACAGCAGAGGAAAGTTCAGATGCAGCCAGGAAGCCTTTGAGCACCTGACATGTGGAATTCATTGTCAGTCTGTGGCCTTTGGGTGGAGAGACATTCTTACCATAAAACAACATTGACTGCATTTACTAGATTCTTTCAAAAGCTATAGAGGAGCCTTTGTTTCATGTTTCATGACCAATGCAGAATCATTTGACTTTGAGTCTGTAAGAGGAATAAATGAATGAATATTAAGGAGCTATGAGGGCAGGAATATTGGATTTGTTTGAGTGCAAAAACTAAATTCATCAAGTACACAACTTTCTCTAGAGACTAGTCTAGTTTAGTGAAAGTCAAGTTTGAATGGTAACGATCATCATCCTCACTTAACTGGATTATTTGTGATGTGTAGCCAACAGTGCGTACTATGAGCAGGTGTGGACGGATTTACCAGAGCTAGATGATGTGTGTGTGTGTGTGTGTGTGTGTGTTTGCTAATGCTCCCACGTTTACAGACATTTAAAAGCGTTGGAAGGAAGACGAACCCTCCGTCACTTCATCTGCAACTCTCTCTGTTAAAATACTCGTCTCCTCCAACACAAATGTAAATGAGCATCATGTCACATAATAAATATGACCTGTACTGTCACACTATGAGGGAAAGAGTGCCAGACTATATACAATACAGAAATACAGACATTTCTGATCCATTCACAGATTGAACATTGCTTTTATTCACACTGCAAACTCCCTGCATCACTGAATCAGTTTGTATTTTTTCAGTTTCCTGCATTGCTACTCATGACTGTTGGTTTAGAGAAGCATGGCCTGTAAACTACACCTCCGCCCTTGTGGCCACACCCGCTCTACACACACTGCTGAGGCACAGCAGGGGCGCCTACTAGTTACACTGGGAGGTCTGGTATGAGGAAACCAGCAGCGTGGTCGTAAAAAAGCCGAGATAGCGACACTTTCATCGGGCTTGAAGACTAATATCAATAAAATAACTGAACTGAAAAGGTCACGTAAATGAAAATTGAAATGTTTTAAAAAAAGGAGATAGAAAAGTAGAAAAAAAGTAAAAGTTTTGACATGCCAGACAAATGTTTTAAGAGAATTCACATTCCCATAAGAAAAATGCAAACACATAGACGCAGCATTGTTCCAGGCTGCATGAACTAATTACCCGGGCCGTGCCCTTCCTATACGCACACGGCCGCCTTTCAATTCAATACTCAAGGTTCAGCAATGTATGCAGCAGCATGCCATCATGATTTAGGGTTTTCTTGCTGCGTTGCTTCAGGTAGTCCAGACTTGACCAGGCTTGAGTTTTCAATTTATGACAGCCGTGACAGAAGACAGAGACAAGCTCAGACAAAGCTCATAACGATTGGGATCTGTCTCAAACTTTTCTTCAAGTTGCATCAACAACACGATTCTGTTGCTCCGAGAATGGGACTGTTGGAGCCACTTTATAGTGTTCAAGTCTGCAGATTACGAGAAGGCCGTGTGAGGTGCTGTGCAGGTATCTGCATGTAGGTGTAGCTCGTTATTGAGAAGCAATCCTCAGATTCTCATTGAGTTCTGTGCATCTCTTTAAAGTTAGTAAGTGGCAAAAGTAGCACACGTGTTTTCCCTAAATAGCTGGCGGACCGCAGAGATTTGAGCTTTAGAGTAAAGTTCCACACCGTGGTAGAAATTAAAGGCATGTGCGTGTGAAAAGTTGGGGAAGAATGAAAAAGAATGCAGGCCTCACCTACAGCGACGCTGCAGAGGACAAAGACGCATGAGGAGGAATTTGAGTTTGGAACAACTTGGTGTGGTGAAAACAAACTCAGATGTTTGTGCAGGACAGTTTTCACCAGAATGAAGACGATCAATAACAATTCCTCCTCTGCTATCACCCTGAAGCTATGTGAGTCACAACGCTCAAATAACAATCTAATAAGACATAACTTTGCCTCAGGCTTTTGGTTGAATAATCCTTCATGCTACTTTATGCTTGTAGTTTAGTTCTTTGTTTGTATTATCATTATAATTATGTATATTATTATCCATGCTTGGCTGTTACATGTTTACTACATTACTGTACATTGCTTAACATGTTTTTTTTTTACTAATAGAACACTTCTGAAAACACCTTTTCAAGTTTGGACATACATTTTGTTGACTTATTAGTATTAATTATGCATAAAGATGTAAGCAGCATTTTAATGTTCAGGTAGTATAATGCTGTATATATATATATATATATATATATATATATATATATATATATATATATATATATATATATATATATATATTTACACAAAATGTAGTAGCTTCACATAAGAAAAGAAGAGGATCGACATTTCCCAAAATGTGTTCATACCCTTGAAGAGGACGTCTGGATGTTGTGAACGATGTCTTCCAGAAACCAGCAAGAGGCTGAAGCAAAGACCACCGCTGAAGTTCTCCTTGGGTTGAAGGAGAAGCCTGAAAAAGGTTTTGAAGCCAGTTCGCTTCGTGGACGCCTGGATAAATACAATTGCTGTGAGAAATTGTTAATGGCAAGTTATGGAAGTGTAAACTTTGAGTTAAGATTCAGTGGATACCCTGATGGTGACCGAATGCAGCGAGTTGAACGGATAACAGGAGCAGAAACACAAAGGTCAGATGTGTAAAGCAATAGGTCATCTGCATATAAAGACAGTTTGTGTTCATATCTGGATCGGGCCATGTCTTTGAAGAGGGGTTAGGAGTTGTAAGTGTTGACCGCTGCAGAGGGAAGTATCCTGAGGGTCATCGGTCCTGACAGAGGCTTCAAGGGATGAGTACAAACGTTTTATCCAATCATGAAAATGGAGCCAAACCCACATTAATTTAGAGAACAAAGATACTTCCACTCAACCTAGTACAGTTAAACAGGGACATGAGGCCTCAGAGGTGCTGGTGACAGGGAGTATATATAATGTTCAAGTATTGGCAGAGGTTGAAGAATGCTGTCTATTCTTAATGAATCCTGTCTGATCAGGACAGATAATTGACATTGAAAGACATTTAGCATTTAGGCTAATTGGAGGGTATGATGCACAGTCAAGTCTTTGTTTTAGAATAATTTACATTTTCATCTTCCGCATCAGCCACCGTAATTCTTCTTCACGCTTGGCAAACGGGAAAAGGCCACTTCTAGATGCAAGCAGATCCTGCACAACTTTTTGTAGTTCACTAAATAAGTTTGTGTTTGGTTATTGAATGTAACTAATGCTGGCTTATGTTGTAATATTTTATTGTTTTTAATACATTTTTACCTTTTTGCCCTTTACTCATCAGCCCCCTCCAGCCTCCAGTATTAATCCACTGCCCTGTGACCACTAAGCAGGCTACTGGGGTTATAAACATGAAAAGGTACTTTCCCCTTAATAATCACACTCTCACTCCACTCTAGCTCTCACTCTCTTCCCCTTTAGCCTGTCCAGGTGCAGGGTGTGTCACGTCTTATCTTTTGACAAACCCTCCCTACCTGTTTTACAGGCCACTCCTGTCATTCAGCGCTAGAGGCGTGCAGCCTGAGGTGGAAGGGAGGCTGGACAGCAACATGAGTCCAGGTTGAAGCGACTGAAGAGGATCCTCCCCCTTGTTCCACAAAGACATAAAAGCCGACAGCGTCTACAGTCAGACACTCAGAGGGACTTGGCTCTCCTTTTGACGACTGCTCCTCTTCTGTTCTCCTCTTCTTAGATAGCTGATACCCACTGCAAACAAGATGAGGAAGTCATACTCAGTCTCTGGCTCCAGCAGCATCAGGAGGTCCACTGCACCAACCAACTACTCCTCACAAAGATCCAGTTATGGTGCTGGTGGTGGAGGCGGTTTTGGTGCTGGAGGTGGAGGTGGTTTTGGTGCTGGAGGTGGTTTTAGTGCTCGTTCCAGTGGTTTTGGCAGTTCTGGTATGTCTTCAATGGGTGGTAGTTATGGCTTTTCTGGGGGCCAAGGCAACTGCATGCCTCCACCGATCACCGCTGTCCAAGTCAACCAGAGCCTGCTGGCCCCTCTGAACCTGGCAATCGACCCATCCATCCAGGTGGTCCGCACCCAGGAGAAAGAGCAGATCAAGACCCTCAACAACCGCTTTGCTTCCTTCATCGACAAGGTTGGTGTCTTCTGTGTGACGTCTGATGTACAATTTACTCTCAGCCTCCTTTTCTTAGTGCGGACGGCCTGCATGCTAGCAGCTGTCCAAAGGGCTCTTTAGTAGATAGTACTGTTTAGTTCAAGACAATCTGTCCACTAGCTGTGAATCCATATCTGTATGATATTAAATCCATCCATGAGTTCCAGTCTTTGGAAGTTTACAAACATCCCAAAGTCTGTCACCGATAGTGATCCCACTGGCAACTCCATCCAAACTCTACTCAAGCTAACAGGCTGCCTTTCTGCCCACTATCTAAACATGGGTGGGGTTTATATTGCAGTGACATAACAATCTATCTACGCTATGACCACAGAGTCCAAAGTCTTTCCTTTGCTCAGTGCACCTATCACCTGGTTGTTATGGCAAAAAAAATGCTAAGTGCTGAGCCGTAAATCTACATTCACTTGTCTTTTATGCAACAATCACACAACCGTGTTAATGTTTGTGTGCAAGCTATAAGAAGAGGTCCTTTCTGAACAGAATGACTCTCTGAACACGATAAATTGGCACTTTGACAATAAGTCGCGTAACAAAGCACTCATCCCATAACACTGCACGGCTTTGTCTTCTTTATCTACCACGCCTAGTTTTTTTGTTTTTTCAAGAGCGACTGTGTGGCCTCTATTGCCCAACAGAGGCTGCAGGAGGATTCATAGGCGAAGAAGAGTTTGAATAGGTGAAACACACACTGGAAGCCTCTCTAGATTGAACATACTATATTTTAGTTTAAAGAAGGAAGATTCAGTTTTCCCTTCTACACCATTTAGTATTACAATAGCTTGAACAAGCAAAGATATGCTATCATGAGTCACAGTTGTTGTGAATTGGGTGTGGCAATTCAGACATGTAGCTATCAACAGTCATGTAGATAAAGGTGACAACACAACTACACACCCTTTGCACCCAATTGCTCTGACGAAGAATCTTACACTTAAATCTATATAAAGCAACAAAAAAAGGTAACCCTTTTTTTAAAAGCCATCTGACAATCTTCCTTGTCTTTGTGTGTCCACAGGTCCGTTTCCTGGAGCAGCAGAACAAGATGCTGGAGACCAAATGGAGCCTCCTGCAGGACCAGACCACAACCCGCTCCAACATCGAGGGCATGTTCGAAGCCTACATTTCCAACCTGCGCAGGCAGCTCGACGGGCTGGGCAACGAGAAGGGCAAGATGGAGGGAGAGCTGAGGAACATGCAGGGCCTGGTTGAGGACTTCAAGAGGAAGTGAGTGCTGGCATGACATGGCCACTAGTTATAATATAGACCTTGATATAGTGAGCAGATGTTCAAGATGGAGCAGATGAACTAAAACGTTGGCTTTTGTCCCAACAGGTATGAAGATGAAATCAACAAACGTTCATCTGCAGAGAATGAATTTGTGCTCCTGAAGAAGGTGCGAAAACATCAAAATGGCCATTAAATGCTTTTCTGTTCAATCTTTGGGTTTAAGACCATGAGGCCAGTAGTAACACTTCCTGTTTCTGTATGATTTTCTTTCCAGGATGTTGATGCTGCTTACATGAACAAGGTGGAGCTGGAGGCCAAAGCTGATGCTCTTCAAGATGAGATCAACTTCCTCAGGGCCGTCTATGAGGCTGTATGTATCTATAATGTCTAATACTCATCATACTACCATCACCATTTGAGTTAAAGCTGATGTGCAACAACCATTGGTTCTGTAGGAGCTTCGTGAACTGCAGGGCCAGATCAAGGACACCTCCGTCGTCGTGGAGATGGACAACAGCCGTAACCTGGACATGGACTCCATTGTGGCTGAAGTGCGTGCTCAGTATGAAGACATCGCCAACCGCAGCAAGGCTGAAGCAGAGACCTGGTACAAACAGAAGGTGAGTGAAAGATCTGGTTTACTCTTTCTTCTAATGTCTTTTTTATTAAACTTTCAACACCTCTTCCAACTACTGGGTCATGCTCTTGATACAACCTGTGTTTCATGTTAGTACGAGGAGATGCAGAGCTCTGTCGGACAGTATGGGGAAGACCTGCGCTCAACCAAGACTGAGATTTCTGAGCTGAACCGCATGATCGCCCGTCTTCAGAATGAGATTGAGTCTGTCAAGGGACAGGTATATTTCAAGCCCTTCACATGGATGATGCCCTATTATTTACACACGGCATTGTGTTAGAGGATTTGCAGGTATTAATCCATTAACATCATTTCCCATAGAGGGCCAGCCTTGAGGCCCAGATCGCAGAGGCTGAGGAGCGTGGTGAGCTGGCAGTGAAGGATGCCAAGCTCCGCATCAGGGACCTGGAGGATGCCCTGCAGAGAGCCAAGCAGGACATGGCCCGCCAGGTGCGCGAGTACCAGGAGCTGATGAACGTCAAGCTGGCCCTGGACATCGAAATTGCCACCTACAGGAAACTGCTGGAAGGAGAGGAGGACAGGTGGGATAGACACGCATATGAAGTGTATTTCAATGGCTGCAGCATTAGCTTCAACTCTGAATTAAGTGCTAACACGCCACTATTCCACCATTAGACTGAACAGCGGCGGTTCAAGCGCAACCATCCACGTGCAGCAGACCTCCGGAGGTGGTGGTAAGTTTTAGATTTTTATACATCATCATCATCATCCTCATTATTCAAGAGACCTCACTGACAGATAGATGGATACATAATAACACTTACGTCCTTTTTTTTGCTTCAGGATTATCCAGCTCCAATGGTGGATTCGGCTACGGTGGCGGCAGCAGCAGCAGCAGCTACGGCGGCGGCTACGGCGGCAGCAGCAGCGGCGGCTTCATGTCTGGTGGTTATGGTGGTGGTGCGACTATTACCAAGTCCACAGTCTCATCCACCAGTTCCAGCAGGAGAGGCTATTAAAAAGGAGAGCCATCCCTCTTCCCCTTCAGAAACCCATCTGTACCCCCTCATGGTGCTATGCAATATTGTTAAGCAGGATCCACAATGCAGCTTAATAAATTGTGTTACACTGCTACCAGTTGTGCTTCATGGATAACTGGTGGTTTTTCTTCCTCTCTCCTGTTTAACATCATTCAACAAGAGTTTCTGAAGGTAAACATGGCCTAAGACCAACAACGGCCAGGTCAGCTCTTTTTGCACTGACAGTAACAAATAATCCCAAATAAAAAAACTGTGTTAAAACTAAGCAAGGGCAATCTGCATTTAAATGTAGTGCACTGATGAACGTCTCTGAAGATAAATCCTGTAGTGACATGTTCTTGACTTGAAGGTTGAAGTCGTCGTTCCTACCTTTGAGTGCTGATGTCGGTCAGGGGAGCAAGATACTGACCAGATCCAGATTAATTTGTGTGACTTTACACGTTCATAGTTACACTTAGAACTGATTGGCTACTGACTTGTTCTTCTTACTGTTCTGTCAAATGGTTCCATGTTGAGTTTTGCATTTACCTTCCATCAAGAATGAAATCATGTTGAAACCAGATTTATTTTTGCATCAGCAAATTACATCAAATGAATCCAAAATACAATAAATCTGAGAATATAAATGATCGCCTATCAGTCTCATTATTGTTGTGGTAAATGAAAGAGAAAGTTCAGAATTTGTTTTACTTCCCTTCATAAATTGTAATGTAATTTCCACTCCGAGATTTCTCACTTCCTATTTGGTTCAGCTGTCCGCCGGATATGCATGTACAATATGTCAACTCTACAATAAACCTCCCTCTTGGGCAGGTGAGGTATGACTGGATCTCTACTCACATGTCGGACATGCAGAGCGGCTGGAAGAGGAGGGACATTCAGCATGATGACTGCAACAAACTGAGTCAGGCAGAAACTCATCTGACTATCAAACATGAATATTAACGTATTGAAGCCTGAAGAGAATCCGAAGTGTCATTAGTGTCAGACTCTATCAGCTGGTCAGCAGCTGAACCACTGTGCAATCTCATTTTCCAAGCGCCAAATAAAGTA
Organism: Taurulus bubalis; assembly: GCF_910589615.1. Taxonomy (NCBI): domain Eukaryota; kingdom Metazoa; phylum Chordata; class Actinopteri; order Perciformes; family Cottidae; genus Taurulus; species Taurulus bubalis. The sequence continues at coordinate 29,155,026 of NC_136593.1, read as the reverse complement.
TGTGTAACCCATGAACGCATCATCTGGCATAATAAACATTAACTACTAATCACTCACTGTCTCTCCTGATTGAAATTATTTTCAGCTTACACAATGGTGTATTTTTTTATTTGCCCTGCGCACTCAAAATTTGTATTGGCAGCTAAACAAACAACCCTTTCTTCATCTTCACCTCAGGTGACGAGCGCTGGCAGCGATCACGATTGTTGAATTTGGTCCCAGACAAATTAAAGTTGAGTCATAGTATTGTTACAAGGCACAACCACAAGTCTGAAGTTGTAACCATTAATGTTTCCACAAAACCAGTTGCATCACCATGAGAGCAGTTATGGGTGATGCATCTTTTCTCTGAAGCTATTGCGGAAGTTCAGTCAGGAAGACTTTACTGTTGCATGCTGTGGCTTGTAGTTTATTTGTCATACATCTGCCAATCCCTCCTCACGCATGCTCACTCATAATGTGTCATGATGTGAGTTTGTCTGTTTCCTGTTTTATTTTGTAGTCCTTGTCTCGTGTGTCCTCTGTGATCCCTGCACTTCCTGCCCCTGTGATTGTCTGCTGATTGCCCCTGATTGTTCCCTGCTGTGTCCAATCACCTGCCCCTCCCCGTGTATTTAAACCCTGTTTGTCTCCTGCTCCAGTGTGGATTGTACTGTGTGTTGCCCGTCCGTTCCTACGTCCGTAAGCTTGTCAACCTTTCTGTTTAGAGATAGAGTTTTTGAAGCCTTTTCTTGTTTTTTTGTGAAAATAAATTTACTTTTTGATCCGTTGCCTCGGCATTTGGGTCCACTCCTTGAACCACCCCATGACGGAACGAACCCACCAGTACCTGGACCCAGCCTGCAACCTTTTTTTAATTTATTTTTTCAATCCTTTTTTTTCGGTCCTGCTATGGCAAATCCATGGCCAGCCCCGGTACGCTTGTTTTTTTTATGACGCTCGTGGCCGTAACCTGGGCTATAACGACCAGGTTATGGACGCAGAGTTTGACGCTGCTAATGAGCCCCGTCGGGCTTTGGGTGGTCCCCGTAGCCACCAGGAGGGTCACTTTGACTACTGTACGGACCCTGAGCACGATTTATGGTTGGGGTCCCGACTGGCTTACGGTGAGCCCTGTAACCCGGCAGTCCGTCCGATTCCGGCTCCACGTCTCCAGTCGGCAGTCCGTCCGATTCCGGCTCCACGTCTCCAGTCGGCAGTCCGTCCGATTCCGGCTCCACGTCTCTAGTCGGCGGTTCGGCCAGCCCCAGTCCCGGCTCCCGCCTCTGTGCCGCTGCCAGCCCCAGTCTCGGCTCCCGCCTCTGTGCCGCTGCCAGCCCCAGTCCCGGCTCCCGCCTCTGTGCCACTGCCAGCCCCAGTCCCGGCTCCCGCCTCTGTGCCGCTGCCAGCCCCAGTCCCGGCTCCCGCCTCTGTGCCGCTGCCAGCCCCAGTCCCGGCTCCCGCCTCTGTGCCACTGCCAGCCCCAGTCCCGGCTCCCGCCTCTGTGCCGCTGCCAGCCCCAGTCCCGGCTCCCGCCTCTGTGCCGCTGCCAGCCCCAGTCCCGGCTCCCACCTCTGTGCCGCTGCCAGCCCCAGTCCCGGCTCCCGCCTCTGTGCCCCTGCCAGTCCCGGCTCCCGCCTCTGTGCCGCTGCCAGTCCCGGCTCCCGCCTCTGTGCCGCTGCCAGCCCCAGACCCGGCTCCCACCTCTGTGCCGCTGCCAGCTCCATCCCCACTCCGGGCCACAGCCATCCCCTGTCCCAGCTGCCGCCTTCGGGCCGCAGCTGAGACCGGGTTCCCTACTGGCGTCACGACCTGTTCCAGAGTCTCCCAGTTCCCCATTAGAGTCTCCCAGTTCCCCCATCAGAGTCAATTACCAGGTATTTAAAGCCATTTATCTTTTTTTTGTGCCACCAGTGCCAATAGCACACCCTTCGGTTGCAGAGTGAGCGGTGGTGGTGGTGGTAGTGTTGGTAGGTCAAGGCCCTTTGCTCAGGAAGAAGTCCATCTGTGTGGTCTTCATGCAATGGCACTCTTCTTGCTTGTGCTATGTTAGGTAGAAGAATGCAACCACTTACACAGTGAATCATCTGGAGCAGTCTGTTGAAACTCCTGGTAGAGATTGCTTTTATTTCAAATATGGGCATCATGTTTGGACCCAGGACATCACACGATACTATTTATGATAATGAGGTCAGTATTTCTCACGATCTGTACATTGATGCTGTGTTGGCCCTTTCTAATCGCAAAGTCTCAGTCTCTTGCATCATGTGCCTGCATATGTTCAAAAGATTGTACCAATGGTATTGGACATCCTGCCCAATGAGAAATGTCCTGCAACACACAGCCCACTCTAAATGTCTACATTGTCAGTCCATCCACAGTCACTTCATAAAAGGAACCACAAACCAATGCAATCAGCACCTACTCCTCCACAGTCATGGCATTGCTCCTGAGAGTGGAACATTGTAGATTTGACAAATAATATTAGTAGGCATTCAGCATGCGGTTTAGTCTTGTTTCTTCTCCTTCTGGACTTCAGCGGTGCTGAGACATGTACATCACTAGGGGGTGTGCATCTTAATTATCAGCAATTGTTTGAACATTTCTGTGGCCCTGGCCAAAGCAACCTGTGAGCCAATGGCAATAATACCAGTTGGGCTCACATAACAGAGAAAGTGAAGCCACTGGCAGTGGTCAATTAAAAACGAACAGTTTGACTTTGGTTGAAGAATCTGAAGGCTACAAGGGAGCATGGGGAAATGAGGAACCTCCAAAATGTGAAGACACCCTTCTAGATGGGTGAGTCAGTTCTTAACATTGGTGGACAAGAGAGTTCCCAGGCTCTCTATGAGATTGGACCTGTGTTGGGGAACAGATCGATGAGGCAAACACTCAGAAGTCCAAGCCTCTTAACCTCTCCTGAGGTGGCACATTTGTGCTCCTGACAACTGTGGAGGTGTATCCTATGGGAGGCTGAGCCATGTGCAAGCATCAGCACAACTCAACTTTCGGAAGAGGTACTTGGGTTAGAGCTGGTGTGACAGACACAGAAGCGGCATGCGGACAACGACGACTCCGATGAAAAGCTGCTGAAAATGGAGGCTGAAGCAAATCGTTCTTGCTGAGGAGCAGCTGAAGCTGATGGTGCTTCAGCAGCAGGAAACAGGATACACTGTTGGAGAAGATGCTTGCTAAAGAATAAGCCCTGGATAGTTTATCAAAGGAGAACTGAACTTTTGAACATATGGACGTTGCATGCTCAAGGACCTCTCGAGGTTGCTTTCACAAAACACCTTTTATTGCCCATTTCATAGTGCCATTGACTGCCTGCTGACTAACTCCCTACTCTTGTATGAAATGTCATATACGACGAACTCAACTTTGAAAGAAGTTTGTTTACTCTCTTCCCCTTTAGCCTGTCCAGGTGCAGGGTGTGTCACGTCTTATCTTTTGACAATCCCTCCCTACCTGTTTTACAGGCCACTCCTGTCATTCAGCGCTAGAGGCGTGCAGCCTGAGGTGGAAGGGAGGCTGGACAGCAACATGAGTCCAGGTTGAAGCGACTGAAGAGGATCCTCCCCCTTGTTCCACAAAGACATACATAAAAGCCGACAGCGTCTACAGTCAGACACTCAGAGGGACTTGGCTCTCCTTTTGACGACTGCTCCTCTTCTGTTCTCCTCTTCTTAGATAGCTGATACCCACTGCAAACAAGATGAGGAAGTCATACTCAGTCTCTGGCTCCAGCAGCATCAGGAGGTCCACTGCACCAACCAACTACTCCTCACAAAGATCCAGTTATGGTGCTGGTGCTGGAGGCGGTTTTGGTGCTGGAGGTGGAGGTGGTTTGGGTGCTGGAGGTGGTTTTGGTGCTCGTTCCAGTGGTTTTGGCAGTTCTGGTATGTCTTCAATGGGTGGTAGTTATGGCTTTTCTGGGGGCCAAGGCAACTGCATGCCTCCACCGATCACCGCTGTCCAAGTCAACCAGAGCCTGCTGGCCCCTCTGAACCTGGCAATCGACCCATCCATTCAGGTGGTCCGCACCCAGGAGAAAGATCAGATCAAGACCCTCAACAACCGCTTTGCTTCCTTCATCGACAAGGTTGGTGTCTTCTGTGTGACGTCTGATGTACAATTTACTCTCAGCCTCCTTTTCTTAGTGCGGACGGCCTGCATGCTAGCAGCTGTCCAAAGGGCTCTTTAGTAGATAGTACTGTTTAGTTCAAGACAATCTGTCCACTAGCTGTGAATCATATCTGTGTGATATTAAATCCATCCATGAGTTCCAGTCTTTGGAAGTTTACAAACATCCCAAAGTCTGTCACCGATAGTGATCCCACTGGCAACTCCATCCAAACTCTACTCAAGCTAACAGGCTGCCTTTCTGCCCACTATCTAAACATGGGTGGGGTTTATATTGCAGTGACATAACAATCTATCTACGCTATGACCACAGAGTCCAAAGTCTTTCCTTTGCTCAGTGCACCTATCACCTGGTTGTTATGGCAAATAAAATGCTAAGTGCTGAGTCGTAAATCTACATTCACTTGTCTTTTACGCAACAATCACACAACCGTGTTAATGTTTGTGTGCAAGCTATAAGAAGAGGTCCTTTCTGAACAGAATGACTCTCTGAACACGATAAATTGGCACTTTGACAATAAGTCGCGTAACAAAGCACTCATCCCATAACACTGCACGGCTTTGTCTTCTTTATCTACCACGCCTAGTTTTTTTGTTTTTTCAAGAGCGACTGTGTGGCCTCTATTGCCCAACAGAGGCTGCAGGAGGATTCATGGGCGAAGAAGAGTTTGAATAGGTGAAACACACACTGGAAGCCTCTCTAGATTGAACATACTATATTTTAATTTAAAGAAGGAAGATTCAGTTTTCCCTTCTACACCATTTAGTATTACAATAGCTTGAACAAGCAAAGATATGCTATCATGAGTCACAGTTGTTGTGAATTGGGTGTGGCAATTCAGACATGTAGCTATCAACAGTCATGTAGATAAAGGTGACAACACAACTACACACCCTTTGCACCCAATTGCTCTGACGAAGAATCTTACACTTAAATCTATATAAAGCAACAAAAAAAGGTGACCCTTTTTTTAAAAGCCATCTGACAATCTTCCTTGTCTTTGTGTGTCCACAGGTCCGTTTCCTGGAGCAGCAGAACAAGATGCTGGAGACCAAATGGAGCCTCCTGCAGGACCAGACCACAACCCGCTCCAACATCGAGGGCATGTTCGAAGCCTACATTTCCAACCTGCGCAGGCAGCTCGACGGGCTGGGCAACGAGAAGGGCAAGATGGAGGGAGAGCTGAGGAACATGCAGGGCCTGGTTGAGGACTTCAAGAGGAAGTGAGTGCTGGCATGACATGGCCACTAGTTATAATATAGACCTTGATATAGTGAGCAGATGTTCAAGATGGAGCAGATGAACTAAAACGTTGGCTTTTGTCCCAACAGGTATGAAGATGAAATCAACAAACGTTCATCTGCAGAGAATGAATTTGTGCTCCTGAAGAAGGTGCGAAAACATCAAAATGGCCATTAAATGCTTTTCTGTTCAATCTTTGGGTTTAAGACCATGAGGCCAGTAGTAACACTTCCTGTTTCTGTATGATTTTCTTTCCAGGATGTTGATGCTGCTTACATGAACAAGGTGGAGCTGGAGGCCAAAGCTGATGCTCTTCAAGATGAGATCAACTTCCTCAGGGCCGTCTATGAGGCTGTATGTATCTATAATGTCTAATACTCATCATACTACCATCACCATTTGAGTTAAAGCTGATGTGCAACAACCATTGGTTCTGTAGGAGCTTCGTGAACTGCAGGGCCAGATCAAGGACACCTCCGTCGTCGTGGAGATGGACAACAGCCGTAACCTGGACATGGACTCCATTGTGGCTGAAGTGCGTGCTCAGTATGAAGACATCGCCAACCGCAGCAAGGCTGAAGCAGAGACCTGGTACAAACAGAAGGTGAGTGAAAGATCTGGTTTACTCTTTCTTCTAATGTCTTTTTTATTACACTTTCAACACCTGTTCCAACTACTGGGTCATGCTCTTGATACAACCTGTGTTTCATGTTAGTACGAGGAGATGCAGAGCTCTGTCGGACAGTATGGGGAAGACCTGCGCTCAACCAAGACTGAGATTTCTGAGCTGAACCGCATGATCGCCCGTCTTCAGAATGAGATTGAGTCTGTCAAGGGACAGGTATATTTCAAGCCCTTCACATGGATGATGCCCTATTATTTACACACGGCATTGTGTTAGAGGATTTGCAGGTATTAATCCATTAACATCATTTCCCACAGAGGGCCAGCCTTGAGGCCCAGATCGCAGAGGCTGAGGAGCGTGGTGAGCTGGCAGTGAAGGATGCCAAGCTCCGCATCAGGGACCTGGAGGATGCCCTGCAGAGAGCCAAGCAGGACATGGCCCGCCAGGTGCGCGAGTACCAGGAGCTGATGAACGTCAAGCTGGCCCTGGACATCGAAATTGCCACCTACAGGAAACTGCTGGAAGGAGAGGAGGACAGGTGGGATAGAAATGCATATGAAGTGTATTTCAATGGCTGCAGCATTAGCTTCAACTCTGAATTAAGTGCTAACACGCCACTATTCCACCATTAGACTGAACAGCGGCGGTTCAAGCGCAACCATCCACGTGCAGCAGACCTCCGGAGGTGGTGGTAAGTTTTAGATTTTTATACATCATCATCATCATCATTATTCAAGAGACCTCACTGACAGATAGATGGATACATAATAACACTTACGTCCTTTTTTTTGCTTCAGGATTATCCAGCTCCAATGGTGGATTCGGCTACGGTGGCGGCAGCAGCAGCAGCAGCTACGGCGGCGGCTACGGCGGCAGCAGCAGCGGCGGCTTCATGTCTGGTGGTTATGGTGGTGGTGCGACTATTACCAAGTCCACAGTCTCATCCACCAGTTCCAGCAGGAGAGGCTATTAAAAAGGAGAGCCATCCCTCTTCCCCTTCAGAAACCCATCTGTACCCCCTCATGGTGCTATGCAATATTGTTAAGCAGGATCCACAATGCAGCTTAATAAATTGTGTTACACTGCTACCAGTTGTGCTTCATAGATCAACGAATTAGAACTAAAATAATCTGAGAACTAAAATGATCACTCATTATTGTTGGGATTAAATAGAGACAAATCTGAAAGTTTTTGCTTTTTATAAAAATGTCTTTTGTAATTTCACATGAGGGCAGTGCTGTGCCACTTTTCTGCTCCTCACTTCATGTTTGGAATAACTGTCCAACACATATGCACGTACAGATCCCAGCATTGCCTTCTTATTTTACATGTTTAATCTTGAAACAATTGGCAACTTCTCTCTCTCGAAGATGAATTGTATGAGCTGCTTCTTTCAAATTTATGCAGGAAGGTGACATAATATCTACGTCTTATTATATAAGCTTTACCAATGAGGTATTTATAGGTATTCATACGAGTCACGTACATATAATCAAATCTTGCAACAACTGTACTGAAAACATGGAATATATAAATCAGTCATTAGTACTATCATATGTTGATTCAATTTCAAACTGGGTTCTAATATATTTGAATGCACAAATGTGCACAGTCATGAAAATGTTACTTTGTTTATGCAACTAGGCCATGAGTCAGAAAGAGGGAAACAGCGTAGTTGACTCACATGCAGACACAATGGTGTATTTTTAAATGTGCCCTGCACACTTAAAGTTTTATTGGCAGGTTAACAAATAAGATCCTTTCTTCATCTTCCCCTCAGGCTACGAGTGTGTGCAGCGATCATTTTTTTAAATTGTTGAATTTGTTCCCAAAGGAATTAAAGTTGAGTCATAATAGTGTTACAAGGCACATGCCAAAGTCTGAAGTTGTAACCATTCATGTTTCCACAAAACCAGTTACATCACTATGAGAGCAATTACGGGTGATGCATCTTTTCTCCTTGCAGGAAATGTAATTACAAACTCAACATCCATCCTCACTGACAAACCAGCAGTTTCATCTCCAACGTATTATCACGAGTACAAGACATGTCGACTTGTTGTTGTTGTGCAGCATTAATATCAATACTGATGCGCGTCACAATTTGGTCAACAAAGACGCCCTTGTAACAGAATAAGAGGCAGTGATTCATATTGATCAGTAACTGCTCAGTATCATCTGTAGCATTGTGCTCAGCAGCCCATAGCCTCTCTCTCGCTCTCTTTCTCTCTCTCTCTCTCTCTCTCTCTCTCTCTATATATATATATATATATATATATATATATATATATATATATATATATATATAGACAGGTTGTCCTTGAAAAGGATCACTGATCTTATGGTTCCACATGTTAACCATGTTTCTGCGCCTGCAGCACCAGACCATGATAGAGAAGAGAAGAGGTACGAGAGGAACAGGAGATCTCCCTCAACCGGAGAGCCTTCCAGTGCAGCTTCAGACTAGTTGATCAGCTGGATTATTCAGTTTCGTCTTTGGTGACTAAGAATATTAAGATTCCTCTCAAACAAAGACACAAGACAGGCAGCTAATTGCACATAAATGCTTGCCCCACCTTTTGATGATTTGAAGTGTCAAGCATACAACAAATAAACCATCACAGCAGACACATGTACATACATTTTGAGAAGAATAGAAATATTTTTCCTGCAGTTCAGTCCAGCTATTTATTTGCTTACAAATTTAAAGCTGCACATACAATGTAGTGTAATCATCTTATTTGATGTTAATTAAGTAAAGTGTAAAGAATACTTATTCTGGTACTTTAAAGAGCATTTGCCGGCTTTCATTTTTGTACTCCGGTTTTCAGAAGCACACCTGAGCACTTGACCTCAGACGCAGCAGAGCAAAGGTCACGAGGAGACGACCTTTGTTGCCTTTGGCCCTATGAGCACTATGAGGAGCTATTGACTGGAAGAAGTCCGCAGGAGTGATTGAAAAGATTGACCTTACCCGTAACCAGAGCCCAGCACCTCGATCAATAAACATTACACCTCGATCAATGCGCGTGTGTGTGTGTGTGTGTGTGTGTGTGTGTGTGTGTGTGTGTGTGTGTGTGTGTGTGTGTGCAGGAAAAGGATTTTTTTTAAGTCAATTCCCATGGAAGTGTTCACACAATGTTGATGTACTTTCAAGTTAGCAAACATAACATGTTTTTTGTGTCATTAAAAAAAACACACCCTGAGCAAACTTTGCTCAGGGTGAGAATGTCAGGTTTAGACAAAACCACGGAGTAGTTCATGACTGGTTCACGACCTGCCATGAAACTGTGTTGACATGTGATTTAATACAACTGTGACCTTAAACCTGCAAAAACTGTTTTTTTGGGTCATTTGAAGGCAGCAGTTGTTGAGGTGACCTTGTTAACCTAACCCGCTTATTCCTCTTCACCTCCAGCAGACACATTACAAAATGATTCCTTTGGTGTCCTGTTTTAAACCACCTGGTTCGTCCAATATTCACTCTCTTTTAGCTCTTTTTTATTCTCAATTAATCTGCTGAATCCCAGCAAATAGACAACGCCGACTCTCAACGTGACACAATTATCTTTGAAGGAAAACTTATTATAAAAACTGAGAAGATAACAAAGATAAAGTTTAGAGTGTAAAAGGTCGTGGTTAACATGAATTGTGTTATTATTCTCAACACAATATAATGTAATATGGACAATACATGGGCTAAAATATATGTTTTGTTTCAGCATTTCCATTTTGTAATAATTTTTTTTTTTGCGCACCAACAATAATCACTTTGGATGCATCACAACAGCTGATATCAAGGAGGGCATGCGAGATGCAGGTGCATTTCAAAAAGACTCAGAATGTATATGTATATTTATATGTATATGTTTAAGTATGTGTGTTTGGCCTCATTCACTAATATGTGAAGCTAAATTCATAAAATTGAAAGTCAAATTCTAAATCAATCTTTGAATGATACACAGTTTTTTTTTCTTCCATTCATTCTGTAAAAAAACTGTATTTCTGCACAGTTGCCTATGAAGATCAGGTGACTAATATTATTAGGTATTATTAATAATAATAATAGTCATAACGAACTGTGTGCAGTGTAGAGTTGTGTAGTGTGCAGGTTGCAGTGTACAGTCGTGTAGTATGCAGTGTGTAGTTGTGTAGTGTGCAGTGGGCAATGTGCAGGTGTGTAGTGTGCAAGTGTAGTATGCAGTGTGTAGTGTGCAGTTGTGTAGTTGTGTAGTGTGCAGTGTGCAGGTGTGCAGTTGTTTAGTTGTGTACTGTGTAGTGTGTAGTGTGCAGTGTGCCATGTACAGGTGTGTAGTATGCAGTGTGTAGTGTGCAAGTGTGCAATGTACAGGTGTGTAGTGTGTAGTGTGCAAGTGTAGTGTGCAGTGTGTAGTATGCAGTGTGCAGTGTGTAGTGTGCAGTGTGCAGTGTGTAGTGTGCAGTGTGCAATGTACAGGTGTGTAGTGTGTAGTGTGCAAGTGTAGTGTGCAGTGTGTAGTATGCAGTGTGTGTTATGCAAGTGTAGTGTGCAGTGTGCAGTGTGCAGGTGTGTAGTATGCAGTGTGCAGTGTGTAGTTGTGCAGTGTGCAGTGTGCAATGTGCAGGTGTGTAGTGTGCAGGTGTAGTGTGCAGTGTGTAGTATGCAGTGTGTAGTGTGCAGTTGTGTAGTTGTGTAGTGTGCAGTGTGTAGTGTGCAGTGTGTATTGTACAGGTGTGCAGTGTGTAGTGTGTAGTGTGCAGTGTGTAGTGTGCAGTGTGTAGTGTGCTGTGTGTAGTGTGTAGTGTGCAGTGTGTATTGTACAGGTGTGCAGTGTGTAGTGTGTAGTGTGTAGTGTGCAGTGTGTAGTGTGTAGTGTGCAGTGTGTAGTGTGTAGTGTGTAGTGTGCAGTGTGTAGTGTGTAGTGTGCAGTGTGTAGTGTGTAGTGTGCAGTGTGTAGTGTGTAGTGTGCAGTGTGTAGTGTGCAGTGTGTAGTGTGTAGTGTGCAGTGTGTAGTGTGCAGTGTGCAGTGTGCAGTGTGTAGTGTGCAGTGTGTAGTGTGTAGTGTGCAGTGTGTAGTGTGTAGTGTGCAGTGTGTAGTGTGCAGTGTGCAGTGTGCTGTGTGTAGTGTGTAGTGTGTAGTGTGCAGTGTGTAGTGTGCAGTGTGCAGTGTGTAGTGTGCAGTGTGCAGTGTGTAGTGTGTAGTGTGCAGTGTGTAGTGTGTAGTGTGCAGTGTGTAGTGTGCAGTGTGCAGTGTGCTGTGTGTAGTGTGTAGTGTGTAGTGTGCAGTGTGTAGTGTGTAGTGTGCAGTGTGCTGTGTGTAGTGTGTAGTGTGCAGTGTGCTGTGTGTAGTGTGTAGTGTGCAGTGTGTAGTGTGCAGTGTGCAGTGTGTAGTGTGCAGTGTGCTGTGTGTAGTGTGTAGTGTGCTGTGTGTAGTGTGCAGTGTGTAGTGTGTAGTGTGCAGTGTGTAGTGTGTAGTGTGCTGTGTGTAGTGTGCAGTGTGTAGTGTGTAGTGTGCTGTGTGTAGTGTGCAGTGTGTAGTGTGTAGTGTGCAGTGTGTAGTGTGTAGTGTGCTGTGTGTAGTGTGCAGTGTGTAGTGTGTAGTGTGCTGTGTGTAGTGTGCAGTGTGCTGTGTGTAGTGTGTAGTGTGCTGTGTGTAGTGTGCAGTGTGTAGTGTGTAGTGTGCAGTGTGTAGTGTGTAGTGTGCAGTGTGTAGTGTGTAGTGTGCAGTGTGTAGTGTGTAGTGTGCTGTGTGTAGTGTGCAGTGTGTAGTGTGTAGTGTGCAGTGTGTAGTGTGTAGTGTGTAGTGTGTAGTGTGCAGTGTGTAGTGTGTAGTGTGTAGTGTGCAGTGTGTAGTGTGTAGTGTGCAGTGTGTAGTGTGTAGTGTGCAGTGTGTAGTGTGCAGTGTGCAGTGTGTAGTGTGTAGTGTGCTGTGTGTAGTGTGCAGTGTGCAGTGTGTAGTGTGTAGTGTGTAGTGTGTAGTGTGCAGTGTGTAGTGTGCTGTGTGTAGTGTGCAGTGTGCTGTGTGTAGTGTGTAGTGTGCAGTGTGCAGTGTGTAGTGTGTAGTGTGTAGTGTGTAGTGTGCAGTGTGTAGTGTGCAGTGTGTAGTGTGCTGTGTGTAGTGTGTAGTGTGTAGTGTGTAGTGTGTAGTGTGCAGTGTGATGAGAGGACATGATTTCATCTCCTGGCCTCGTCTGCGTCTACATGTCGTGTTTGTGGTTGCTTTGTGTTCCCTGAGCTGAACATCAGGGATATTAAAACACACACGTAGGTACAACCAGACTTTGTGTGTCACGTATCTGCAGCATCAGGGTTCATGTCCATGATGACCTCATTAATGCAAATAATGATACGCATGTAAATCTGAATTTGCGTGTTCGTGTGGAGGCTGTTTTTCAGTTTTGATATTTGATTAACGCAAAACTATTGAATCAACGATCTTTTTTCCAACATGCTGTGTTGTCTTTCCTGTAAAGGTTACTGAAGGTTAATTATTGGTCACATGAGTATTACATCAACAACAACAAAAATATATATGGTATGGTTTCCTAAAATGTTCAAAGGATCAGCGATATAGTAGCTTAAAATATGCAAATTTAGTAAAGCTCTCATATAACAAAGGCCACTATGAGGAAGATGAGATTTCACAGGAAATTGCTTTGGAGCTGCATGTTGAACCTCAGCTGTGTTGTTTCATCTGCTGGTGAATGAAGGTGTAATGTCACAGAGTTAACCACAGAGGACGAGCTGAAGGCCCTGCAGCAGGTGTGTCGGCGTTCACACACTCAGCTCTTAAACAGGACAGATGATCTGATGTCAGCCGGGCTCGTGCCGCTTTGGCCTCAGTCGGAAAAATACATTTTCAAGGAAATCTGTTTTTCTAAATGCAACATCTGATCCTCTGTACGGGACTTTTCAATTAAGAATGTTAGTTTAAATGATGCAAAAGGCATGAACAGATTGTATTTGAGTATATTGTGTTTTTGTAAACATCTTAAAGTGCCAACAAAAGCCCTCCTTGTCTTTTCCAGTCTGTAGTAGCCTGCAGACTGAGCCTTCCTCTGCACATTGTTGCTGCCGTGTCCCACAGGAATGTTTCTCTGCTCCGCGGCCGTCGCTTTGTCCTCAGTGACTCGCTGCGTTTGAGCGATGGAGCGGCGAGGCCGGACGGACAGACGGGAGGAGACAGATGGCCGACGCCACGGCTCCGACACAACCCATTCAGCCGGAGGGGAATGATAGATGCCTCGGCTAATTTTAAACCCTGTGAACTAAATTCCTGTTTCCAGAGGCAGTGATGGGTAACTGGGGCACAGCTGGAGGGTTTAGATAAGACCTTCACTCACCTGTGTCTCCACTACCTCGACCCTTCAACTTCCCCACGCTGCTAAATGTTTAATGATGACGGGGTGCTCGTGATGGATGGGGCTGAAGAGTAGGGGTGCTTGTTGCAGGTGGTCCTGATGTCAGAGAGGTGGGCCAAAGCAGATGTCATGTCCAGCACAACAACGACAACAACAGTGCAATAGATATTAAATTAAGTATAAGATAAAGCGCTCAAACAGTAATGTAAAGTGTATGTTAAAGTGCAATGTTAAAGTGACATGTGTGTTTAAACATGAAGTGTGAAGGGATGTGCAGGGGAGTGACCGGTAAGAAATAGTGTTGGAGGCACGTTCCCTTTCAGGACGCTAGATATGAATATGGACATTAAGCTGTGCAGCTTTAAGAGTGTGAAACTGATTCTTGACCATATAGGATGCCTGAGTCCTCGAGGTGCCACAAGTCTAACCCTTTAGTCACTGCACCATTCAAAGAGTCAAACCTCAGACCACGGCTCTGCAGCTCACGGACCTCCGACCGAGACAAAAGCACTTAACTGATCACACTCAAAGATGCTCAGGAGGGATGCAGCTAAATGCATGTTATTCTGCTGATGCTATATTCAGTTAGCCTGCATCCTGCATACCCAGCAGCCGACTACAACTCTATTCTGGTGTAAAACAATTCATTTAGTTTTCAGTTGTAATCATTCTACTGTTCTCCATCTTAATGTAAATAGGTTTTAAAGGAGGCGTATACGTCTGTGATTATTTACTTCATCATCTCTCAGCATTCACCCTCCAAAGCATCACTAGTCTCCATCATCAGCTTTAAAAAAATGTTAAACTAAATGTCGTTTCAGCGACATCAGCAAAGCTTTAATTAAAGATGTAACAAATGGATACAAATTAAAATATTTATGGATCTATATTGCATGTTTCGTGGGCAAAGCACATCAATAATTTAAAATCAGTCGGCTGTTCACTATTTGAGAGCCGGTAAAGTTTGAGCCTTTAAATAGTGTATATTGTCATCAAGTTCGTCCCCGATAAGCATTTGCATTAAAACAGTTTTAAATGCAGTGTATTGACATGTTATGCCTCGGGACCCGTGGAAAGTGGCTATCTGGGCTCATTATCAGACAAATCAATGGTCTTGCTGGTGTTGATTGGTGTCTTTGACTTTGCAATCTATTGCATGAAAACCTTTATCGACACGTGGAGCAACAGGGGAGCGACCGTGCAGAGCATCTGAGAGGCAGGAAACAAGAGGAAAGGACATGTTGTACTTTGAATGAGTTCTCACTTTAGTTTGGCCTCTTTTTTTGTTTCTTTCCTTCGGTGACAGGTCCAGAACTTAGAGACTTGAAACATATCAAGTCCCTTCTTGTTGTATTCTGTAAAACACATTAAAACAATATTTTCAGTGTAAATGTGACAGCTTTTCTTTTGTTGTGCAATATTAAGGCGCTATGTTGCTGTATTATCTATTAATATGTATTTAATTAATCACTGTAACAAGTTTCTGTAGTTTTCACAGTAATATTACCGTATACATATTGTTACTGTAGAACTCCTATACAGCATGTTGCTGTAGATCTGCAATGCATCATGGTCAAAATTCATTCCCGGGTGAATCTTACTGTAAATAAATGTTGCTGTGAATCACAATACAGTAGTTTTGAGTTTCTCTTTTTTCAGCAATACACCATAATCCAATTTAACATTATTTTCAACACATATGTTAGGTTTAGCTATCACACAGACAGAGGGGAAAACAACGTTGTTATACCTCCGTTGCGTTACACAAAGATGACAGTAACTATAAGGTTGTATGCCGATAGACAGACGCTTGCTTCTCTCGACACAATTTTGGAGCAAGAGCTACAACATTTATGACCAGAGTCCACTTCAACTTCAGCAACAGTGAGGTAACAAAGCTCATTATTGTTCCTTCATTTTTACTTTTTGCCAGGCATTTTGCAAATGTACATTAATTACAGACAAAACAGTCTTTTCGAGTAAAGTCATCGTGTGATATACACAGTGATATATACAGCTATATACACAGTTATATACACAGTGATATATACAGTGATATATACAGTGATATACACAGTTATATACACAGCTATATACACAGTGATATATACAGTGATATATACAGTGATATATACAGCTATATACACAGTGATATATACAGCTATATACACAGTGATATACACAGTTATATACACAGCTATATACACAGTGATATATACAGCTATATACACAGTGATATATACAGCTATATACACAGTGATATACACAGTTATATACACAGCTATATACACAGTTATATACACAGTGATATATACAGTGATATATACAGCTATATACACAGTGATATATACAGTTATATACACAGCTATATACACAGTTATATACACAGTGATATACACAGCTATATACACAGTGATATATACAGCTATATACACAGTTATATACACAGTGATATATACAGTGATATATACAGCTATATACACAGTGATATATACAGTTATATACACAGCTATATACACAGTTATATACACAGTGATATACACAGCTATATACACAGTGATATATACAGTGATATATACAGTGATATATACAGCTATATACACAGCTATATACACAGTGATATATACAGCTATATACACAGTTATATACACAGTGATATATACAGTGATATATACAGCTATATACACAGCTATATACACAGTTATATACACAGTGATATACACAGCTATATACACAGTGACAGTGGCGGTTCTACATGTAATTACTTCCGTTACAACTCTGTGTTCTGGATTGAAATCAAGGCAGAGTTACTGAGATCGCCAAAAAAGCTCTAAACCCTGCCTCCATTCCAACATCCTGTCTTTGTGAAGCAGGTTTTAATGGAGTGACAGAGTGACATAAAGGTTTAAGGTACGGAGTAGAGTCAGTAGACTGGACATAAACAACAGACGTCGGGGCTCGGTCTTTTTCTCCCGTCACCCGAGACGGACCGGCTCGTAGCAGAGAAACAAGCTCAGGGCTCCACTAATGCAGCGTCATGGTGATGTGTATCTTTATGCACTTTGTAATTGTATTTATGCCGGTCGTACTACGTCATATTTATTACGTCATATTTTTCGTCTACACCGTGAAGGCCGGTTCGTGAAAATATTGTCTGACACAAAACCGGTCCGACTCAAAAAAGGTTAGGTACCACTGCATTAGAGCACGGCCCCATAGCCCACAGTGGATCCCCCCGCCGCACACACACACGACCCGCAGCCGGCACCCCACCCCCCAGCAAGCAGCCGCAGGGGGCGCCAATCCGCCGACACCCCACACAGTGACATGTTATATATTGGAAAACCGCTTCATGGCCCAGATGATTTTTTTTTTTTTTTCACCTGTCACCTGTGCCCAAAACCGCCCCTGCGCAGTGATAGATACAGTTATATACACGGTGATATAAACGGGCTTCCATCATTTAGTGGCAGGACGTTGTTTTCGCGGGTAAACTACGTAACTTCCGGTCTCGTCTCGGCTAGCAGTGGCTGGCTTGACGAAAGCGTCTGAGCAGGTAGACAACGGCTCGCGCGGCGCGTTCTGGTGTAACGATGGTGAAAATGACAGCGAACAGATAGCGGGCCGACTAATCCCCCCCACCCCTAAAATATTAATTAATTAATAAATGAAAACACAACGACTTTCTTTCCTTTATAATGGGCCGTGCAGCTGCATCAGTAAAATGTCCGAAACATACCGGGTTTGAGCAGACCTGAGATCAGCAGCAGGCAGCGGCCCCTGCTGGAGGGCAAGAGTCCACGCTGCATGTATGCAAACGCGAAAACCCCAAAATGAAATATAAATATCACTATTGGTACATAGATTATTGTCTAACGCTGCGGTTTAGTGGTTAGTGCGCCTGCCTTTCACATCAGAGCTTCGGGTTTGATTCCGAACCCGGGTCTCCCCCCTGAAGCCTCTCTTGGGGGGAAAGGCGGCTCTAGGAGAGGCGAAGGGCAGCTGCACTGACGGTAGCACGAGCCGGTACACCGAGTTAGACCGATCGAGTTAGACCGATTGAGTCAAACCGATTGTTTTACTGCTGATATTTCACATCAGCTTTCTTTTACACACAGCTGGTGGTTACCGACGAGCCAGCCGGATACTCCTGTCCGTGCTACTGCTCTCATGCCTGGATGGCCTCTCGTCTGTCCTGCTCCCCTCACCTGCCTGCTGTGGATTGTCTTGACGTGCCTGTCGCTTCACCTGTCACTTCACCTGCGCTTCGCGGCTACCGTCTACTCCCTGGACAACTAGCTGGCTGCCAACCGGCTCCCTCCTGGACACTCCTGTGCTCCGTGCTGCTGCTCTGGGCGGGCATGGGTCTGCAGTGCTCCTCCTCGCGGCTCCTGCAGCTCCTCTGCTCCTCTGCTCGTCTCGGCCATCGGGCCATTCGGACTCCTCCGTCCGTTGCAGCCACACTTCTCCAGTTTTATTTTGTGCCGGGGATGTTTGTTTGTTTTGTTTGCTCTATTGTCTTTATATTTATTTATTTTTGTTCTGTTTGTCTCTGTCCCATGTAAAGCGTCTTTGAGCATTTTGAAAAGCGCTATGTATAATTGATGTATTATTATTATTATTATTATTATTATTATTATTATTATTATTATTATTATATACACAGTGATATATACAGCTATACACAGTGATATACACAGTGATATACACAGTGATATATACAGCTATTCATGCTGATCCACCCGTTCAGATACAGTATAGTTCTGTTTCAAGGTCTGAAATTAAGCATCAACTTTAATACAAATATTCACAACAATATGGGGCAATTTGACTAAAAAGCAGCACATCATCTGGGGGGTATTCTTCGTACCTGGCTAAACAAAGTCAAGCAAATGTCCTAATCTCCATCTTAAATTAGCGAGATGATTGACATCCGGCAGGCTGGGTTTCTTCACGGCTGATCCGCTGAAACGTCTCGTTCATTCTAGCCAGACGTCAGTCATCTGGATAAATGCGCCGCTCCTCTTCAGAAGGGATAATAATGGAGCACTGACACCACGATGTTCTAACAGTATAATGGACAATAAACTCAGAGGAACCTCTTTTTATTTCTCTGCTGAGAAGCAGGAGATGATCATGAAGGCATATGAGGAAGTCAGTACCGTAGTCATTCACAGCAGACGCGTTGTGAATATTCCAACGTTTTTCCGTGAACGCAACTTTAACTCCGCCCCCTCTGAGAGACATAAGCGTCTAAATATATCAGACAAGTTAAATGCGTCAGTGTTGAGAAAATGTATCGGCAAATTTGAAGTGCTTCATCACCCAAATCAATCAGATTATATTTACGAATAAATATATACTTATGAGGATATATGTACTGTATGCACGTATGAATCATGTACTATATATGTGTATATGAGTTTGAATATGTGTATGGGCGGATCAGTATGTATGTATTATTCATAATCAGAAATTCAATCAATTGAAGCAGTGAAAATAAATTGTGTGTGATTCTCTGTATTCTCATCACGATCACCTTAATCATGTTCTACAATAATGATATGTATGTGTACTAATAACACTGTCATATAATTATGAGTGCTTTCAACACATCCATAAGTTTCTTAAGAGCTAAATAAACTTAAGAACAGCGGCATGCAGCGGCTGACAGTCTGTGTCTGAGACGGCGATCAGCTGCGCCTGTGGTGATCAGTGTCCGCGGCTCGAGAAGCTCTCTAAATAAATTATTTCTTGCCGGCAAAATCTATATCGCCGCGTACAGGAAGTCATGATGATGTAAAGGATCCTGGAGATCTGGAAGAACTCTCTCCCTATAAAACTAATATAACTAATATCGCTCCTTCATCAATGAGGAAGGGAGCTGCCTCTTTAGTCCGTGGGAGTGTCCAGCTTATCCAGTGAAGTTCAGTTAACCTGCCCGGGAGCAGGTTTACATGTTTGGATGTGTTGCTATGGTGATTCATCTAAGCTTGCTTCGAGAAACCGAGAAAGCCTGACCTACGTCATCTTATCCTGACAATTAGCCGCTAACTCAGTAACCAGGTACGAGAAACAGGGCCCAGGTTCGGAGGCTCACAAGGGCTCACATGTGATCTACACAGTCAAGAAAAGTACAGACGCCATCTAGTGGACAGGTGTGGTATAACCAAGCCCAGAGATTATGTCCCACTTCCAGACTGCATACGGTACAATCTGTCCTAGTAACTGTGTCCTCTATACAACCATCACTACTAATTACATATGAAATGGACCAGACATGATGCTCCAAGCATCCAGCAGATATACTTGGTTTTGATGGGTTGGAGCAGCTTCTTCTCTCTGTAAACACACGACATGCTCAAAATCGGCTTAAAATTATGGATATAGATGATGTAAGTAGGTAAGTAAGTAAAGTTTATTCATAAAGCACTTTCCACAGACAAAGGTCACAAAGTGCTTTACAGGAGTCAGGAAAAAACCCGTATTAAAACTAGATTAACAATAACAGGGCCAAAACATTTCAACAGAGAGCACAGTAAAATACACATTAAAAGATGGAGCAGTAAAATACACAATAAAACAAATAATGAAAATAAACAACAGATAAAAAGCAGGTCATAGAGCATGTAGTCAACCAAACGCAGTGTAAACAGATGTGTTTGTAGTAGGTTTCTAAAAGGCATCACAGAATCAGCAAACAGAGGAACAGACAGAGCGTTCCACAGCTTTGGTGCTTCTGCCTCAAAATGTGGTCCAATGTTATGATTTCATCTTATTCAAGCTGTCTGTGACCCTGAACGAGCAGCTACAGGCTCATCTTAGGGAGAATATGCAATGAAAGAAAACATGACAGATTCAAAGGTCATGCAGATGAACAGCCGCTCCGTCAACACGGTTCTGTTACGCAATCTGCAGTGAGCTGCTGTGTGCTACGAGGGGTGTGTGTGTGTGTGTGTGTGTGTGTGTGTGTGTGTGTGTGTGTGTGTGTGTGTGTGTTACGAGGGGAATGACGGCTTTATGATCAGCTACAAATATAGAACATCATTTGTTCTCCTCCTACCACAAAGCATCCGCCACAGACCGTCCACCAGGAGTTCACCGGCCTCTGTGTGTGTGTGTGTGTGTGTGTGTGTGTGTGTGTGTGTGTGTGTGTGTGTGTACACTTGACTTTAGTCACGAGTTGTGTTAGAAAACGTAAAACAGAAATTGATGTGCGGCTACAAGATGACCTTCAGCAGAGATAAAACATGTTTCAGAACAAACACTTCCCTGAATGTAATGTCCATGAAGCTTTGGGTGCAAACCGCCATGTTCATAAGCATTGACTTTGACTAAAGAAAGAGAGCCCCATCCGGCCCACTTCTATAGCTTCCTGTAGGCGTCAGAATGCAGTGAACATCCTCCTGGTCTCCTTCAATAGAATGACCTTCCAACATTTATAACCCCGATTATTTAGGCTGGGGATTTTACAAGTTTGTTGTTTGCATTTCCTTTTGGTTTTATTTGTCTTTTAAGCCTGATTTATTTGTTATATTGCATGTATTATTGTTGCATATCCTTTTTATAATTGGTGTATTATTCAGTTGTTGTTGTTATTATTAACAGTGAAGCACTTTGGATCGTTGCTTTAAGTTCTATATAACTCAAGTGCACGAACTTTCTTCCACTCAAGGTTTGGTTTGTCTCATAACAACACACTGGTGAGATATTATGTATTTAGCCACCATGCAAGGAGCCACATCAGACTATCAACCATTCATACACCGTAGACATTTAGGGTCTTAGCGTCTTGCTCAAGGACACATCGACACGAGCTAGCGGAGCCGGGGATCGAACCGACGATCCTCTGATTGAAGGATGACTCTGCTCACCACTGAGCCACAGTCATTGGTAATGTTTCAGCAGATCAATCCTCTCCGCTCCACATTCATGGGTCATGGGGGGTTCATTATTAAGGCTCAACCCGTAAAGTATTCCTTTTGAATACACTTCAGATGAACACGTTTGATTTGCTGCAGGAGTGGTGTCACACTGACAGGTCCGTTCCTAACTGTAGACTTCCTTTGTGTCATCATGAGCGTACTGAAGCAACAAGATAACTACAACTATCCTTCTGTGTGTTGTTGAAACCAGTTGGTTCAAAGTGAGTCTCCATACAGGACCAGTATCTGGACCAGCATCTGACGTGAGTATTTCCATTTTATCACACTTTATACTATCCTACTACCAAATCTTGTCCTTTGTGCTCCACACCGTTAATTTGATAACTTTTGTCACTAGTTACTTTGCAGATTTAGGTTACTAATAAAAATATATAAATGAACTAATGAACAATGATCTATTATTTAATGCAGTATAGTTATCAGAATGTGCCACATCGTTAACAGCTGCAACATGCATGATGCATGAATACTGTATATGACTCTCAAATGTTTCAAGTCAGTTTGTGAAATACTAATTGAAATTAATTGACAGCAATAGTTGGATCACTAAAAACATCTTTAAGAGCCTCATTGTTAAAGACTGTGGCCTCGGTGAGACAAAGTGAGCCGCATCGCCGAGTTGATTGCTTTGGCTTGCCTCCATGAAAACCTTTTTGACTTTTGGTATATTAAGTATACTTTGGCTCACGTTTTTAATTTACAGTGCAGAATTTGACTGAAGTAAATTACTTCTTCAAACCCACTAACCACTGAGCCTCAGTGCCCCCTATTGAAAGATGACTTTTGCATTATAGTTAAAGTAAATAAATCCAACAAACCATTCACCAAGGCTGCGAACATCAGATATAAAACAATATGACAAATCAGACATTTGGGGTTCCAATGTCGTCATCATCACACGCAATGTAAGTAAGTGAGTAAGGCTTATTTATATTGCACTTTTCACAGACAAAAGGTCACAAAGTGCTGTACAGGAGTCAGGAAATTAAATAAATAAACGTGTTAAAACCAGATTGACAATGACAGGGGCCAAACATTTCAACAGTTAAGAGACACAGTAAAATACACATTAAGAGATGGAGCAGTAAAATGTGTAATCATCTCTCTTAGCTATCAGTGTAACTTCATTCCTTCATGAAGGATACCTGATTTAAATTCCTCCTGATTGTACACTCCCATGATCCATGATCCATGACCCCTGATCCCTGATCCATGTCCCATAGTCCCTCCTCCAGCGGCCCAGCCTCCATTAGTGACACTGATTAACCCCGCGGTGTCTGGCTGCTGGCTGCTTGATGGGGCCGGACAGGTGATGGCTGGAGTTGAGGAGAGAGAGCCTGAGTGGGATTGTTAAAATGAGTTTTATCACATCGTATTGAGGCTACTTCATTTGCTGATTGAAATGGAGACGAACACGAATGCAGCCGAATGAGATCTGGTTTTGGATTTCCACAGAGGAGTTGACCTGCCTGCTAATTAGCTGTAATGTGAATGATGCACCTTGAAGTCAGTCCCTCTTCAGCTGAAAGCCGGCACGAGATCATCTGAAAACACAGTGAGTTCCTGACGAGGATTGGTTCCTTTGACGGCTTGTAGATATTATTATATAATAAGAATTACATCGACAATTAACACATGAACCACTCTCTACCTTATGTACTCATGGGGTCGTGCCCTATATTAGTTTTACTTATTAACAACAGAACTAATTAGATGAAGAGCAACACTGCTTATGTTTTCATTTCATGAGCGACAAAAGCAACGAAGCGGCTAGCTATCATTTCATAACACTGGGAACTCGCTAATAGCATTTGTTAGACAAAACAGAGCAAGGTGAGACACAAACATATGACTGCTGGACCAGCTCAACTTGTATTCTTGGAGTCATTGTGTGTGTGGAGCTCTGTGTCGCTAGCTTCATGTCGCTGTCTTTAGTTACGTGTCGCCCGGTGCACTGTAGCTAGTAGCGGCTCCACAGCGTGAGGCACAGCTGTGCTTTGAGCTACATGCTAACGTTGGCAAGATGGCGCCGTGCCATCGGCTGCCTGTCGCAGTAGCTTTTGGGCTCCCTGGAGAGGGCCAACGAGCTGAACTGTTTCTTCAATAGGTTTAGTTCACAGCCCTCATCCGTCTCCCCCACACAACACACCTCCCAAACTCCTCCACCTCCGACCGCAGGTGAAATCGTCACTGGACCCTCTACAGTTTGCTTACCAGCCTCATGTGGGAGTGGACGACGCTATCATCACCTACCTGCTGCAACGAGCTCAGTCGCACCTGGATGGAACCAGTGTCTCTGTGAGAGTCACTTTCTTTGACTTCTCCAGTGCATTTAACACCATCCAACCAATTTAACACCATCCAAGTGGTGGGGGTAGACTCGTCCACCATCTCCTGGATCACTGACTACCTCACAGGTAGACTCGTCCACCATCTCCTGGATCACTGACTACCTCACAGGTAGACTCGTCCACCATCTCCTGGATCACTGACTACCTCACAGGTAGACTCGTCCACCATCTCCTGGATCACTGACTACCTCACAGGTAGACTCGTCCACCATCTCCTGGATCACCGACTACCTCACAGGTAGACCACAGTTTATCAGAATGGGCCGTGTGCTGTCTGGAACGGTGGTCAGTGATGTTGGAGCCCCACAGGGAACTGTTCTGTCTCCCTTCCTGTTCACCTGTACACCACTGACTTCCAGTACAACACGGAGTCATGCCATCTGCAGAAGTTCTCTGATGACTCTGCAGTCTTCTGAACGTGACCAAGACCAGAGAGATGGTGGTCGACTTCAGGAGGAAGACGACGGCTCCGAGACCTCTGAGTGTTCTGGGAGAGGATGTGGACACAGTGGAGGAGTACAGGTACCTGGTGTCTCATCACATGGTGGAGTACAGGTACCTGGTGTCTCATCACACAGTGGAGGAGTACAGGTACCTGGTGTCTCATCACATGGAGGAGTACAGGTACCAGGTGTTTCATCACATGGAGGAGTACAGGTACCTGGTGTCTCATCACATGGAGGAGGAGTACAGGTACCTGGTGTCTCATCACATGGAGGAGGAGTACAGGTACCAGGTGTTTCATCACATGGAGGAGTACAGGTACCTGGTGTTTCATCACATGGTGGAGTACAGGTACCTGGTGTTTCATCACATGGTGGAGTACAGGTACCTGGTGTCTCATCACATGGAGGAGGAGTACAGGTACCTGGTGTCTCATCACATGGAGGAGTACAGGTACCAGGTGTTTCATCACATGGAGGAGGAGTACAGGTACCAGGTGTTTCATCACATGGAGGAGTACAGGTACCTGGTGTCTCATCACATGGAGGAGTACAGGTACCAGGTGTTTCATCACATGGAGGAGTACAGGTACCAGGTGTTTCATCACATGGAGGAGTACAGGTACCAGGTGTTTCATCACATGGAGGAGTACAGGTACCAGGTGTTTCATCACATGGAGGAGGAGTACAGGTACCAGGTGTTTCATCACATGGAGGAGTACAGGTACCTGGTGTTTCATCACATGGAGGAGGAGTACAGGTACCAGGTGTTTCATCACATGGAGGAGTACAGGTACCAGGTGTTTCATCACATGGAGGAGGAGTACAGGTACCAGGTGTTTCATCACATAGTGGAGGAGTACAGGTACCAGGTGTTTCATCACATGGAGGAGTACAGGTACCTGGTGTCTCATCACATGGTGGAGGAGTACAGGTACCAGGTGTTTCATCACATGGTGGAGGAGTACAGGTACCTGGTGTTTCATCACATGGAGGAGGAGTACAGGTACCTGGTGTTTCATCACATGGTGGAGGAGTACAGGTACCTGGTGTTTCATCACATGGAGGAGTACAGGTACCTGGTGTTTCATCACATGGTGGAGGAGTACAGGTACCTGGTGTTTCATCACATGGAGGAGTACAGGTACCAGGTGTTTCATCACATGGTGGAGGAGTACAGGTACCTAGTGTCTCCATCGACAGCCGACTGAACTGGAAGGCCAACATCAACGCTGTATACAAGAAGGGGATGAGTCGACTCTTTTTCCTGAGGAAACTTGGATCCTTCAATGTGTGCAGAAGATGCTGGAGATGTTCTACCAGTCGGTTGTGTCCAGCGCCCTGTACTTCTCCATCGTGGGGGAGCAGCATTGGAGAATCAGATCAGGATCAGAAACCGCTTATTTGCCAGGAATGTTTACACAAACAAGGAATTGTTCTAGGCAGAAGGTGCGTACATTAGACATGAGACGTTAGACGAGACAAACAACAATCAACAGTCAACGACAACAACAGTGCAACGATATTAAATCAAGTATAAGATAAAGTGCTCAGACAAACAGATAACGTTAATGTAAGTGTGTGTTAAAGTGACATGTGTGTTTAAGTTAAAGTGTATGTTAAGTGGCATAAGTGTTTAAATATGAAGAGTGACCGGTAAGAAGAAAGAATAGAAGAGGAAAAAAAGAAAGAAAGAGTAGTCCTGGGGTGACAGAGTCAGTCAGTGGGGGACCCGGGCTGTTGATGAGCGAGTTCCGCTGCAACAAGGACCGCTACAGGAGAACATTCCTGCCCACGGCAATACGACTTTATAACAAGTCACCGCTTGCTAGATCCTCTGTGGATTCATTATTTAATGATCACTGTACACGTGTATGCTATTACACTTCACATACATACTTTGCATTTTGCACTATCTATTGTTTACATTTCATTTGCTTAATTAATTAATACACTTTGCAGCTGTACATATATTTCATTCCAGTTATTTGTATTCTAGTTTTATTGTGTATATATATATACATATATATATATATATATATATATATATATATATATATATATATATATATATATATGTATATATATATATACATATATGTATATATATATATATATATATATATATATATATATATATATATATATATATATATATACATATGTATATTATTTTATTTTATTTTGTATATATCTTTCATCCCTGTTGCTTCTTTATATATTTTATCTTGTGTGTTTATTTGTATCTTCAAGTTGTAAGGCGCTACTACGACAACAAATTTCCCCTTGGGGATTAATAAAGTATCTATTTATCTATCGATCTACATATCTATCTACATATCTATCTACATATCTACATATCTACATATCTATCTATCTATCTATCTATCTATCTATCTATCTATCTACATATCTATCTACATATCTATCTATCTATCTACATATCTACATATCTATCTACATATCTATCTATCTATCTACATATCTATCTACATATCTATCTATCTACATATCTATCTACATATCTATCTACATATCTATCTACATATCTATCTACATATCTACCTATCTATCTATCTATCTATCTATCTATCTATCTATCTATCTATCTATCTATCTATCTATCTATCTATCTACATATCTACATATCTATCTACATATCTATCTATCTATCTATCTATCTATCTACATATCTATCTATCTATCTACATATCTACATATCTATCTATCTATCTATCTATCTA
This sequence comes from Taurulus bubalis, assembly GCF_910589615.1. Taxonomy (NCBI): domain Eukaryota; kingdom Metazoa; phylum Chordata; class Actinopteri; order Perciformes; family Cottidae; genus Taurulus; species Taurulus bubalis. The sequence goes on along the minus strand of NC_136593.1, from coordinate 29,128,211 downwards.
TCTATCTATCTATCTATCTATCTATCTATCTATCTATCTATCTACATATCTATCTACATATCTACATATCTATCTACATATCTACATATCTATCTACATATCTATCTACATATCTATCTACATATCTATCTACATATCTACATATCTGTCTATCTATCTATCTACATATCTACATATCTATCTACATATCTACATATCTATCTATCTATCTATCTATCTATCTATCTATCTATCTATCTATCTATCTATCTATCTATCTATCTACATATCTATCTACATATCTACATATCTATCTACATATCTATCTACATATCTACATATCTATCTACATATCTATCTACATATCTACATATCTATCTACATATCTATCTACATATCTACATATCTATCTACATATCTACATATCTATCTACATATCTATCTACATATCTACATCTCTATCTACATATCTATCTACATATCTATCTACATATCTATCTACATATCTATCTACATATCTACATATCTATCTATCTATCTACATATCTATCTACATATCTGCATATCTATCTACATATCTACATATCTATCTACATATCTATCTACATATCTATCTATCTATCTACATATCTATCTACATATCTATCTACATATCTACATATCTATCTACATATCTACATATCTATCTATCTATCTACATATCTATCTACATATCTACATATCTATCTACATATCTATCTACATATCTACATATCTATCTACATATCTATCTACATATCTATCTACATATCTATCTACATATCTACATATCTATCTACATATCTATCTACATATCTACATATCTATCTACATATCTACATCTCTATCTACATATCTATCTACATATCTATCTACATATCTACATATCTATCTATCTATCTACATATCTATCTACATATCTGCATATCTATCTACATATCTACATATCTATCTACATATCTATCTATCTATCTACATATCTATCTACATATCTATCTATCTATCT
>NC_136593.1:28982208-29122208 GCF_910589615.1 Taurulus bubalis | reverse complement strand
TGTCCTCACAGGAGACTGTAAACCCTGTGAGTATTGTCTGGAATAAAAACTTAAATTATCTTTATTAGCTCTTGGAGTTGTCAAACTTAGAAATACATTATACATTATAAATGAGCTTTTGCCATTTCAAGGGATAAGCTAAATGACTGCAGTGCACTTTGGACAGTTTCACGATGACACGTGTTATATACAGAAAGAGTTGAGTTAGTGGAGCGGAGAGATAATACCAGGAAGTTATCCTTGATGAATCACTCAATTTTTACTATGTGCATAATCAAAGTTTGATTTCAAAAGCTGTAAAATGTCCCTGGGAGGCTGAGGCCAGAGAGGCAGAGCCGTTCCCCTTCCAGCCGCCTGTGAAGCGTCACAGTGGATGAAGGCCGTGGAGCTCGACCCCACGACCTTCATCCACTGTGAAGCGTCACAGTGGATGAAGGCCGTGGAGCTCGACCCCACGACCTTCATCCACTGTGAAGCGTCACAGTGGATGAAGGCCGTGGAGCTCGACCCCACGGCCTTCATCCACTGTGAAGCGTCACAGTGGATGAAGGCCGTGGAGCTCGACCCCACGACCCCACGACCTCACTGCGGTGTCGCCCAGCGGGGTTTATGAAACGTTAGAGTCTGTTCACAGGCCCAGAGCTTCATGGACTGTGTGCTGTGTGGTCGGTCTTTGTGCTCACACAACAATAGAGCCAAGATGTTGAGAACCATGAGCTTTAGTTACATGAGCTTTAGTTATGAGCTTTAGTTATGAGCTTTAGTTACACATGAGCTTTAGTTACATAAGCTTTAGTTATGAGCTTTAGTTACATGAGCTTTAGTTACATGAGCTTTAGTTATGAGCTTTAGTAATGAGCTTTAGTAATGAGCTTTAGTTATGAGCTTTAGTTACACATGAGCTTTAGTTATGAGCTTTAGTTATGAGCTTTAGTTACATGAGCTTTAGTTACATAAGCTTTAGTTATGAGCTTTAGTAATGAGCTTTAGTAATGAGCTTTAGTTATGAGCTTTAGTTACACATGAGCTTAAGTTATGAGCTTTAGTTATGAGCTTTAGTTACACATGAGCTTAAGTTATGAGCTTTAGTTATGAGCTTTAGTTACATAAGCTTTAGTTATGAGCTTTAGTTACATAAGCTTTAGTTATGAGCTTTAGTTATGAGCTTTAGTTATGAGCTTTAGTTACATAAGCTTTAGTTATGAGCTTTAGTTACATAAGCTTTAGTTACATAAGTTTTAGTTATGAGCTTTAGTTACATAAGCTTTAGTTATGAGCTTTAGTAATGAGCTTTAGTTACATAAACTTTAGTTACATAAGTTTTAGTTATGAGCTTTAGTTACATAAGCTTTAGTTATGAGCTTTAGTTACATAAGCTTTAGTTATGAGCTTTAGTAATGAGCTTTAGTTATGAGCTTTAGTTACACATGAGCTTAAGTTATGAGCTTTAGTAATGAGCTTTAGTTATGAGCTTTTGTTACATAAGCTTTAGTTATGAGCTTTAGTTACACATGAGCTTACGTTATGAACTTTAGTAATAACCTTTAGTTATGAGCTTTAGTTACATAAGCTTTAGTTATGAGCTTTAGTTACACATGAGCTTAAGTTATGAGCTTTAGTTACACATGAGCTTAAGTTATGAGCTTTAGTTATGAGCTTTAGTTATGAGCTTTAGTTACACATGAGCTTTAGTTATGAGCTTTAGTTATAAGCTTTAGTTATGAGCTTTAGTTACACATGAGCTTAAGTTATGAGCTTTAGTTATGAGCTTTAGTTACATAAGCTTTAGTTATGAGCTTTAGTTACACATGAGCTTTAGTTATGAGCTTTAGTTACACATGAGCTTAAGTTATGAGCTTTAGTTACACATGAGCTTAAGTTATGAGCTTTAGTTATGAGCTTTAGTTATGAGCTTTAGTTACACATGAGCTTTAGTTATGAGCTTTAGTTATGAGCTTTAGTTATGAGCTTTAGTTACACATGAGCTTAAGTTATGAGCTTTAGTTATGAGCTTTAGTTACATACGCTTTAGTTATGAGCTTTAGTTACACATGAGCTTTAGTTATGAGCTTTAGTTATGAGCTTTAGTTATGAGCTTTAGTTATGAGCTTTTCTTGCTGAGGAAAGTCAAAACAATGAGAAAAGAAGTTCCTCCATTTACTTCTTTCATCTTTGTGGGAAAAGAAGTGTCTATATTCATACCGACTTTTCTTCTCAGTATGCAAAGGTTTGTCACTTTTGTGAATTCCAAACCTGCAACATTTGGGCTGTCAGTGAAAGTTTAGACGTCAAACCGTCGCCCAAGTATGTCAGACGGCTATGGAATGATATACGTCTAATAAAGCTAAATATTACGATTATATTTTAACTCTAAATGCTTCAAACTGAGCTACTGAGGGAATTTCATTTACATTTTTTTCTCACACTAGGCTTCAAAGTTCTCTGAATAATATCTTTAGATCTATAATGTACTAGTTCTTATCACACGTTCTAATCCAACATCTATGACTAGAATCTACAAATAGGTTTACTACATGTCTAATTTCTTCATAATACATAGGCTAGCACTTTAAGCCCCGTATGGACCTATATAGGCTTTTTTTAGAAATGTATTTAAACTGTGTAAAACATTACAATAATCATGAACAAATATATTGATGCTACACATCAAATTAAACAAGAGAACCTGGGCTACAATAATCAGTCAGCCACTTCAACACAACTCAAACACCAACTAAAATAATTATTAAAATAAAATAGTTATAATTTTGTCACGAGTCAGCCCACTCTGCATGTTTCCGGAACTAGCAGCATCACCGAGATACGAACCAAAGAACACAGCAACATAAATCGCTGAGTCAGCAAATTTTGAATTCTTTTTGAGAAAATAGCAAATAAAAGAAAAAATGCATTTCCCTCAGTAAATCCCCACTAATACAAGTTTATTGAACACCATAAGTCATATACAAGTGAAATATAAGGTTTGCTAAATGAAAAAATTCAAATGTCACAGATGCGCGAAAATATGCTGAAATGCAAATTTTGGAAACCTCGCCTGAATTCTCTCTGTACTTTACCTCTCTGACTTTGTTCTGCTTCACTTTTTCAAGTGAAAACAGTGCAGAGAGACTGTTCACATATTGTGCTATGATGTGGGAGAGCCTCAGGGCTTCTTCTTCTTCTTCTTCTTCTTCTTCTTCTTCTTCTTCTTCTTCTTCTTCTTCTTCTTCTTCTTCTTCTTAGTGAAGCATCATTTCAAGGAGATAATCATCCTGAAAGTGCTTTTTTCTATAGGCGGACCTGAAACCTCTATTTTTTGCTATTCTGCTTCTAACTATAAGGTAAATACATTGTAAGCTAATTAGTGTTGTGATCACGTTTTGTCCACATTTTATAACTTGATGTGATTAAATAAAGTATGTACATATTTTATATATATTTGGACCTGCAGTCCATGGTGTTGTGTATATGTGATCCATCAGTGACTGGACACAGAGGATGGTTCCCTGTGTCGTCGCTCCTTCTCCCTCAGCGTCTCAGCAGACACAGACTCTGCAGCTAACAGCCTTCAAAGGAACTCTTTCCTCAGTTGGGGTCCATCCTTCAATGAGCCTCAGTTTGATCAATGTCCTCGCTGCTCCGTGTGTTTGTCAATGTTTGCACTCCTCCACTATTTGTTCCTATTGTCTCTGCATCTCTTCTCCACCTTTCTCTCCCCTCTCCAGCTCCTCATCAATCTCTATTCTGCAGCATCTCTAAATCTGCCACGGCGCTTTCCTTAAATCCTTCGGTTCGTCTCCTCTCTTTCCCCTCGGCTCTCTGGCGCTCCCTCCATGTTTTATTACAGCTTCCAACAGAGCGACCTTGTCCCTTCTGTCCTCACATCATTCCTTCACATAACGGCCCACGCCGTGTTTGTGGTGATATATTTGCATGTACGTGATCATCGTACAAAGCATTTTGTACTGGTTTGTTTCAATTGAATAAGACAGGGATCTTCTCACAACGCCTTCAAGTCATTGTCCAACCCTTTGAAGCCCCAGGTTAGGAACCACATATGTAGATTATTTAGGATTTACTACAAAGTAAATACCAATACAGAACAAAAATGTAACACTTAATTTTAAGGGTCTGTAAATTCTCAATCATCTTTTAGGAAGTTTCATTAAAAGAAGCATAGATGTCTATGAAGGATAAATGTTGAATTGACAATGAATTGCCAGTGCAACCACAGGTAATATACGGCAGATCAATGTTACAAATGTTCAATTTGCTTTGCGTACAATTCAACATACCTGAAGCATTGAGTTTCCAATAACGAATATTTTATTTGGTTTAACTGGAGTATTTTTGTCAAGATGTTTCTTGAAATCTTAACAAATTAAAACTTCCCCAGTACCACTAGAGATAGTTCTTGGAGACTGAAAATTATTAAGATTTTTTGAATGAAACATTGAATGAAACCAAAGAGACTAAATCTAGATAAAACATATGTTTCTGCCTAGTCAACAGTGGAAAGAGTTGCATATTTGCACACATCTTCATCATCACTAAAAAGAGGTTGACCTCTGGATGCTCCCTGCTGGGCGTGACGGAGCCATAATCCTGTGCTCATCCTAAACAGAGGTCCTCTCGGGGTCCCAGTGAGCGATGCATTAGTCGCGGTGGCAGGTCATTACACACCTGGAAGCTGAGGCTAATCAGAATGTCAGCAGAGCAGCAGGCCTCTGAAATGATCGCCTCTTTTTTTACCTTTCAATGCTCGCTCCGCTGTACTAGTGGTGCTGTCACAGCACCGGCATGTTTATGGCCACTATCGCACGTTTCCAACACAAACACCGTGAGAGAATGAATCCATACTTCAGAGGTTGTGAGATTCTTGCATAAAAAGAGCATATAATATGTGCATGAGGACAGCAAAAAGGACTTCGCTCCAGCAGGAAACCTGGAGGTACATTATTGAGCCCCGGAGCATATTATGTACATACTCATGTACATGATTATGTACATACTCATGTACATGATTATGTACATGAGTATGTACATGATTATGTACATACTCATGTACATGATTATGTACATGATTATGTACATACTCATGTACATAATTATGTACATACTCATGTACATGATTATGTACATGATTATGTACATACTCATGTACATAATTATGTACATACTCATGTACATGATTATGTACATAATCATGTACATGAGTATGTACATGATTATGTACATACTCATGTACATGATTATGTACATGATTATGTACATACTCATGTACATAATTATGTACATACTCATGTACATGATTATGTACATACTCATGTACATGATTATGTACATGATTATGTACATAATTATGTACATACTCATGTACATGATTATGTACATGATTATGTACATACTCATGTACATAATTATGTACATACTCATGTACATGATTATGTACATGGTTATGTACATACTCATGTACATAATTATGTACATACTCATGTACATGATTATGTACATGATTATGTACATACTCATGTACATAATCATCAGTGTTGGGGTAACGAGTTACAAAGTAACGGATTACAGTAACGTAATTACTTTTATAGGTAACGAAGTAAAGTAACGCATTACACTCAACATATTGTAACTACACTACTTTACTAGACCTCAGTAACGCGCGTTCCTGCGTTACTCAAGACATTTGTACCAGTCCGAAAAGTTCTCTTTTAGCAGCGCGCGAGTCACACGACACTTCCTGATGAACAGCCAATCACAGAACTCCATCTGAGTGATCTGAGTGACGTAGCTGCTGGTGCGTAGAAGGAGGGAAGCGGGGAATGGAGGAGACGGAGACGGAGAGCCCGGATCCCACTGGGAGGTTCTGTCCAGGTTCCCTAGGATTAAGGATATTGCAAAGCAATACAACACTCAATACCATCAAGTGCACCTGTCTGTAATGACGTGGAGCTTCTAATGAGGACAAGACACGTCTGTATGAACGGACTCCCTCTACTGGTGAACTGCAGTATTACAACTGTTAAAGCATTGAGAACGCGCTCTTGCACCAGACATGTATATATTTTCCACACGTAACATCAACATTAGTTAGCGTCAACAAGCACGTATCACTGTACTTTCTGCCTTCAAAGTAAAAGCACTTCCTGTTTACATGCGCTTCACAATAAGAGTAAATCATGTAATAAAACAAGTTGCAACACTAGAAAGGCTTTCAGCCTGGGCAGTATTGTTCTGACCCCAAGGAGGAACAGGCTGTCGGGTAAAAGATAAAGAGACTTTTACTCATGCGATACAATCGCTATTTTGAAGAATAGAGAAAAATGATAAACTTCATAGGATATAGTGCACTTTCTGTTTATTTAGGCAAAGATGAAGTGGATGTTCTGTTTATTTAATTGCATTTTCAGTTTCTACTTTCTGGGTTAAGTGCATTTCTGTTTATATTTTATGGGAAAAAGTGCCATTAATTTTCTATTTTTCTTAAACCACTACAATGATTCCTATAACAAGCTGGTTTTGTTCTTAGGAGTCGGCCCCCATTTGGTTTAGTGGGGTCTCATGTTTCCAAAAGCCTGTTTTCAATGTGTTGTGCTGTTTGACCTGAATGTCCCCACCATACACAGCCTCTTGGATCCTGTTTGTGGATTCTAAAGTGAGGCATATTTCTTTGGTCAGACAGTGTGAACAGGGTTAATGTTCGTTCAAGTTAATGGCTGAGTTTTATATGCCATTTTGTTTTACATGTTTACAATACACTATGTGGAAAGGCTAAGAGATGCCCTTTAATGAACATAAAGTGATGAAAGGGCCGTGATGTTTGTCCAGGTATCTTTGCGGTTAATTTGGACATTTGCTTAAAAAAAAGGAAAGTAAAGTAACTAGTAGTGAAGTTACTTTTCAAATGCAGTAACTAGTAAATTAATCTAGTTACAATTTTCAGAAGTAACTAGTAACTTGTAACTAGTTACTTTTTCTGAGTAACTACCCCAACACTGATAATCATGTACATGACTATGTTATGACTATTTTATGACTATGTGTCATAAAAACCCATCTGTCAGAAGACTGAGCCGGTCCGCTGGAACCAAACCGTGTGTGTGTGTGTGTGTGTGTGTGTGTGTGTGTGTCTGTGTGTGAGTGTGTCTGTGTGTGAGTGTGTGTGTCTGTGTGTGTGTGTGTGTGTGTGTGTGTGTGTGTGTGTGTGTGTGTGTCTGTGTGTGTGTGTGTGTGTGCGTGTGTCTGTGTGTGAGTGTGTGTGTGTGTGTGTGTGTGTGTGTGTACTTGAGGATTTGGCCAGCAAAGTTCTCTTCTCTTTCTTCTGATCAGATGTTATTGTTGATGAAACATCACATTTCTCACTACGGTTTCTCGTGAGATGAAAATGAGTAAGTCTCTGAACACACCGACATTATTGACATTGTCCCGACAGACATGCCGTCAATCTTGTGTTTCTGCGTCTCAGCAACTCATTTCCTTTTGAAGGCAACGGCAATGTATACTAGTGTTGTCATGACAACAGGGCATGGTGATGCAACATCGATTGACTGCATGACGGCCTTCACTCATTCTCTGGGAGTGAAAGGGAACACGGGATGCTTCTCATCAGAGAGAATCCAGACCACCTCACACATGAAGCCATGCTTTCATCTTTCTTCTTGAGCTTCTTCTTCTTCCACTCTGCAGGATTTAATGCATTCACTCATCTTAATGTCGTGTGACGGCAACACGAGGCTGATTCATCTCAGTGTTCTGACTACGGGGAAACATGTACAGAGGGAGATTGAATGGATCTGCAGGAGCACACATTCACGTGATTTACATATTATTCATCTGAGATTGGGAGGTATTGTTACAAACTCATACACAGCAGATGCATGGAGATCAGAAGCAGGTTTACATGTCAGAGTGATAAAATATGATCAAGGTTCTCACATGTCAGGGTGCTGCTGCAGACGGGTTTGAGTCTCCAAAACGCTCAAGTACAAGCGCAGATTAAGAAATGTATTGTTTCAATTTCCTTGAAATACAAATTGACACAATGAGACATAATGAGCTATTTCCCTCACTTGTTCCACGGCTGCAGGAGGCTGCTGCCTCTCAAGGCAATAATGAAATAACAGGAAAAAGCACGCAAACTACATGATCACTCAGCTACCACAGCATTGCAGTGTTGTTGTTATTTTGTCCGTTACGTGTTGTTAATAATGGTCATTGATACACACGCCAAGCTCAGTCTGCTGCCGTTAGCTTCATGTTCAGCGTACAGACGTGTGAGTGTCTCTCTCTTCTGATCAAACATGCATCATTAGTTTATATTCACAGGCTCTGGTTAAAAGGTGAATGCTGGGTAGATGTTGGAGCTTCTATTTGAGAAAGACAGATTCTCATCCTGAACAAATAAATTGCAGCCAGAGATTATTTTGTAACTTCAAGGCAATGCACGGCATCTCATTTTGTAGAGACTAAATATGATTGATGCAGTTTTGAGTGTGTTCTTGTTTTGTAATTGGAGAGCAGCCTGTTCAGGTTTAAACGCTCCACACGTGTGACTGCTGTACATATCTGGTGAATCAAAAGCTGCCCGTAAAGCTAAAGTGGTCACCAGCAAACTGCAGGACTGATGACAATCGGTAGAAGATTAAAAAGCAGTTGACTGAAATTTGCGCCCACTGTGTTGAAATGCCACGGGCTGCTGGGAGTGAGAGCCCAGAGGATTGCATCACCTCCGGTGCAAAAGGCTCTCAGTAATGAGGGTGTATTAACACTGCTCTGGTTCATAGCCAGAATGGATCTGGTGTCCAACACTAGAAAAGCCGGCACTGAGTCCAGAGGGCTGGGACTAATATGTGATCACAAAGCTATGGACTGCTGAGTCATTCATTCACTGATAAAGAGCATTTATCAAGTAGCTAACATTATGTAAAAGGTTCAAATACGTAATAACTCAAAAGTGTTTTCATAAGTTCTTAATGACCGGTCACAGCTGCTTCCATTGCTCCACACGTTCTGTACATGTGACACAAAGTCAGCATTCCCAATGAACATCCAGACATGTGAGGCACAATTCACTCGTCACCGCCGTGCCGTTTCTTTATTCACCGCATGTTTCTGTGGAGCCCCGTTAGCCTCTGGAGCAAGGCGGTAAACGGAGAGCTGGTTAACGTAGCGCGCCGGCTCCTGCAGCGATGCCCGTTGACGTCTTCAGCTGAAATTACACCTGAAATGAAACAGGAACAGATTTATTGGAGCGCCAAGCCGTGTCCAGTGAACCAGGAAATGGTGGCAAGGTTTTTGCCATCATGTATTTTTTCCTGAGCGGTCAGTGAGATGACAGGCGGAGACGGAGGAGACAGGCTGTGATGAATCCTGCGGCGTGTGAAGATACTTTCCTCCTGAGAACACGTGTCGTGGTGTAATGTTCATGATGGGTCCTGACATTGCTGCAGTAAATGACATTGCATCAGTTGGCGGCGCTGCAATAGCTTTTCCAAACGAGGGATACATTTGTGTTGCGTTTCATTTTGTAAATCTTTGCATAATTGTTTTCCCTGTTGAGCATCCTGTGGTTCTAAAGCCAAGGCAGTTGTTATTGCACACGGTTCTGCATTAGGAGAGGGATTAGGACAAGAATGCTTTAATTAAAGCACATCTCTTTCCCCGTGTGAAGCCTTGGCACACGTTCAATACACAACACTTACACACTCCGGATGAAGTGTGCTCACACTGCTCAAGTCTCCTCTGTTTGAACCTGGAGGGTCCCTCCTCAGAGTGTACGCCTGCACGTCTTCTCCAGGTGTGGAAACACCCTGGTACCTGCTCCATCAACATGCTTAAAGGCTCGGCCACTGCAAAGGAAGTGAGGCGGGGTGAGCCACCTCAGGGCTTCGGGAGTTAAATCCCTAAAGATCGTGTAAAGGATTCAAAACAGAAATGATTGAGCCTGCGAGCGACTGTGGACATATTTTAAGCCTCACCTTGTGCATTAAAGCAGTTTTGTGATTTCCAAAGCTTGGAGCTCGGTTTAATATTCATAAAGAGCTCAACATCCCAAGATCTCGATGCACTCCAGAGTCAAACGGTAAATTGTGATTGGATGTGGTAAACAGAGCGTTGGGGAAAGGAAGTGCTGAGAGGCAATTTGCCTCATCTTCCATTTGCTCAACCTTTTTGAAATAGCAATATATGTTTAGAGTTCACAGGAAGTGTTGATGGTCCGAGGTGCATTTCACTGACGGACAGTTCTGAGTACTGCTATTAGCTATTAGCCGTTATCGTTTGTTCACATTGTTTGGAAAGATCAACAAGCTGTTTACCTCCTCCCCTCTGGGGGGCGCTACAGAGCACTGTGCACCAGCACCACCAGACACAGGAACAGCTTCTTTCCACTGGAGTCACTCAGACTCCTCCATCTGCACTACTCTGACTACTTTGTTGTCTTTAATGTCTCTTTTATATGTATCTTGTTTATTGTATATAACATACGATGAGAGCTACGTGAAACCAGAGTCACGCACGCACGCGCACACACACACACACACACACACACACACACACACACTCTCTGTCCTGCTTCATGTGCCCGTCCCCCCACGTGAACCACACCTTCCAGACTAAACTATGCTTATCTTCTCACTTTCCCCCTAAATACACCTGAAACATCAAAGTAAGGGTTTCTTTCATGTTTCTTTCAAGTTTACTTTCAATATAAATCGTTATGACTCATTTGTCTTGATTTTGAGTGAGCGGGTCAATATGACCCTGAGGCGTCTCATCTCTATTTATCTGCATCACCCCATGAAAAAAAAAAATTAAAAATGCAAACAAAATTTAGAAAAAAATATATGTTATGGTAGACTAATGCAATTTATATTTAGGTTTTTCCAATGCACTTCAAAAATTGTTTGAACATGTATTTTTCTTTAAAAGGAGTGAGTTATCCTAATTGAACTATGATCTATGGAGGGGTGAATAACTCCATTCCACTAAAACTGATTGCATTGTTAGTAATGGTGTTGGTGATGAGGTACAAACTATATTTATTAGGATTTGTTGGTTTCTGACAAGGTTTGGATGATTCAACACACACCGGGTCACATTGACCCAGGAACATCATGGCTGTACCTAAGAAACCAACTTAACAGGAGGGTTCATGTTTTCTTAACGTTTTTTAATCCTGTTTTCTCTGCATTATGTTTTGATGTTTTTAATGGTTTTATGTGAACAGCGGTTTTAAGCTCTTTGTTGCTGCTATGTCTCATGAACACAGCGAGGCAGCTGGGATGAAAGTGGTCAGTGGTGTTGAATCACATGTGTTTCATATTGGAATAGTTTTAGCCACAGCAATTAGTTGCCATACAATGTGCAAGTTGCAATTATTCAAATTGAAATAAACACAAGGAATGATCCGGTATAATACCTATAAGTCCAAGTCAAGTCATATAAAGTGACAGCAATTATTACTCATTTGCTTCCATCATTAGCTGTTTGCATGATTTTATGACAATCTTGAATCTTCTGCGACAAACAATGATAATACATCATAAACATCCATTAAATTTAAAATGTAAATCGTGTAATAATATTTCCCGTATTGGCCTATCGAGAGCAACGAGTGTGCGCTACATCCTCTGCTGATGCATCAATCTGCTGGAGAGCAGCTCTGCTGTCTGAGAGGTACAGCAGCGGCTGAATGTGTCAAAGCGACCTCAATAAATAATGGATGTCATGAAGCTTCTCTGGAAGCTGTCGGCTTTGAAATCCACTCCCGGGTTGAGACCCGCTCCCGGCTCGCTTCTTTCATTTTACATTTACCGGGTCCTGCTGCATAACCATCATCTCCAACACACACGTGTGTGTGTTGGAGATGATGGTTATGCAGCAGGACCCACACACACATCCAATAAACACACACACACTTTCACAGCTCATCTCTGGTGGAGCTGTCTGAGGCAGTTAGTGCTGCGCTCAGACAGCAGGCAGGTGTTGTGTCCGTCTGCAGACATCAGCTTCAACCTGACCCTCAGTCGGGCTGGAGAGGAAGGAGCCACCTGCAGCACCAAGAGGAACAATGAACAGCCTCTTGGACCAGGCACACGGGGAGAAATGAAGCGTTTCTCAAGGACCTCTAAGGTTAACTGGTTTTCTTTTGTAGCTGCGAATTGATTTCCGAGCTCTTCAAACGGTGATATATGTGTCCGCGCTCTGATGCCGAGGGAGGGAGCAGGCTTTTAGCTGCGGATGTCCCAAATGTCCAAATGTCTGAAGCTCAAACAAATCATGTTCCAGTATTACTGACACTGACAGAAGACAGCAGGTGCCTCGGAATGAAATACCTCATTAACGTCAGAGCAAACAAATGGATTCCATGGCCCAACATGATTCCTAATTCAACTAATATAAACCCGGGAGATTCAAAAACTGTATAAATATGTTCAAACTTGAATAAGAAACTTTCAAAATCCCCAGAAAGTCTGAAATGCATGCTGGGAGCTCCACATGCCGGGCTCTTCCCAGATGGATCAAAGTCAGCGGGATAAATGTCTCTCTTCCCTTTGATAATAATTAATTACACACTCAAGCAAAAACAAATGCCTACAGGCACCTTACATGTGAGCGGGTTGCACCTCTCTTTAACCACCAGAGATATAGAGCAGCATTTTCTCACCGTGTATTTTACTTTGTCCAAAGAAAACAGCAGAATTGTCTTTTTGCATGATTAAAGGAATCAGCAGCATTTCTATAAAAGAAAGAGAATTGCATGAAATGTTTAGCTGTGGAGACGTAATTTGTGCAAAATATAGACCCACAGAGACGAGGACATGGCAGAGCATATTCTCACTGCTCCATAATGTAAGAGCATCGTCCTTCAGCTATTGTGTGAACCCTCTGCTGCAAGGAAAGAGCACTGACACATATCACCCACCTCTCTGTCATGGGAAGGGGAATTATAAAATACTTACACAGACATATTGGTTATGATGAGGATTGGCTGTCGATGACTGTAAGCAACCAGTTGTACCACACCTGTAGTCAATTATTCTGTAAGCCTTGTTGAGTGTCCGAGGAAAAATATGAAAGTAAAAAGGTCTAACTAGTATAACCATATAATCATTTTCTTTTTCTATATAACCATTTGAATATATATATATCTATATATATATATATATATATATAGATATATATATATATATATATATATCTATATATATATATATATATATATATATATATATAGATATATATATATATATATATATATATATATATATATATATATATATATATATATATTAGACCACATAAAATTCATAGGACGCTATAAGTTGCTATGTTATGTACTCTTTTTGAATGAGATGTGTTAAATGTTCTCTCCTTTGTTAAGAGCATGCATTGGCAGTATTACTTAATAAGGTAGTGAAACCTCCTCTGTCCAACTCTGGTGACAGGAAGACTTATGTACTCTGGTGTATAAAAGAGGGGGTAGGAATGCATGCTTTTTGGGGGGGTGCCTGACAATTCTGTGCAGGAGTAGAGAAGAGAGAAGAGGTGTTTATTCACCAGCTAAAAACTTAACCCTTTCTTTAAGTTACTTAATATGCATCTTTACTAGAAAAGGAGAAACATCAGATTGGACCTGTCCCAGCCCTTAGGGGTGGGACAGGTCTCCAGCTTTAGAGTCTGGAAGAAACTTCTGCTATCAGGAGGGGGGTCCCTGGCAATTCTGTGCAGGAGTAGACAAGAGAGAAGAGGTGTTCACTCACCAGCTCTAAAAACTTAACCCTTTCTCTTAGTTACTTGTGACTTTTAAACTGTTTGATAGAATTTAATTTTTTGTATCTAAGATAAACTTTGAATTAAAACTCAGCCTAACCCTTTGGAAGGGACTGAAACCAAACAAAAGGTTCTGGTTCTTTAAAACAATTTAAACCCTCTTTCCCTGTCCATCCACTGTGAGATACAGAAGTGACGACTGAATCTACCAAAGAGACTTAAGGTAAGTATCTTTGGGTGAAGACTTTTGCAGTGTTTGTCATAATGATGAGATGGTGTCAAAATAGGTAGAGAGAAGGTATAGACGATATACGTACTCGCTTGATAAGGGTTGAGAGAAGTTACAGCCTACCGCAGGGGACCTAGAGCGCAAGCTGTAAAACACCCTCGACAAAACCTATAACTTAATTCGAAAATAACACAAAAACCTAACGATATAGCACGGGGTGAGATAAAAGAGCGAAGGCGTTATGCCAATATCGGATGAGGATTATCATTTCCTCCGGGATCACTAGGATAATTAGCCGACGGAGTGCCACCGAGTTAGGTGCGAGGTCTTGCCTTTCCTACTCTCCCCCCTACCCTCCTCTTTCCACCGTTCACGCTACAGCCTACACACATTACTACTAAAAGATATTCTTCTCATCTTGATGACCATGAGGATGTTACCGGTTAGGCACGTCAAAGTACTCTCTACACGGCTAACATGTAGAATCATCAAAGCAGGAAGAGTAAACAATAACTAACAATGGCTCCGTTCCAGTAAGTGTATCATAAACGCTGCCAGTGACTGGAAAGCAGTCGTCAGTAATGTTTTTAATTCCCAGAGTGCTTTTCTTGCTTTGACAAGTCAAAATGTCTGCAGAGGGAACCAGTGCGATGCTAACTTTGTGCACACACACGCGCACACACCTACCAATTAATGGATTATCTAAATGGTTACAGGTTAATTTGATGTCAATCAACAAAGTGATTCATGAACAACTGTTTCAGCTCTGCTCTCACCACAAGCATCACACTTTTTTGTTTACCGTTTTCATCTTTTGGATGCACTCTGTAGCTCGTGGTCGTGGCTAATGGTACGGCTAAGTCCCGCTCGCACAGAAACACATTTGTTTGTTTATTTGACAGAAAATATGCGCGTCAAAACAACTGTTGATGAGGCTGTTTGGCCTTCACTCTGTTTGGACTTCACACAGCTTTTCCACACATTCAAAATAAATTAAAATTAACTTTTCTTGTGATTACCTCATCAGTAAATACTGAAAAACATTGTGCTTTGCAGAAAATTAAGCAGCACTCAATTCTGCTCACGACCCCAGAGTTTCTTCCTGTCATACGCCATCAGTTGTGAATGTTATATTCAGTTGGCTGTTTAATTTAATTTTCCTAAAAACCCAGAGTCTCCCCATATGGATGGACCTGTACTTGTATAGCGCTGTTCTAGTCTTCTAGCACTTTAACACTACATGACATCATTCACCTACGGGAGCAATTTAGGGTTAAGTGTCTTGCTCAAGGACACATCGACATGAGCTAGCGGAGCAAGGGATCGAGCCGGCGATCCTCTGATTGAAGGACGACCCTGAGCTACAGTCACCCCGTGGTTTGACCCAACCTGGTTTGAGCCAACCTGGCACACACTGCTGAAATCATGGAGGGACAAGTGCAAAACAAGTTGAAACCAGAGCTGGCAAAATAACAACACTCCGCTGCATAACAAATTCCCTTCAAAATAAAACCACAGGATTTTTTTATTTTTTTTTTTCAGGCGACCCACTGCGACCCACTGAAAACGGGTCCGCGAACCACTGATCTAAGTGGTTACTGATTAATTTGATGTCAAAAAAAGTCTTCTTCATGTAACATGGTGCCCACTAGAACTGTACCGCTATACTAATGTACAGCGATCCTCACATGAGTCCTGTACCAGCCTGACTGACTGAAGGACCCCAGAGCATCAGCCCAGGTTAGAACCCGGGCCTCCTGTGTTCCAGGGTTAACCCTAGCCCACTAGGCCACCATGTCAGACAATTACATACATATATGTACAGGTATATATTTATCTTAGTTTTATTGTTTTTTATGAATTAGTTAGAGATAGTTATTAGAGTGAGTTCTACTAGACAGGACAACGGGAGGGTAAGGACCAACAGACTCCACCCTTCAGACGCCACCCTTCAGACGCCACCCTTCAGACTCCAGACTCCACCCTCCAGACTCCAGACTCCACCCTCCCACCTCCAGACTCCACCCTTCAGACGCCAGACTTCAGATTCCACCTCCAGACTCCACCCTCCAGACTTCAGACTCCACCCTCCCACCTCCAGACTCCACCCTTCAGACTCCACCCTCCAGACTCCACCCTCCCACCTCCACCCTCCAGACTCCACTCTACCACCTCCAGGCTCCACCCTTCAGACTCCAGACTTCAGATTCCACCTCCAGACTCCACCCTCCAGACTTCAGATTCCACCCTCCCACCTCCAGACTCCACCCTTCAGCCTCCAGACTCCACCCTTCAGACTCCAGACTTCAGACTCCACCCTCCCACCTCCACCCTCTAGACTCCACCCTCCCACCTCCAGACTCCACCCTCCAGACTCCAGACACCACCCTCCAGACTCCAGACTCCACCCTCCCACCTCCAGACTCCACCCGTCAGACTCCACCCTCACACCTCCAGACACCACCCTCCAGACTCCAGACTCCACCCTCCCACCTCCACCCTCCAGACTCCAGACTCCACCCTCACACCTTCAGACTCCAGACTTCAGATTCCACCTCCAGACTCCAGATTTCAGACTCCACCCTCCAGACTTCAGACACCACCCTCCAGACTCCACCCTCCCACATCCACCCTTCAGACTCCAGACTTCAGACTCCACCTCCAGACTCCAGATTTCAGACTCCACCCTCCAGACTTCAGACTCCAGACTCCACCCTTCAGACTCCACCCTCCAGACTCCACCCTTCAGACTCCACCCTCCCACCTCCAGACTCCACCTCCAGACTCCAGACTTCAGACTCCACCCTCCAGACTTCAGACTCCACCCTCCAGACTCCACCTCCAGACTCCAGACTTCAGACTCCAGACACCAGACTTCAGACTCCACCCTCCAGACTCCACCCTCCACCCTCCAGACTCCACCCTCCCACCTCCAGACTCCACCCTTCAGACTCCACCTCCAGACTCCACCCTCCAGACTTCAGACTCCACCCTCCAGACTCCACCCTCCCACCTCCAGACTCCACCCATCAGACTCCAGACACCAGACTTCAGACTCCAGACACCAGACTTCAGACTCCACCCTCCCACCTCCAGACTCCACCCTTCAGACTCCACCCTCACACCTCCAGACACCACCCTCCAGACTCCAGACTCCACCCTCCCACCTCCAGACTCCAGACTCCACCCTCACACCTCCAGACTCCACCCTTCAGACTCCAGACTTCAGACTCCACCTCCAGACTCCAGATTTCAGACTCCACCCTCCAGACTTCAGACACCACCCTCCAGACTCCACCCTCCCACCTCCACCCTCCAGACTCCAGACTCCACCCTCACACCTCCAGACTCCACCCTTCAGACTCCACCCTTCAGACTCCACCTCCAGATTTCAGACTCCACCCTCCAGACTCCACCCTTCAGACTCCACCCTCCCACCTCCAGACTCCACCTCCAGACTCCAGACTTCAGACTCCACCCTCCAGACTTCAGACTCCACCCTCCAGACTCCACCCTCCCACCTCCAGACTCCACCCTTCAGACTCCACCTCCAGACTCCACCCTCCAGACTTCAGACTCCACCCTCCAGACTCCACCCTCCCACCTCCAGACTCCACCCATCAGACTCCAGACTCCACCTCCAGACTCCAGACACCAGACTTCAGACTCCACCCTCCAGACTCCACCCTCCAGACTTCAGACTCCACCCTCCAGACTCCACCCTCTCACCTCCAGACTCCACCCTTCAGACTCCAGACTTCAGACTCCACCTCCAGACTTCAGACTCCACCCTCCAGACTTCAGACTCCAGACTTCAGACTCCACCCTCCAGACTCCACCCTCCCACCTCCAGACTCCACCTTCCAGACTTCAGACTCCACCCTCCAGACTCCACCCTTCAGACTCCACCCTTCAGACTCCACCCTCCAGACTCCACCCTCCCACCTTCAGACTCCACCCTTCAGACTCCACCCTCCAGACTCCACCCTTCAGACTCCACCCTCCCACCTCCAGACTCCACCCTTCAGACTCCACCCTCCAGACTTCAGACACCACCCTCCAGACTCCACCCTCCCACCTCCACCCTCCAGACTCCAGACTCCACCCTCACACCTCCAGACTCCACCCTTCAGACTCCACCCTTCAGACTCCAGACTTCAGACTCCACCTCCAGATTTCAGACTCCACCCTCCAGACTCCACCCTCCAGACTCCACCCTTCAGACTCCACCCTCCCACCTCCAGACTCCACCTCCAGACTCCAGACTTCAGACTCCACCCTCCAGACTTCAGACTCCACCCTCCAGACTCCACCCTCCCACCTCCAGACTCCACCCTTCAGACTCCACCTCCAGACTCCACCCTCCAGACTTCAGACTCCACCCTCCAGACTCCACCCTCCCACCTCCAGACTCCACCCATCAGACTCCAGACTCCACCTCCAGACTCCAGACACCAGACTTCAGACTCCACCCTCCAGACTCCACCCTCCAGACTTCAGACTCCACCCTCCAGACTCCACCCTCTCACCTCCAGACTCCACCCTTCAGACTCCAGACTTCAGACTCCACCTCCAGACTTCAGACTCCACCCTCCAGACTTCAGACTCCAGACTTCAGACTCCACCCTCCAGACTCCACCCTCCCACCTCCAGACTCCACCTTCCAGACTTCAGACTCCACCCTCCAGACTCCACCCTTCAGACTCCACCCTTCAGACTCCACCCTCCAGACTCCACCCTCCCACCTTCAGACTCCACCCTTCAGACTCCACCCTCCAGACTCCACCCTTCAGACTCCACCCTCCCACCTCCAGACTCCACCCTTCAGACTCCACCCTCCAGACTTCAGACACCACCCTCCAGACTCCACCCTCCCACCTCCACCCTCCAGACTCCAGACTCCACCCTCACACCTCCAGAC
Organism: Taurulus bubalis; assembly: GCF_910589615.1. Lineage (NCBI taxonomy): Eukaryota > Metazoa > Chordata > Actinopteri > Perciformes > Cottidae > Taurulus > Taurulus bubalis. The sequence goes on along the minus strand of NC_136593.1, from coordinate 29,103,273 downwards.
TCCACCCTTCAGACTCCACCCTTCAGACTCCACCCTTCAGACTCCAGACTTCAGACTCCACCCTCCAGACTCCACCCTCCAGACTCCACCCTTCAGACTCCACCCTCCCACCTCCAGACTCCACCTCCAGACTCCAGACTTCAGACTCCACCCTCCAGACTTCAGACTCCACCCTCCAGACTCCACCCTCCCACCTCCAGACTCCACCCTTCAGACTCCACCTCCAGACTCCACCCTCCAGACTTCAGACTCCACCCTCCAGACTCCACCCTCCCACCTCCAGACTCCACCCATCAGACTCCAGACTCCACCTCCAGACTCCAGACACCAGACTTCAGACTCCACCCTCCAGACTCCACCCTCCAGACTTCAGACTCCACCCTCCAGACTCCACCCTCTCACCTCCAGACTCCACCCTTCAGACTCCAGACTTCAGACTCCACCTCCAGACTTCAGACTCCACCCTCCAGACTTCAGACTCCAGACTTCAGACTCCACCCTCCAGACTCCACCCTCCCACCTCCAGACTCCACCTTCCAGACTTCAGACTCCACCCTCCAGACTCCACCCTTCAGACTCCACCCTCCAGACTCCACCCTCCCACCTTCAGACTCCACCCTTCAGACTCCACCCTCCAGACTCCACCCTTCAGACTCCACCCTCCCACCTCCAGACTCCACCCTTCAGACTCCACCCTCCCATCTCCAGACTCCACCCTTCAGACTCCATCCTCCAGACTCCACCCTCCCACTTCCACCCTCTAGTCTCCACCCTCCAGACTCCAGACAAAAGTGTTGCACAATGATAATTGGATCCGCTCCTTTCCTTCGTGTTGGGACACGCTGAGCTTAGTGACTTAAAACATGCAACAGAAACACACAGCAGCACCATTATATGTGACATGCATTTCAAATCCATTTACACATCCACCCTGCATGCCACAGGGCACCACACACACACACACACGCACGCACACACTCATTAAAAGAAACACACTATGTACTCCTAAATATGTCCTTGAATACACATAATAAGTCGGCAGTTCTCTGCCAGCTGAGTAAACAATTGTGAACATAAACAAAAAAAGGTGCAAAAAGTGGAACAACTCTGCGAGATCCCTCCGCCTAATTGAGTGTGCGAGAGCCGCAGCACCTGCCTCGCGCCGCCTCTCCCTCCGCGGGGCCGCATCGTCTCCCCCGCAGAGCGAGCGGCGCCGCCGCGCCTCCTCCTCCCGCGCAGAGCTGCTGTCTGCGGCGCGGAGCGTCCCCACGCCGGCTCGTGAGCACATCCACACTGCGCGAGACAGCTGGAGCGATGCGCGCCTTCCGAGCGATGCTGAGGATGTTACAGTACGCGGGACTTTATGTCCAACTCCACGCAGCTCTCAGCGGCGGAGCAGCCGCGCTGCGGCACCGCGTCTCTGGGGATGAAGGTGAGTAGTTCATGTCTGGAGGAAGACTGCTGAGTTATGGAGAGGAGTGACTGGGTGGGGCTCAGAGAACGGTATCGTGGTGTATTTAATAAGGGGACAGTGCACATTAATAACAACATGTATGTTAAAAGTGTCAGAGTTAGTCAAGAGGCTGTTTTCCACCCGGAGTCCCGAGAGGCACGTGTTCAAAAAGTAAAACAAACCTAAAAACAGAAGTAAAATACAATATATAAGGATTATAAAATGTGGACGCTTTTACAATACGTGCACACAGCTAAAAAACAATGAAAGAGATGCAGAGATGATGGTCGACCTCGTGTGTTATTAAAGTGTATTCTTGTTGTTATAGATGTGGACTATATTGCAGTTTGACTGTTAATCACTGGATGTGATTATCTTGATAAGATCATGATTCGGGGTTAATTCAACTTAAACTTATGAATATTCTATCATGAGTCCGCATGACAGTGGTTGACTATAGGCTAGTTTATTTTCATATTTCAAGTGATAGGAAAGATGACTTATAAAACTTATAAAGAGCAGTAAAACACATGAATGAGTTTCAACCTGTTAGTTGGACAAAAGGTTGTCTTCAAGGTTATATTGTGTTATTTCTGAAGAATCCTTTATGAAAAATAATTGCTGTATATCTGTTATAATCGTTATTATAACGCTTCACCTAATAACCGCAACCTCACAGATTTGATTCGGCAATAGCAATGTCCTAAACGTCAGCGCAAATAAACTAATAATGATATAATGACGTCATGATGTCATGATACAATAAACACACGATGCATCCCCAGTGTACTTTACCAGATCAACAGTTCAGTGGGACTACTTTAACACGCTGATCAGATCAATCAGATTAGTGCATGGCAACAAACATGAGGCCCAGGTTTGGCTGACGGACACAAAATGCAAGTCAAGATGAACTATGAAGCAAAACCAAGAAGCCAAGGTGTGAGCCTTCAGGGCTCCGGAGACAAATCACAGCTCCTGAGGGTGGGCTTTATGAGGAGGGGAGGGATGCTCCTAGAGCTGAGACCAGGTTTAATACTATGATGAGACCAGGTTTAATACTATGATGAGACCAGGTTTAATACTATGATGAGACCAGGTTTAATATATGCTCCTGTAGATCTGAGACCAGGTTTAATGTATGCTAATGTAGAGCTGAGACCAGGTTTAATACTATGCTCCTGTAGAGCTGAGACCAGGTTTAATACTATGATGAGACCAGGTTTAATACTATGCTCCTGTAGAGCTGAGACCAGGTTTAATATATGCTCCTGTAGATCTGAGACCAGGTTTAATACATGCTCCTGTAGATCTGAGACCAGGTTTAATACTATGATGAGACCAGGTTTAATACTATGCTCCTGTAGATCTGAGACCAGGTTTAATGTATGCTAATGTAGAGCTGAGACCAGGTTTAATACTATGATGAGACCAGGTTTAATATATGCTCCTGTAGATCTGAGACCAGGTTTAATGTATGCTAATGTAGAGCTGAGACCAGGTTTAATACTATGCTCCTGTAGAGCTGAGACCAGGTTTAATACTATGATGAGACCAGGTTTAATATATGCTCCTGTAGAGCTGAGACCAGGTTTAATATATGCTCCTGTAGATCTGAGACCAGGTTTAATACTATGATGAGACCAGGTTTAATACTATGCTCCTGTAGAGCTGAGACCAGGTTTAATATATGCTCCTGTAGATCTGAGACCAGGTTTAATACTATGATGAGACCAGGTTTAATACTATGCTGATGTAGAGCTGAGACCAGGTTTAATACTATGATGAGACCAGGTTTAATACTATGCTGATGTAGAGCTGAGACCAGGTTTAATACTATGATGAGACCAGGTTTAATACTATGCTCCTGTAGATCTGAGACCAGGTTTAATGTATGCTAATGTAGAGCTGAGACCAGGTTTAATACTATGATGAGACCAGGTTTAATATATGCTCCTGTAGATCTGAGACCAGGTTTAATGTATGCTAATGTAGAGCTGAGACCAGGTTTAATACTATGATGAGACCAGGTTTAATACTATGCTGATGTAGAGCTGAGACCAGGTTTAATACTATGATGAGACCAGGTTTAATACTATGATGAGACCAGGTTTAATACTATGATGAGACCAGGTTTAATACTATGATGAGACCAGGTTTAATACTATGATGAGACCAGGTTTAATATATGCTCCTGTAGATCTGAGACCAGGTTTAATGTATGCTAATGTAGAGCTGAGACCAGGTTTAATACTATGCTCCTGTAGAGCTGAGACCAGGTTTAATACTATGATGAGACCAGGTTTAATACTATGCTCCTGTAGAGCTGAGACCAGGTTTAATATATGCTCCTGTAGATCTGAGACCAGGTTTAATACATGCTCCTGTAGATCTGAGACCAGGTTTAATACTATGATGAGACCAGGTTTAATACTATGCTCCTGTAGATCTGAGACCAGGTTTAATGTATGCTAATGTAGAGCTGAGACCAGGTTTAATACTATGATGAGACCAGGTTTAATATATGCTCCTGTAGATCTGAGACCAGGTTTAATGTATGCTAATGTAGAGCTGAGACCAGGTTTAATACTATGCTCCTGTAGAGCTGAGACCAGGTTTAATACTATGATGAGACCAGGTTTAATATATGCTCCTGTAGAGCTGAGACCAGGTTTAATATATGCTCCTGTAGATCTGAGACCAGGTTTAATACTATGATGAGACCAGGTTTAATACTATGCTCCTGTAGAGCTGAGACCAGGTTTAATATATGCTCCTGTAGATCTGAGACCAGGTTTAATACTATGATGAGACCAGGTTTAATACTATGCTGATGTAGAGCTGAGACCAGGTTTAATACTATGATGAGACCAGGTTTAATACTATGCTGATGTAGAGCTGAGACCAGGTTTAATACTATGATGAGACCAGGTTTAATACTATGCTCCTGTAGATCTGAGACCAGGTTTAATGTATGCTAATGTAGAGCTGAGACCAGGTTTAATACTATGATGAGACCAGGTTTAATATATGCTCCTGTAGATCTGAGACCAGGTTTAATGTATGCTAATGTAGAGCTGAGACCAGGTTTAATACTATGATGAGACCAGGTTTAATACTATGCTGATGTAGAGCTGAGACCAGGTTTAATATATGCTCCTGTAGATCTGAGACCAGGTTTAATACATGCTCCTGTAGATCTGAGACCAGGTTTAATACTATGATGAGACCAGGTTTAATACTATGCTGATGTAGAGCTGAGACCAGGTTTAATACTATGATGAGACCAGGTTTAATACTATGCTCCTGTAGATCTGAGACCAGGTTTAATACTATGATGAGACCAGGTTTAATACTATGCTCCTGTAGATCTGAGACCAGGTTTAATACTATGCTGATGTAGAGCTGAGACCAGGTTTAATACTATGATGAGACCAGGTTTAATACTATGCTCCTGTAGATCTGAGACCAGGTTTAATGTATGCTAATGTAGAGCTGAGACCAGGTTTAATACTATGATGAGACCAGGTTTAATATATGCTCCTGTAGAGCTGAGACCAGGTTTAATATATGCTCCTGTAGATCTGAGACCAGGTTTAATACTATGATGAGACCAGGTTTAATACTATGCTCCTGTAGAGCTGAGACCAGGTTTAATATATGCTCCTGTAGATCTGAGACCAGGTTTAATACTATGATGAGACCAGGTTTAATACTATGCTGATGTAGAGCTGAGACCAGGTTTAATACTATGATGAGACCAGGTTTAATACTATGCTGATGTAGAGCTGAGACCAGGTTTAATACTATGATGAGACCAGGTTTAATACTATGCTCCTGTAGATCTGAGACCAGATTTAATGTATGCTAATGTAGAGCTGAGACCAGGTTTAATACTATGATGAGACCAGGTTTAATATATGCTCCTGTAGATCTGAGACCAGGTTTAATGTATGCTAATGTAGAGCTGAGACCAGGTTTAATACTATGATGAGACCAGGTTTAATACTATGCTGATGTAGAGCTGAGACCAGGTTTAATATATGCTCCTGTAGATCTGAGACCAGGTTTAATACATGCTCCTGTAGATCTGAGACCAGGTTTAATACTATGATGAGACCAGGTTTAATACTATGCTGATGTAGAGCTGAGACCAGGTTTAATACTATGATGAGACCAGGTTTAATACTATGCTCCTGTAGATCTGAGACCAGGTTTAATACTATGATGAGACCAGGTTTAATACTATGCTCCTGTAGATCTGAGACCAGGTTTAATGTATGCTAATGTAGAGCTGAGACCAGGTTTAATACTATGATGAGACCAGGTTTAATACTATGCTGATGTAGAGCTGAGACCAGGTTTAATATATGCTCCTGTAGATCTGAGACCAGGTTTAATACATGCTCCTGTAGATCTGAGACCAGGTTTAATACTATGATGAGACCAGGTTTAATACTATGCTGATGTAGAGCTGGGACCAGGTTTAATACTATGATGAGACCAGGTTTAATACTATGCTCCTGTAGAGCTGAGACCAGGTTTAATACATGCTCCTGTAGATCTGAGACCAGGTTTAATACTATGATGAGACCAGGTTTAATACTATGCTGATGTAGAGCTGAGACCAGGTTTAATACTATGATGAGACCAGGTTTAATACTATGCTCCTGTAGATCTGAGACCAGGTTTAATGTATGCTAATGTAGAGCTGAGACCAGGTTTAATACTATGATGAGACCAGGTTTAATATATGCTCCTGTAGATCTGAGACCAGGTTTAATGTATGCTAATGTAGAGCTGAGACCAGGTTTAATACTCAGAGGTTGGGTTTCTTGTTGGAACAACCATCCTGTGGTGAGTTTGTTGCTCAATACTCGACCCAGACTGCATTAGACTTCTGGAGACTGATTTGTTAGTGATGAGCGTATTAGAGGATGATGCATCAGTGTTATTCTGATGAAACTCAAATAGTTGGTGAAGCCTGCTGTGAGATCGTGTTGTCTTTTAATTAAGGAAAGGAGGACCAACTAAAATATTAATGAGCCGTAGAACTATCTGGATGAAATGAGGGAAGGTGTTAACGGGAGGATTCAAACCCAATTACACAACATAAAGCCCACCTCACCGTTTTTGTAGACTTTCCTGAAACCACTTGTTTTGAGTATTTATGTTTGTGTGACTGATTCCAGAGGTGTCTGCTGTAGATGTGGCCATCCTTAAATATATCACTTTAAAACTGCTTCAGCCATTTGTTTTAGAATACATTTCCTGTTACATGTTTCTCACCGTCAGCTCTTTTAAGCGTCACTGTAACGCGTTTGTTACCGAGCAGTCGTACCTTTCTCCAGCATCTCCAGACAGATTTACTGTGTGATTAAAGTGTGCGATAACCACTTCATCACGGTGTCTCCAGTTGTCCCTTGAGACCTCTCTGCTTAGCAAGTTAGCTTGAGCTCGATCACCACAAATGAATGCCGCGTGCGCTGCTTTCAGATGGATTGACTGTCTGGGACAGGTTGTAAAATCAATTAGCATTTTCCCCAAGGAGTTCATTAAATTGGCAATAATCGTTGTGTTGTCGTTCCCGCCGCACGTCTCAGACTGGCCGTGAAGAAGAAAATGCCTCAGGGTGGAGAGGACATTACTCTGGAGAAACGAGTGTTCAGGTTTTTAAAAGTTGATGCAGAAAAAGCAGCAGGAGCCTCAGCAACAGAAGCAAGCGTTCCTGTGGTAAGTAATCCTCAGGAGATTGTGTTTTCTTCCTCTTCCTTCAATCGGCTCTTTGATCAATTGGCCGAGCCGAGGGGAGCTGAGCCGTCAAAAAAGAAGCACGCCGTGTTCTGGAGAGGCTCGTTGGATTCAGCCTGATTTATTTGTTCCAGATTAATGCCTCAGATTAAGGCCCCGGTGGCCCCGGTGGCCCCGGTGGCCCCGGTGGCCCCAGTGGCCCCGGCACCCCGTTTCCACTCAAGCTGAAGTGGATTAAATCACCTGCATAGCAAAACAATGAGTTTGGTGTGAAGCCGAGCGGCTCACTGTGGGCCACGCTGTGCCAAAGTGTCAGAGACTCACCGGCCACAGGGTCGAGTCTCACCGGGGTCGAGTCTCATTGGGGTCGAGTCTCACGGGGGTCGAGTCTCACTGGGGTCGAGTCTCACCGGGGTCGAGTCTCATTGGGGTCGAGTCTCACCGTGGTCGAGTCTCATTGCGTCGAGTCTCACTGGGGTCGAGTCTCATTGGGGTCGAGTCTCATTGGGGTCGAGTCTCACCGGGGTCGAGTCTCATTGGGGTCGAGTCTCACCGGGGTCGAGTCTCATTGGGGTCGAGTCTCATTGGGGTCGAGTCTCACCGGGGTCGAGTCTCATTGCGTCGAGTCTCACTGGGGTCGAGTCTCATTGCGTCGAGTCTCACCAGGGTCGAGTCTCATTGGGGTCGAGTCTCATTGGGGTCGAGTCTCACCGGGGTCGAGTCTCACCGGGGTCGAGTCTCATTGGGGTCGAGTCTCACCGGGGTCGAGTCTCATCAGCTCACCAGGGTCGAGTCTCACCGGGTTCGAGTCTCATTGGGTTCGAGTCTCATTGGGGTCGAGTCTCACCGGGGTCGAGTCTCATTGGGGTCGAGTCTCACCGGGGTCGAGTCTCATTGGGGTCGAGTCTCACCGGGGTCGTGTCTCACCGGGGTCGAGTCTCATTGGGGTCGAGTCTCACCGGGGTCGAGTCTCACGGGGGTCGAGTCTCACCGGGGTCGAGTCTAATTGGGGTCGAGTCTCACCGGGGTCGAGTCTCACCGGGGTCAAATCTCACCGGGGTCTTGGAGGAGTGAGCCGTGTTTGTGTGAGTTTTCCTTCATGTTCAACACAAAGCGATGAACATGTGTTGATGCGGTTTCATCATCAGTTCTGAGCTGTTCATTGTTCGTCTCCATAGCAGCATCCGTCCTGCTCTCCATCGTCAGCGCACTACTTTCACATGAGGGGGCGTGTTCCAGTTCATCAGCTTCAAAGAGTCTGGTCCTCTGGCCTCTGCCTGGGTCCTTAATGAGGACGGCCAGCCCGGCAGTTTGCATTGGCTTTCAATTTAATGGAGCTCCGGCTGTGCGTGAGGCCGACAGATTGTACAGTCGTGCTGCGCAGAGGAGGAGGCTGACAGCAGGAGAGTGAGAGGATGAGGAGGATGAGGAGGATGAAGCAACGCTCACCTCGAGGAGGCCACAGCACATTTTAACAATCTGCCACTTGGAACGCCACTGCTTCCTCTGGTGACTGCTGTGACCTGGTGATGTTTGTCCTGACCCGCGAAACATTTTGTCTGGTCCACTTGTTGAAATCATTAATACAATTACATTTTCCATAGAAAGAAATTAGGATTTAAAAAATACAGTAAAAACATATTTTATATTTATTTTAATATATATGTTAACTAAAGATCCCAATTTTTGCTCTTGTCTCTTTTAAATATAGATAAATATTTAACTATTTTCCATGTTTGGCTCGATGCAGAAAAGTGGGGCCTATAAATGTGGAATGCTTCTGCTGCTGCTGCTCGGGCCAAATCTTTCTCAGATAGCGTGTTGGTGACATTTGCACGTATCGACATGAGCTTCATTTGCATACACGTATTGAAGCATTGACCTGAAGCTCATTTATACTTTACAGCATTAGCTGCAACACTAAAACAGGGCCCATTGCACTCGGCTGCAGAACGTTATGACCGTGTTTGTGTCGGAGTAATGAACAACATCTCTTGAGAAACAGACTTGAGACAGGACGGATAGCGGGTGCAAACAATATGCAGTTCATGTTGCTGTCCGCTCTGCTCGGGGAAATGGGCAGTGGCAGGAAATGAGTTTTCTTTAATTGAGAGGATGGAGAACAGGACATGTGTGACGAGGTCCTGGTTAAATAAGCTCACTTAGACTCACTCTAATTGAAAGTTAAGATTAAATGGAATTACTTCGACCAAGGTGTAAGCGCTTCAGTTTTACGTCGGCTTCACACTTCATGTCGAGCATCAAGTGTGAAGTATGAAGTGCTGGAGCAGCGGCGCGTCTCCTGAAGACACGTCCGCCATCTCTTGAAGGGTCACAAGGGCAACGAACTCAAGCTAAACACAATGTTACCTTTCAGAGACCACATGGAGTCCAGTGCATTCTGGGAAATGGCTCAGAGTGCCGGTGTGTGTTGTCAGCAGCACAAGCTGCTTCGTAGACGCAGAAACAGCCTCTGAGTCTCGAGGGCGATGCAACATCTCTGGAGCAGACGGCTGCAGGCTTGATCACCGCTCCCTTCCTGTTGCATTGGTTTGGGTTTGTCAGTGTAATTATGTGTATTTCCACATTTGGTTATCGGCCGTCACTCCAGCCTAAACTGCTGCAGGATACTTCCCACAGCTGACAACGCCTGGCCCAGTGAGACAGTCTGTCAGTGGAAGGACTCACAACATATACAGGTATAACGTTTGACTCACTAGTGGTAGACTGATGAGAATACAGCATCTCGTGTTAAAACCATATCTTCTAAACCTGCACAACGTGCTGTAACCCTTCAAGGCGTTTCCCACGTTCACAAACACACCTTCTTCCTCTCGTTTGATATCTGAAAGCACCATTAAAGCTTTTTAAGATCAAGATGAATTCCTGCAGCAGTTCTTTATTACAGAAGCTTCTTGTTATTTCATCACTGTTCTCTGATTATTAAAGCCATTCATAAAGCGAGTGAAATACCTCTTCTCACAGGGGTTCTGTTCACGGCCGATTTACATTCACCTTGCTGATGCTCAGCTGGGTTTGTATGTCTCAGTATTTACTTTCTGCTCTTCAGCGCCCGGCGGATGAGACTCAAAGGGAAGTGTTGAGTTAACGGCCCTGATTTCAAGGTGGCAACTTTCAGGTGACAAATGTCCACATAAAGATTTTCAGTTCTTCCAGCTACCTCTGCCTCTCTTTGTCCTCTGGCTACAATACTTTGACATAACTGTTTGGCACAGTGTGTGCCGACGTTCCCAAATCCCTGATTTCATCTCAATTATGAGAAACTAAAGTTACTGTGGCAGCAGTTGTGTTTTATGTCTGATGGACCCTGCATTTAAGGAATTCCCTCGCTGGAGTATTACAGATGATTACAAATCATATATATATCTTAGGGCTGGGCAAAGTTGAACAAATTTAACTGATTAATCGCATGATTTTTCTGTGATTAACTGCGATTAATCACATTATGAGCCAAATTCAATAGTTAATAAAAAACTAGTGTATTGCACGCTTTTATTCTAAAGTAATGTTATCAGAACACTATAACAGGCACTCTGGAGCAACAGCAAGTTAACAACAGTATATAAAACAGTTTTCTTTTTTTCTGAACAGGTACCAGAAGAAACATTTTATTTTATCAGGGAACAACATAAACAGTCTGTTCTGTAGTAAGGGTCCCTGTGAGGGACAAGCCCCTCCTTCTTTTGTCATGCTCAGTAGTAAGGGTCCCTGTGAGGGACAAGCCCCTCCTTCTTTTGTCATGCTCAGTAGTAAGGGTCCCTGTGAGGGACAAGCCACTCCTTCTTTTGTCATGTTCAGTAGTAAGGGTCCCTGTGAGGGACAAGCCCCTCCTTCTTTTGTCATGTTCAGTAGTAAGGGTCCCTGTGAGGGACAAGCCCCTCCTTCTTTTGTCATGTTCAGTAGTAAGGGTCCCTGTGAGGGACAAGCCCCTCCTTCTTTTGTCATGCTCAGTAGTAAGGGTCCCTGTGAGGGACAAGCCACTCCTTCTTTTGTCATGTTCAGTAGTAAGGGTCCCTGTGAGGGACAAGCCCCTCCTTCTTTTGTCATGTTCAGTAGTAAGGGTCCCTGTGAGGGACAAGCCCCTCCTTCTTTTGTCATGTTCAGTAGTAAGGGTCCCTGTGAGGGACAAGCCCCTCCTTCTTTTGTCATGTTCAGTAGTAAGGGTCCCTGTGAGGGACAAGCCCTTCCTTCTTTTGTCATGTTCAGTAGTAAGGGTCCCTGTGAGGGACAAGCCACTCCTTTTATCATGTTCAGTAGTAAGGGTCCCTGTGAGGGACAAGCCCCTCCTTCTTTTGTCATGTTCAGTAGTAAGGGTCCCTGTGAGGGACAAGCCACTCCTTCTTTTGTCTATGTTCAGTAGTAAGGGTCCCTGTGAGGGACAAGCCACTCCTTTTATCATGTTCAGTAGTAAGGGTCCCTGTGAGGGACAAGCCCCTCCTTCTTTTGTCATGTTCAGTAGTAAGGGTCCCTGTGAGGGACAAGCCACTCCTTCTTTTGTCATGTTCAGTAGTAAGGGTCCCTGTGAGGGACAAGCCACTCCTTCTTTTGTCTATGTTCAGTAGTAAGGGTCCCTGTGAGGGACAAGCCACTCCTTCTTTTGTCATGTTCAGTAGTAAGGGTCCCTGTGAGGGACAAGCCCCTCCTTCTTTTGTCATGTTCAGTAGTAAGGGTCCCTGTGAGGGACAAGCCACTCCTTCTTTTGTCATGTTCAGTAGTAAGGGTCCCTGTGAGGGACAAGCCCCTCCTTCTTTTGTCATGTTCAGTAGTAAGGGTCCCTGTGAGGGACAAGCCACTCCTTCTTTTGTCTATGTTCAAACAGTAACATAAAAAAAAAATCTGAAACAGTTAAAGCATGTGAAGCAGCACCCACATCAATATAATGAACTGTGTAAGTAACTCAATGTGTTCTAAATGTATATATACATACATGTCATTACCAGGTTCCACATGCACCATGCTGTGCTCTACGTACTCAAGGAGCCTCCTACCCTCACAAACTTCACTTTACTGCAGTAACTTACTGAAGACTGTTTTAAAGAATGGAACCACTGCACATATTTGTGATTGGTTAGTTGAGATTTCAGGGAGAATGATTAGACTTGAAATTGATGAGAGAATTAACTTAGATTGTGGTCTTTTCATGTGATATGTTCAAAATAAGTAAACACTATTGAATCGTCCTCAAATGATTTGGCAAAGTAAAACAAAGGTTGGTGCAGTCTTAAACTGAAAGCTTCTGTCTCTAGCTCTCTCTCTCACACACACACACACACACACACACACACACACACACACACACACACACACACACACACACACACACACACACACACACACAGCTGAAAAGATACGGGTGTCTCCATGCTAATTAGCCCTCTGTAATTTAGTCATCCTCAAACAGCTCAAGTTCGCTCCGAAGCAGGAAGGGAGAGAGAGAGACAGACAGAGAGAGAGACAGAGAGAGAGACAGACAGACAGACAGACAGACAGAGGGAGAGAGAGGGAGAGAGAGAGAGAGAGAGAGGGGTATAGAGAGAGAGGATGGATGGATTGACCCCACACTGCCTCTCAGGCTGGATTTATCCTTCTCATTTTGTTTTGGACCTGAAGTGAGTCTCTTTGGGGCGAGAGCAGTTTGTTCATATATTTATGTCCTCCACCACATTGCTTTTCTTTCATTATTTCTCTCCCTTTCATTTTTAATGAGTCTTCAGTGGATAGCAAGCAGGCGCCTCTGTGTTCCCATGCCTCACTTCTATATTGCTTTCTGAGCAATATAGAAGTTAAAAATACATGTACTGACTTGCTTCTTCACACAGGGTCCCTGCCTCTACAGAAGTACTGCCTCATAAAATCTATACTTAGAAAAGGCCAAGCAGACGTTAGAAAGGAGACACGAGGCTGAGATGTCCTGACTCAATATCCACCTCAGAAGGATGTCATCATCTCTGCAGTCTGCAGGTGAAAATGCTCCATTGGCGTCAGCTTTTTGGTTGATTTAGCGTTCTACGAGGTCATGTGATTGATTTCTGGTGACGCTGATGTGATTAAAGTCAGGAAAACTTTTGGAGGTCTGCAGAGCAGACTTGTCAGACTGGTCAGACTGGTCAGACTGGTCAGACTGGTTAGACTGGTCAGGACTCGACGTCGCCACAGCACCAGCGTCTTGTAGTCGGGTTTCACAGGTCGAAGTCTGCAGATCAGACCGGAAGGCAACCTTAGATACCTAGAGATAGTACAGGATATGTATGCCAACACAAAAACAAGTTTAATGAAAACAAGCAGCTGGTGGCGATGCTAGAGAGGGAACTGTTCCCCTTTACTCTCAATTAATTGCATTTTAATTAAAAACCACAAAGTGCAACATACATAACCATTCAGAATCTTCAGCCATTTTTGAACAGACTAAGAGCTTTCATGCACAAACAAAAATAAGTAATTTCAAAAAGACTGAAATGACCTAACTTTAACTGATAATACACACTCACTGAATCTATGACCAACACTTTACTATGGAACAAATCACTGTCTGGAGGAGCAGCTTTTCCACACATTTAAAATAAATTAAACAAAAAGTGCAATTCAAAAGGATTCATATATATAAAATCAACTTGTCTTGTGATTACCTCATCAGTAAATACTGAAAAACATTGTGCTTTACAGAAAATTAAGCAGCACTCAATTCTCCTCACGACCCCAGAGTTTCTTCCTGTCATACGCCATCAGTTGTGAATGTTATATTCAGTTGGCTGTTTAATTTAATTATCCTAAAAACCCAGAGTCTCCGCATATGGATGGACTTGTATAGCGCTGTTCTAGTCTTCTAGCACTACATGACATCATTCACCTACAGGAGCAATTTAGGGTTAAGTGTCTTGCTCAAGGACACATCGACAGTGGGCTAGCGGAGCCGGGAATTGAGCCGCCGATCCTCTGATTGAAAGACAACCCTGCTCACCACTGAGCCACAGGCGCCCTCATATCAGGATGGTTTGACCCAACCTGGTTTGAGCCAACCTGGTTTGACCCAACCTGGCACACACTGCTGAAATCATGGAGGGACAAGTGCAAAACAAGTTCAAACCAGAGCCGGCAAAATAAAGACACTCCACTGCATAAAAAAATTCCCTTCAAAAAAATTCACCACAGGATGAAAAAAAAAAAAAAAAATCTTTTTAAAAAAATTTTTAAATTTTTTTTTCAGGCGACCCACTGCGACCCACTGAAAACGGGTCCGCGAACCACTGATCTAAGTGGTTACTGATTAATTTGATGTCAAAAAAAGTCTTCTTCATGTAACACGGTGCCCACTAGAACTGTACCGCTATACTAATGTACAGCGATCCTCACATGAGTCCTGTACCAGCCTGACTGACTGAAGGACCCCAGAGCATCAGCCCAGGTTAGAACCCGGGCCTCCTGTGTTCCAGGGTTAACCCTAGCCCACTAGGCCACCATGTTAGACAATTATATACATATATGTACAGGTATATATTTATCTTAGTTTTATTGTTTTTTATGAATTAGTTAGAGATAGTTATTAGAGTGAGTTCTACTAGACAGGACAACGGGAGGGTAAGGACCAACAGACTCCACCCTTCAGACGCCACCCTTCAGACGCCACCCTTCAGACTCCACCCTTTAGACGCCACCCTTCAGACTCCACCCTTTAGACGCCACCCTTCAGACACCACCCTTCAGACTCCACCCTTTAGACGCCACCCTTCAGACGCCACCCTTCAGACTCCAGACTCCACCCTCCAGACTCCAGACTCCACCCTCCCACCTCCAGACTCCAGCCTCCAGCCTCCAGCCTCCACCCTTCAGACTCCACCCTCCCACCTCCAGCCTCCACCCTTCAGACTCTACCCTCCAGACTAAACCCTTCAGACTCCACCCTCCAGACTACACCCTTCAGACTCCACCCTTCAGACTCCACCATTCCACCTCCAGACTCCACCGTCCAGACATCAGCCTCCACCATCCAGACTCCACCCTCCCACCCCCAGACTCCAACCTCCAGCCTCCACCCTTCAGACTCCACCCTCCCACCTCCACCCTTCAGACTCCACCCTCCCACCTCCACCCTCCAGCCTCCACCCTCCAGACTCAAACCTCCAGCCTCAACCCTTCAGCCTCCACCCTCCAGCCTCCACCCTTCAGACTCCACCCTCCCACCTCCAGCCTCCAGACTCAAACCTCCAGCCTCCACCCTTCAGCCTCCACCCTCCCACCTCCAGCCTCCACCCTCCCACCGCCAGACTCCACCCTCCAGACTCCCACCTCCAGACTCCAGCCTCCACCCTTCAGACTAAAGCCTCCATACTCCACCCTTCAGACTCCATCATCACAGGTATATATTTATCTTAGTTTTATTGTTTTTTGTGAATGAGTTATTAGAGTGAGTTCTACTAGAAGACGGAATGTCACCAGGACAACGGGAGGTTTAAGACCAACAGACTCCAGACTCCAGCCTTCAGACGACAGACACCAACCTACACCCTCCAGACTCCACACTCCAGACTCCAGACTCCAGACTCCAGCCTCCAGACTCCACCCTTCAGACTCCAGCCTCCAGACTCCAGCCTCCAGACTCCACCCTTCAGACTCCAGCCTCCAGACTCCACCCTTCAGACTCCAGACTCCACCCTCCAGACTCTACCTTTCAGACTCCACCATACCACCTCCAGATTCCAGCCTCCAGCCTCGACCCTTCAGACTAAAGCCTCCATACTCCACCCTTCAGACTCCATCATCACACCTCCAGACTCAAGACTCCCCATCCAGCCTCCACCCTCCAGCCTCCACCCTTCAGACGCCACCCTCCAGACTCCAGCCTCTACCCTTCAGACTCCACCATCCCACCTCCAGACTCCACCATCCCACCTCCAGACTCCACCCTTCAGACTCCAGCCTCCAGACTCCACCCTTCAGGCTCCACCCTCCAGACTCCATACTCCAGCCTCCAACCTTCAGACTCCACCATCCCACCTCCAGACTCCAGCCTCCACCCTTCAGACTCCAGCCTCCAGCCTCCACCCTTCAGACTCCACCCTCCAGACTCAAGCCTTCAGGCTCCAGACTCCAACCTACACCCTCCAGACTCCACCCTTCAGACTCCACCTCCAGCCTCCACCCTCCAGACTCAAGCCTTCAGGCTCCAGACTCCACCATACCACCTCCAGACTCCAGCCTCCACCCTTCAGACTCAACCCTCCACCCTCCAGACTCCACCTTTCAGATTCCACCGTACCACCTCCAGACACCAGCCTCCACCCTTAAGACTCCACCATCAGACCTCCAGACTCAAGACTCCCCCATCCAGCCTCCACCCTTCAGACGCCACCCTCCAGACTCCACCCTTCAGACTCCAGCCTTTAGACACCAACCTACACCCTTCAGACTCCACCATCCCACCTCCCGCCGCCACCCTTCAGACTCCACCCTCCACCATCCCACCTCCAGACTCCAGCCTCCACCCTTCAGAATCCACCCTCCAGACTCCACCACCCCACCTCCAGAATCCAGCCTCCACCCTTCAGACTCCACCCTCCAGCCTCCACCCTCCAGCCTCCACCACCCCACCTCCAGAATCCACCCTCCAGCCGACAGCCTCCACCCTTCAGACTCCACCCTCCAGACTCCACCACCCCACCTCCAGAATCCACCCTCCAGCCGCCACCCTCCAGACTCCACCCTCCCACCTCCAGCCTCCACCCTTCAGACTCCAACCTCCCACCTCCACCCTTCAGACTCTACCCTCCAGACTAAACCCTTCAGACTCCACCCTCCAGACTACACCCTCCCACCTCCAGCCTCCAGACTCAAACCTCCACCCTTCAGACTCCACCCTCCAGCCTCCACCCTTCAGACTCCACCCTCCCACCTCCAGACTCCACCGTCCAGACATCAGCCTCCACCGTCCAGACATCAGCCTCCACCATCCAGACTCCACCCTCCCACCTCCAGCCTCCACCCTTCAGCCTCCAGACTCAAACCTACAGCCTCCACCCTTCAGCCTCCACCCTCCCACCTCCAGCCTCCACCCTCCCACCGCCAGACTCCACCCTCCAGACTCCCACCTCCAGCCTCCACCCTCCAGCCTCCACCCTCCAGACTCCACCCTCCAGACTCTCACCTCCAGACTCCAGCCTCCACCCTTCACACTAAAGCCTCCATACTCCACCCTTCAGACTCCATCATCACACCTCCAGACTCAAGACTCCCCATCCAGCCTCCACCCTCCAGCCTCCACCCTTCAGACGCCACCCTCCAGACTCCAGCCTCCACCCTTCAGACTCCACCATCCCACCTCCAGACTCCACCGTCCAGACATCAGCCTCCACCATCCAGACTCCACCCTCCCACCCCAGACTCCAACCTCCAGCCTCCACCCTTCAGACTCCACCCTCCCACCTCCAGACTCCACCCTCCCACCGCAACCCTCCAGACTCCACCCTCCCACCTCCACCCTTCAGACTCCACCCTCCCACCTCCAGCCTCCACCCTCCACCCTCCAGCCTCCACCCTCCAGCCTCCACCCTCCAGACTCAAACCTCCAGCCTCCACCCTTCAGACTCCACCCTCCACCCTTCAGACTCCACCCTCCCACCGCCACCCTCCAGCCTCCAGACTCAAACCTCCAGCCTCTACCCTTCAGCCTCCACCCTCCCACCTCCACCCTCCCACCGCCAGACTCCACCCTCCAGACTCCCACCTCCAGCCTCCAGCCTCCACCCTCCAGACTCCACCCTCCAGACTCCCACCTCCAGCCTCCACCCTCCAGCCTCAAACCTCCAGCCTCCATCCTTCAGACTCCACCCTCCAGACTCCACCCTTCAGACTCCACCCTTCAGACTCAAACCTCAAACCTCCAGCCTCCAGACAGAAATATTGCAAAAATGATAATTGGATCCGCTCCTTTCCTTCGTGTAGGGACACGCTGAGCTTAGTGACTTAAAACATGCAACAGAAACACACAGCAGCACCATTATATGTGACATGCATTTCAAATCCATTTACACATCCACCGCCGGCAAGCCACAGGGCACCACACACACACACACACACACACACACACACACACACACACACACACACACACACACACACACACACACACACACACACACACACACACACACACACACACACACACACACACACACAGTGAGTCTCCCAGGATGCTGAACACCTGCCAGAGCCAGTGGGCACGGCTCCAGGAGATGAAGTGAGCCACTGAGAGCTGGAAGCATCTCTTTACAGCTCACACCAGAGAGCCAGCACACACACACACACACACACACACACACACACACACACAGATTGCCCACACAGACGGCCGCAAAGAGGAGGAAAAAGTGTGGAGGGGAACTGAATTAGAGGAGCAGAGTAGAGAACAGGATGTAGTGGTAGCAGCAACCTCTAATAGGGAGAAAGTAGGAATGAAAGGGCGATGGATAGAAACGGGAGGGGGAGTCGCAGTGTCCACAACAAGAGGGGGAGATTTGTGGGAGATGTTGCTGAGAGAGAGAGCTGAGAAGGGATTTAAAAAAGAAAGGAAGAGGTGGAAAAGTGAGAAAAATCGTGCGTTTGCAAAATTGGGGTCTTACTGGTTGGCGGGAGGAAAGTGCAGGAATGACCTTGTAGCTATGAGCCTGTCCGGCTGCTTTGGACTCCAGGTGTATTTTAGGACTCTCCTTGCCTTGACTTTGACTCAGCTGCTCTCCACCATTCCTCCTTTCGGCTCTACTGTGGTTATAAGTTGTAGACTGTTCTGTTGCTTACATTCAAAAGGGCATTAAGGGCTGATTTTATAATTATTTTACAAACAATTAAATAAATTGTGTGATAAACACAAATGGTGACAGATAAAAATGTAATTATTATTTGAGTACCGAAATCGTAGTCATTGTAAAGCTGTAACAGATTTTCCACTTAAAATGTATTCATGGATGATGTGACAATCAGCATTAGCAGATTGTGTCAGCTGGCTAGCTATGTAGGCTAACTTTAGCTTCATTTTAGATTTTTAAAACGATAATATTGTAAAAGAGGGATTTTGATTTTAAAGATTGAGGTAAATTTCCCCAATTCCAGACAACAAAACTACTAAGTGTACTATCTGATATCGTAGCATCCAGCTAGGATGGATTATTGAAGTATTGAATTGTTATCCTTTGTTTCAGTTAACCTTTTGTTAATAAAAGCCATGGATGGACATGAAGGCAAATGACAAGAAGTACAAGATGTAAACCTTACTTTAGTGTTTCAGTTTGACTCAGACTGAAGAGCTCGTCCAGTTTAACTCTTTCATTAAAGCTTCTGTAACTGTCAAATAAAATAATGAGGGCTGAAGTTGCAGTTCAACACCAGAGAGAGAACATCAAATACGTCAGTTTGATCACTTTACAGCAGTTTGATCAGTTTGATCACTTTATAGCAGTTTGATCACTTTACAGCAGTTTGATCAGTTTGATCACTTTATAGCAGTTTGATCACTTTACAGCAGTTTGATCAGTTTGATCACTTTATAGCAGTTTGATCACTTTACAGCAGCTTGATCACTTTATAGCAGTTTGATCACTTTATAGCAGTTTGATCACTTTATAGCAGCTTGATCACTTTATAGCAGTTTGATCACTTTACAGCAGTTTGATCACTTTACAGCAGTTTGATCACTTTACAGCAGTTTGATCACTTTACAGCAGTTTTCAGCAACGTAACGCTTGTAGTTTTGCCAGCCGGTTTAACAGATTATTGAAAGTATTTCCAAGTTATGTTGATGATTATTTATATGATCTGCGTTTGTCTTCATGATCATTTGTTCTCGTGAACGTCCGAATGATACGTCACTGTGGTGGCGGGGCGGGGTTGCGCTCAGCTGCAGAGGGAAGTGAGCGAGGGTGAGGTTCAAGGGAACAGGTGCCGTGATGAGGTAATCAGCCGCAGCTGGGGGCAATTGTGTGTGTGTGTGTGTGTGTGTGTGTGTGTGTGTGTGTGTCTCCCCATTAAAACAGGAGTAGCTGTAGCTGAAGCTGAAGCGACAGACAGCTGATCGGAGACAAGCCGGCAGGTGCGCTCAGGGGCGAGGCCGAGAGCGCACACGAGTCAGACAATAAAGCTTGTTGCTAACCAAATCCAGAGTGTGTTGCCTCGTGTGCCGCCCAAAACTCACGGGGCAACGCAGAGTCATTACAGTCGCTTTAAATGTTGCCACCGCAAGGAATTGTGGGTCGGCATTTTCCTTTCGTAAAGGCAGGTCCAGTGGTTCCTATGCTAAAGGAGCTAAGTTAGGAAGCATTGAAGCTCCTTTCCTTTGCATTTAGAAAATTTGACCGTCTCTTATCACGGCAGCCACTTAGGTACTTGAGGTCATTTCACTCAGTTAGGAAGGTTCCTCACCAAAAAGGACTATTCGACTGCAGCCCATATGTTCAAAACACATTATCACAAGGCATTGTGGGAAGTTGTGTCGCGCCTCTGTGCTCTTCATCGGGTGACAGCGACTCTTGAATGATACGATGCATAGAGGAAGAAAAAAAGTGAAAGAAATAACAGAAAAGAATATATATAAATAAGAGGCTTTACCTCTTCAGACACTCGTACAAAGAGCTGCTTCAAACAGGAAGTTCATGAAATATGCTTCAATTCTGCATTTTACCTCAACTTTACTCCCTTCAGGAAGTATTTTTTAATTATCATTCTTTGTTGAAATAAATGTGCGGTAATTGATTGAAGTGTTGATTCAGCCCGACTAAAAAATTAATTAATTTCAAGAAATAATTGTCTCCGCAGGAATGTTAACACAGGCTATGTGTTTATGTAATAACTGCTACTGTGAGCTCCTTCCTCATTGTACAGGTCACATTGCAGTTTCTTTCTGCAACCTTTAGCGTTCTCATACTCATCAGTTTTCCTCCGATGTTATTCCTGAATCGCTTGATGTGTCGGGTTCAGTTTGGTTGCTTTGTTGCTGCCGTCATTATTCCAGCTGTGATTACGCTCCACAGGAAACGAGTCCCACTGTGAGCACAATCACAGACCTACAGACCAGCAGCACAACAACATGCATCTGCTTCACTGTCTCGTTGTCTCTGAGTAGCATTTAGTTACATTTAGTAATTTAACTAAATGCTTTTTCTGTGAATGTTCATTTTGTGTCATTAACAATCCAATAAAGCCCGAACGATACCAGTTTATGAGAGCGGGAATACTGTTATACTCTGTGTGTGTGTGTGTGTGTGTGTGTGTGTGTGTGTGTGTGTGTGTGTGTGTGTGTGTGTGTGTGTGTGTGTGTGTGTGTGTGGTCTCTCTGTGTTTCCTCACTTTTCCGTCCATCGTTCTCAGCTCTTTTCTTCTGGACTCTCGCTTCGGTTCACCTCTGCCCTTGTCCTTATTTCCTCTCTTCTTTTCCTCTACCCTTCTTTCACTTCTTTCCCTTCTCACCCTTCTTGGCCCCAGCACGGCTCCATCCCTCCAGCTCGTCTCCTCCTGATAAATGTTTCCACTGCAGAGGTGCATGAAGGGCACGACAATTACAGATACGCCGCCTGACTTCTGTCTGCTGACCTGGTGTAGCCATGCAGCCTTAAGAGCACTGTGGTGCAGCTGAGAGGAATCCACAGACATGATGGATTATATACTTATTATATTATGGAGTATTGTCTCGACACACTTCCTGCATGAAACCTTTCACTGTTTCACGAAAGAGTTGGTGACACATTTCAAATCTCCAGAGTGAGATAATCGCTGATGTGTTTTATTCCCGTTGATCTTATTCTACACCACAATAAAGGAGGAATATGTAGTTCTCCTCAGAGAATTGTCGTGTGCTTTGTTTGATTGTTTACTGTATCTGCTGTGTAATTTTAGATTAATTGTAATGGCCCACATAATTTACATTGTTATAGTTACAGTAGTCAACATATTTGTTGAAAATATTATTTATACTCTCAGCCACAGTAATTCATATTTTCTTTATATGTCTTTACAGAAGAAAACATAGTTTAGTCTTCGTAATATTTCCTAAATAGTCTCATTTAAAATAAATGTGAGACTAATGGAGAGGATGCCTGAGACACATGAGTAGGGAATGTACATGACGTTATATATTTATTTATGTATTTTTATAAAATCAATGCACAGCTGCTCGGATGGTATATGTGCATTATACTTCCATGCACTATATTAACTATATTATAGTTCGAAGGGTCGATACTGTATGAATATTGCCTGCACTTCATTCCTTCTTCCTCCTGTTGTTCGAGGCTCAATGTGTTTTAGGAAAGCTTAGCGTCTTTATCGAGGTGCATTTTGCTTCTTCGCCCAGGAGAAGGATCACAACGTGTCCTCCCACTCACGCTGCATGCTGAGTCAGATGGGATGTGATGGAGAATGTAGTCTTACTTTGACTTATTGAGCATTACGGGAAGCCAAACGGAGGAGAAAGATGTTCTCTGTGTAGGTGTGTGTGTGTGGGATTGAAGTGTTATGACACTTCTAGATTACTACACTGGTCCAGCATTCAGCTCAGCTGCTGCACCATCGGAGGAGGGATGCTATTATTCAAACATTTTAATAGCATATTATCACCGTCTTGACACTTGAGCTTGCGACTACAGTTTCTGCAGAAAGACTCAGAGTGAAGCAAGCAGAACACTTCAGATGCAGCAACGCTTTCATCTCTCAGCTAGCACTGGCTCGTTGAGTGGATACCTTCTCTGAATGTCTCGCTGCTGTCTCGTAATGAAGTGAGATGTTGTCACTGAGCTCCCTGAGAAACAGACATCTTGAGGATTTGTCCTCCTGTCATTTCGGGGATCATCGTTTTCCCTAAACTTCAGTATGCTTGTATCCTCTCGCAGCTCTCTTTACGGAGGTGCCTCATGACATCACAACGCAGAGCGGGGAGGATGTGGAGATGGCGTGTTCCTTCCGCGGGGCGGGCTCTCCGTCGTTCCTGCTGGAGATCCAGTGGTGGTACATCAAGGAGCACAGAGACTGGCAGGAGAACACGGATCAGATCACCAACAACGTGAGCATTTAGTTTGATATGTGCAGGATGCTTGGATCCCAGTGAGAAAAGAGCTGCTTCTGTTTTAAAAGTAAATCTATATATTTGTGATAAGCATCCCAATAGCATCGCTAACTGGTGTGAAGGGATCATTTACAATATAGGGGCAACTGCTGATATACTATGAACACAAATAAGCCGCTTGAATGTGGAAAGGTCAATTGTATGAAAAAAAACAGTATTTTAGATAATGAATCATGACATAACATGCCATTTATAAGAATAACACATTATGGGTAATGCAGGGGTACATAGCTCACCAGATAGTCTGTAAGGATACAACAGTGCTGTAGATTATACATCATAAAGACGGCAAGACATCCAGTACACTTACAAATCAAAAATGTGTGTGTTGCTCATGGTTTAAAAGAATACATTTTAGTTTTTCATCCTACAAAATAACATGTGGGGTTTCCAGTAAAACAGGACAATATGGAACTAATTCCCCTTTATCTTTGAGATGCATATGGTTCGCAACATAATACATGACAGATATTGTCTTATAAAGAGGGTTTTTATTTTACTCAGCAACCCAAGCTTAAACTTTTCAGTCGATTCACAAAGTCCATTTTCTGTCTCACCATTTCCGTTTTTAGCAAATGAATGTATCTGGACAGAACGGAGTGAACTGAAGCTCCCTGTATGGCAGCAGGGGGAAGTTGCCCGTTAGCCACGGCAGGAACCCTCTGGCACGGAAACCAAGGGATAATTGCTGATTAGCATTTGCCAGCACTGAGGGAACAGGTCGACTCTCTCCAGTCATGGCGGAACTCAGGCTCCCCTGTTGTGCCTCTAGACACCATAATTGGCACTGTGAAATAAATAGATTTTCAAATTCTCTGTCTGCTGCATGCATAATTCATAACTATACCCAAAAGAATACCTCTGTGCCTCCGCATACACATATACACACACTCTCCTGCTCAGAGGCTTACGTGCTGGGTTGTAGAGAGTGTGCTCACACACACACATTTAAACATGCACACATAAGCATGCACACCCACGCACACTGTACATACAGCTCAGCCACCAGAGAGAAAACAGTACCAACAAAGAAGCCTTTTTAAGAGAGAAACACTGAAAACATCAAACATGTTTGTCCACAGCAATGTTTTGCTTTTGTGAGATGTTTTTAGAAATGTGCTTCTGTTGCTAATGCATTATCCATATTTCCGTGCAGGTTGAACCCCTGGAGGAAACTTCCAAAGACGGCACCAAAATTAGTGTGAGTTTGATCCTCCGTCAATAACAAGAAGACAGTATCAAAGAAAACTAGCCGATTTTTATGTCAATACAATGAATATGAGAGACATCCAAGCTTTTGCTGGATGTAGTTATATTATCCATTTAACCCATAAGCATAATGCAGGAGTTTAGAATGTTACTGTATGTTCACAGATGAAAAGCATCATGTCTCGTCCCCATCAGGTGGTGAAAGTAGCCGGCAGCAACATCTCCCACAAGCTGCGTCTCTCCAGCGTCAAGCCGGCGGATGAGGGCACGTATGAGTGCCGCGTCATCGACTTCAGCGGCAGCGTGGCACAGCATCACCGTGTGCACGCCCACCTGCAGGTGGCACCGGAGAGGAGCCCGGGGCCGGATGGCTTCACGCTACAGGGGAGCCCCTCCCTCCATGCCCACCACCAGACAGAGGGCCGGGAACTGAAGAGGAGGTCAGCAAGCAGCACCACTGACTGCAATGAGAGCTGTGGGCCTTAGATCTGTCTGCATGTCCGTCTAGAGATGGACTTCATCAGTCTCTTGAGGGACTTCATCAGTCTGTAGAAGGACTTCATCAGTCTGTAGAGGGACTTCATCAGTCTGTAGAGAAGGACTTCATCAGTCTCTAGAGAAGGACTTCATCAGTCTCTAGAGGGACTTCATCAGTCTGTAGAGAAGGACTTCATCAGTCTGTAGAGGGACTTCATCAGTCTCTAGAGATGGACTTCATCAGTCTCTAGAGAAGGACTTCATCAGTCTGTAGAGAAGGACTTCATCAGTCTCTAGAGAAGGACTTCATCAGTCTCTAGAGATGGACTTCATCAGTCTGTAGAAGGACTTCATCAGTCTCTAGAGAAGGACTTCATCAGTCTCTAGAGAAAGACTTCATCAGTCTCTAGAGATGGACTTCATCAGTCTCTAGAGATGGACTTCATCAGTCTGTAGAAGGACTTCATCAGTCTGTAGAAGGACTTCAACAGTCTGTAGAAGAACTTCATCAGTCTAGAGAAGGACTTCATCAATCTGTAGAAGGACTTCATCAGTCTGTAGAAGGACTTCAACAGTCTGTAGAAGAACTTCATCAGTCTAGAGAAGGACTTCATCAGTCTCTAGAGGGACTTCATCAGTCTGTAGAAGGACTTCATCAGTATAGAGAAGGACTTCATCAGTCTCTAGAGGGACTTCATCAGTCTGTAGAGAAGGACTTCATCAGTCAAAAGACGGACTTCATTAGTTTCTAGAGAGGGACTTCATCAGTCAAGAGACGGACTTTATCAGTTTCCAGAGGGACTTCATTAGTTTCTAGAAAGGGACTTCATCAGTCTCTAGAGAGGGACTTCATCAGTCTCTAGAGGGACTTCATTAGTTTCTAGAGAGGGACTTCATTAGTTTCTAGAGAGGGACTTCATTAGTTTCTAGAGAGGGACTTCATCAGTCTCTAGAGGGACTTCATCAGTCTCTAGAGAGGGACTTCATCAGTCTCTAGAGGGACTTCATCAGTCTGTAGAGAAGGACTTCATCAGTCTCTAGAGGGACTTCATCAGTCTGTAGAGAAGGACTTCATCAGTCTCTAGAGAAGGACTTCATCAGTCTCTAGAGATGGACTTCATCAGTCTCTAGAGATGGACTTCATCAGTCTGTAAAAGGACTTCATCAGTCTCCAGAGAAGGACTTCATCAGTCTGTAGAGAAGGACTTCATCAGTCTCTAGAGATGGACTTCATCAGTTTCTAGAGATGGACTTCATCAGTCTGTATAGAAGGACTTCATCAGTCTGTAGAGAAGGACTTCATCAGTCTCTAGAGGGACTTCATTAGTTTCTAGAGAGGGACTTCATCAGTCAAGAGACGGACTTTATCAGTTTCCAGAGGGACTTCATTAGTTTCTAGAGAGGGACTTCATCAGTCTCTAGAGAGGGACTTCATCAGTCTCTACAGGGACTTCATTAGTTTCTAGAGAGGGACTTCATTAGTTTCTAGAGAGGGACTTCATCAGTCTCTAGAAGGACTTCATCAGTCTGTAGAGAAGGACTTCATCAGTCTGTAGAAGGATTTCATCAGTCTGCAGAAGGACTTCATCAGTCTGTAGAAGGACTTCATCAGTCTGTAGAAGGACTTCATCAGTCTGTAGAGAAGGACTTCATCAGTCTGTAGAGAAGGACTTCATCAGTTTCCAGAGGGACTTCATTAGTTTCTAGAGAGGGACTTTATCAGTCAAGAGACAGACTTTATCAGTTTCCAGAGGGACTTCATTAGTTTCTAGAGAGGGACTTTATCAGTCTCTAGGGGGACTTCATTAGTTTCTAGAGAGGGACTTCATTAGTTTCTCGAGAGGGACTTCATTAGTTTATAGAGAGGGACTTCATCAGTCTCTAGAGGGACTTCATCAGTCTCTAGAGAGGGACTTCATCAGTCTCTAGAGAGGGACTTCATCAGTCTCTAGAGGGACTTCATCAGTCTCTAGAGAGGGACTTTATCAGTCTCTAGAGGGACTTCATCAGTCTCTAGAGAGGGACTTCATCAGTCTCTAGATAGGGACTTCAGCAGTCTCTAGAGGGACTTCATTAGTTTCTAGAGAGGGACTTCATTAGTTTCTAGAGAGGGACTTCATCCGTCTCCAGAGGGACTTCATTAGTTTCCAGAGAGGGACTTCCTCCATCTCTAGAGAGGGACTTCATTAGTTTCTAGAGATGGACTTCATCAGTCTCTAGAGGGACTTCATTAGTTTCTAGAGGGATTTCATTAGTTTCTAGAGAGGGACTTCATCTATCTCTAGACAGGGACTTCATCTATCTCTAGAGAGGGACTTCATTAGTGTCTAGAGAGGGACTTCATCAGTCTCTAGAGAGGGACTTCATTAGTGTCTAGAGAGGGACTTCATCAGTCTCTAGAGGGACTTCATCAGTCTCTCTACATCAGTGTCTAGAGGGACTTCATCCATCTCTAGAGAGGGACTTTATCAGTCTCTAGAGGGACTTCATCAGTCTCTAGAGAGGGACTTCATCAGTCTCTAGATAGGGACTTCATCAGTCTCTAGAGGGACTTCATTAGTTTCTAGAGGGATTTCAGTAGTTTCTAGAGAGGGACTTCATCTATCTCTAGAGAGGGACTTCATCTATCTCTAGAGAGGGACTTCATTAGTGTCTAGAGAGGGACTTCATCAGTCTCTAGAGAGGGACTTCATTAGTGTCTAGAGAGGGACTTCATTAGTGTCTAGAGAGGGACTTCATCAGTCTCTAGAGAGGGACTTCATCAGTCTCTCTACATCAGTGTCTAGAGGGACTTCATCCATCTCTAGAGAGGGACTTCATTAGTGTCTAGAGAGGGACTTCATCAGTCTCTAGAGAGGGACTTCATCAGTCTCTCTACATCAGTGTCTAGAGGGACTTCATCCATCTCTAGAGAGGGACTTCATTTGTGTCTAGAGAGGGACTTCATCAGTCTCTAGAGAGGGACTTCATCAGTCTCTCTACATCAGTGTCTAGAGGGACTTCATCCATCTCTAGAGAGGGACTTCATTAGTGTCTAGAGAGGGACTTCATCAGTCTCTAGAGAGGGACTTCATCAGTCTCTCTACATCAGTGTCTAGAGGGACTTCATTAGTTTCTAGAGAGGGACTTCATCAGTCTCTAGAGAGGGACTTCATTAGTCTCTCTACATCAGTGTCTAGAGGGACTTTGTTAGTTTCTAGAGGGACTTCATCAGCTACACGTCGCCACAGAGTCGGGCGTCACTGGACCTTTTGTGTGTTTGTCTGTCTCTCATATTGCTGTTTGAAAGCCAATGACGGGCACACTTTTATTATTGACTGTACATATGATTGTTTTCTTTTTGTTTTATTGTCTATGTGCTTTCCTCCTATTGCATGTTCATGTTCATGTCACCGTGTTTCTTTAATGTCTGTCTGGTCGGGACGCTTTCAATGGCCAGAACTTCTCCTCACAAAGTTAAAGTTCAGAATTATCATTGAAATATCATAAATACTAAATTAAGCTTTTTTTCATTCACATGAGAACTTTTCAAATTGCATTTCATGATTGTAATATTTGTTTCAACACTATTACACTACAATGTTTGTCACATTCCTTCCCCTCATCAAGGTCATATACATTCTTTTGCTGTTATCGAGAGGTTCCCTCTACTGTGCACGAGTACGTTCAGGTCTCCAAACCTTTGTCATAACTTTCTCAACCACAGTATAACTTGTTGTCCTCTGAATCTCATTCTCCTCTCCACTGTTTGTTGTAAGTGCTGCTGTTTGGTATCTGTTCTGTTCAATACAACCCTTTGAAAGGACTTGGCTCTTCTGTCCTTATTCTGGTATTCAGTCCTTTTCTGCATCCCTCTCAAACATAGTATAGGTTTTTTTTGCTTGTAAAAGTGTAAAATGGTATTCATTGTGTATCCTGTTCAAAATTATCTGAACAGAAGCCTCAGTTTTAATACTTGCAACTACTGTTTGTGGCCAGAAGAGGGCAGCACTTCCTCTAACTTGAGGACAAAGGATGCTGTCAACATACCATGGAAAGCTCAACCATCTATATATAGTTTGACACCCCTGCTCTAGAGACTGATGAAGTCCCTCTAGAGAGATAAATACCTAACAACACTGCCCCCGACGGTTCCTTTACCAAAGCCCTTAATGGATTGAGAGCAATGTCCACTGAACTAGCAGAACACTCCGGAGTAAATAACCCAGTAGACGAATGGATGACCAGCATATTCGGAAAATGGAAGGCTGTTTTCTTATCAGTGTTTCTCTCTCTCGTCACAGCGGGGGTAGTCCTGACCTTATGTGGGTGCTGTTGTATCCCTTGTATTAGACAACTCTGCCTGAAATGTATCACCACTGCTGTAGACTCTAAATTGCCCCCGCCATACCAGATGGCTTTTTTCCATGAAAGGGCCAAATTGTTAGAGAATGAACTAGAAATGGACAAAGTAAGAACCGATGACGATGGACCGGATAACCGTGATGAAGAACCACATTACCATTTCCCTTGAAGCAGTGGTTCTCAAACTGTGGCGCGCGCCCCTCAAGTGGGGCGCGGAGGTATTACAGGTGGGGCGCGGCGAGGTGACGCTCAATTTCTTTTTTTTTATAATTAAAAAAAATATATATAATCCTTTATTAATATACAGTGAGGAAATTATTCTCTACATTTGACCCATCCTTAGTAATTAAGGAGCAGTGTGCTGCACTGGAGGTTCAGGGTTTTGCTCAAGGACACTTCAACATGCAAACTATGAGAACAGGGATGAACCGCTACCTTGTGGTTTCAGGACGAACACTCTCTCCATGAACATGATAACTTTACACAGTACAAAAGTACACGAACATAAAACGTCATTAATAAATACATGGAGAAATGCCTGTACTTTCATGGATATGTTTACGTTACGCGTTAACAGGTTAAGCTGCGCATGCGCGACTCAACGATTCTTGGCGTTTTGCTAAAAGCCTCCGTGAGATCTTTTCTGCTGTTGCGTCTCTCAAAACAAAATATAGATCTAAGCTCAACATTGAGCATGAATTGAGAGCCGTATCAAAGCTACAACCCTGTTTTAAAAATATTTGTAGAGGAAAGCAGCTCACTGCAGTCACTAATACTGATACAAGGTGATGCTCACACATCTGCACTCATTTTGTTTTGCACAGGTTGAAAATTATTGTTTTTATCTTGAAAATATATTCAGTGCAAAGCAGGTTATTTGGAGCCACAATATGTATTTCTTTTGCCAAATATTAATTATTTTTTGCACAGATATTTATTTTATTTGCAATGTTCTAACAAAGTGATTCCACGTTATTAGTTATTAGTTTTTGTCTGATGGAGCGATCTGGTTTACTTGAAAGGGATTGTAATTTTCTTTACTCTATAATTTGAAAAGGCACGGATGGAGGAGTCACAAAAAGTTGGACCATTTTGTTACAATTTTGTTGGGGCGGTGGGGCCCGAACATTTTTCTTCCTCCAAAGTGGGGCCCGACAGAAAAAATTTGAGAACCACTGCCTTAAACACACCACATTTCTGCTAACTGTTGCATATCATCCATATATTCATACATTATAGGGGTGTGCCAGGATGATGCTTATATTTAGCTTATGCGCTTACATAAAACAGTCAGTAAGTAAGAAGGTTTTAGACAACGGATTGCATAACAGAAAAATAACTACTATATAATATAATAAAAAAAGAAAATCTATTATAATCAAGATACGAGCGATGCTCCCGGCCATAGAGTCTGCCATCCCCGCGAGCAGCGCCGCATAAAAACAAATATAAAGTGCATAAAAATACAACTCACCATTATGCCGAATTAGTGGGAGCCCTGCGCTTGTTTCTCTGCTAGGAGCCCGTCCCATCTCAGGGTGAAGGGAGACAACGAAACCCGAAGTGTGTTGTTTATGTCCAGTCTGGTCCGTGACTTAGTTGTGGTCGCTGTCAGAAAACCCCACTTCACAAAGATATGACGTTGGAAAAGGAAGCAGGGTCTTCAGTGCTTTTTTGGCGATCTCTGGATATTCTGCCTTGATTTTGATTCAGAACACCGGCAGAGTTGTTGTGTGGAATGTACCTTTAATGCCACCGTCATTTGCGATCTCCATCAGTTGATCTTCTTCTCGCACGGACAGCTCGATTCACCGGGTTTGTTCACAAATGGGTCGCAGATCCATTCTTTCGCAGTATGCGGTTCTTTTGTGGTTGGTAGGTATTATGATTTTTTTTTTTCATTCATTGTTTCTGTGCAGCTCGGGAGTTGGGGACCGCTGCTGTAGAACGTCTCCTCCATAGGTCACAAACAGGCACGTCGGCTCTGACCGGGGTGATTCATCTGACACCCACGGCACACCACTACAGTGTATCTACAGGATGGTGTTCAACAAATGCAACACACTGATTCTAACACTATTTAGGAACACTGGTGACACCATTGCAGCTGTACGAGGTCTGTCGTTGGTGTCAGACAAAGGACGGACCTCGTACCCGGAGACGCGATCATCATCATCATTGTCATCAGTGTCAACAGACAACGGTAGAGTAGTGGGGGTCGGTGACGGGTTGCAACTCCACTGAGACGGAGAGGGCGGTGGGGCAGGAGTGGTCCATTCCGGGGGTGCATTTGTGTTTTCACCGTCTAAAATATCTATATTTAAGACAGGGGTCTTCCCAGTAGTAAGACCCTCCTCTGTCTGCCGTATCTTGGGCCGTGGTGCGTCCACAGATGTATCGTTAGGTATACGGCCTGCAGACATACCTAGAACGCGTCTGATCGGGTCTCACACAGATAACACGGAGACGACATCTTGCTTTGAATCCACGTGAACACCAACAGCAACAACAGAAACAATAGCGATACACAGTAAATTCCCCAGTGTTAAATATGCATTGTCAAAGTATATGAACTCTTCCAGAGATATTACAACAACGTCAAGAGTAGTGGCTACCAATGTATTGCCCAGTGTTGGTGTAAATAATCGGAGTTAAACTTTTCAGTGTAAAAATGCTGTGTCAAAGTACATTGACTCTTTCAGAGTAATACAACAACAGCCAGGGTAAAACAAACCCAAGTGTGATATATTTGTACACTGCTACAAGACATAGTACTCTGTACTCTGTGAGGCTGCGCCCACCTCCTTCTCCTCTCAAACGGATCAGGAGTCTCCTCACTGCGCCATCTTGCACTTCTCCAAAGACTGTGGTACGTTTCTCTAAATCACTTCTGAAACCCCATTTTGACATTTAAGCTGCAGAGAATAAGTAGAATACCCTTATATGGTTGTTAAACATACACTACAGTTGTTTTTGTCTTAAAATACTGAATAGCAGAGAGCTAACGCGACCTAGTTGAAGGTTAGCTTAAATGTGCTGCACATGTTAAGCCAAAATAAGGCTAACTAGCTAACATCAAACTCGACAATGTGGGCAAGAGAGCTCAATGTGGAAGATTGACAGTGTTGTATTGTTTTAATGTACAGAGGACAGTAAAATAGCAAACACTGTAGATGCTCCTTTGACTGCATGGGATTAACTTTAAAGCTAATTAGTTTCATATGAATCAGTTACTGCATATAATCATTTCTTTTTTGTCCAGTTCAACTGAATTATCATTTTTTAAAGTAACATGAGTGTTGTATTGCCGTCTGCTGACATTCAGTCCTCTTTAATGTGTTTATAGCTGCAGCGCTGCTCCTCAGGCTGCTGAGGATACGTCAGCCCTTCCAGAAGAAGGCAGAGGAGCATCAAGATGCCAAATAGGTAAGTTGTTGTGTAAAATGTTTGCTGTGAGGAACTTCCTTTGGGGATTGCCTCATTTAAAAAAACAATGTCAATCTTTGTATTTCGGTCATTTCTTCAAGATCATTTCATATTTCATGAATATCTACCTATTTTGAACTGCTGGTTCTTCTGGCCTAAAACAAATCAATAAATATATATTTCTACCATCAATGCAGGTGTGTCTGTATGCATGTGTGGGATTCATTGTCCTCAAGTTAGAGGAAGTGCTGCCCTCTTCTGGCCACAAACAGTAGTTGCAAGTATTAAAACAGGCTTCTGTAAAAGCAACACAGCCATTCAAGTGTTCAGATCATTTTGAACAGGATACACAAACCTGAATGATAATGAATATCATTTTACACTTTTACAAGCAGAAAGACCTATTCTATGTTTGAGAGGGACGCAGAAAAGGTTGTTTTTCCATCCACAACATGTAATAGGTTAAAATAAAGTGTGATTTAACCTCACAGTTCACATTAAGGACGCATACGGATCCACAAACGTGTGAGTTTGTTCCGCCAATAGTACTAAAATACAACACTGAATGCCAGAATAAGGACATCTGTTCTGTATTGAACAGAACAGATACCAAACAGCAGCACTTACAACAAACAGTGGAGAGGAGAATGAGATTCAGAGGACAACAAGTTATACTGTGGTTGAGAAAGTTATGACAAAGGTTTGGAGACCTGAACGTACTCGTGCACAGTAGAGGGAACCTCTCGATAACAGCAAAAGAATGTATATGACCTTGATGAGGGGAAGGAATGTGACAAACATTGTAGTGTAATAGTGTTGAAACAAATATTACAATCATGAAATGCAATTTGAAAAGTTCTCATGTGGATGAAAAAAAGCTTAATTTAGTATTTATGATATTTCAATGATAATTCTGAACTTTAACTTTGTGAGGAAAAGTTCTGGCCATTGAAAGCGTCCCGCCCAGACAGACATTAAAGAAACACGGTGACATGAACATACAACTAATGCACATGCTCATATGTACAGTCAATAATAATAAAAGTGTGCCCGTCATTGGCATCCAAACAGCAATATGAGAGACAGACAAACACACAAAGAGTCTATTGACGTCCGACTCGCGACCCACGGGCCAATTGCGGCCTGCGGGATGATATTTTGTGGCCCCCTGCTTGACATCAAAGTTTAGTGTTAGTGAACAGTGATCACATGCACCTAATGCAAATGCTACTTGCCTCATATGCAAAGAAAAAGGTTCCGTTTTAAAGGAATATAATCGTAAGCGTCATTACTCGACTAAACACGGAGAACAGTATGATAAGTACCTGGGAGACAAGAGGAAAAAACGAGCCATGCAGCTTCAGAAAAGACTCGCGTCTCGGCAAAGTCTTTTTCATGAAGTGATGTGGTGAGTGAGTTTATCGCCAAAGCAGGAAAGCCGTTCACTGAAGGCCAGTTTCTGAAGGATTGCATGTCGCATGTCGCTGATATTCTGTGTCCAGAAAAGAAGAGCTTGTTCAGCAATATCTCTCTGTCGGCAAACACGTGGCAGCGCGGATTAACGAGCTGTCGAGTGACATCTATGTTCAGTTACGTGAAAAAGCCAGAGGTTTCACTGCATACCCTGTGGCGCGGGACGAAAGCACAGACAAAACCGACAATGCTCAGCTAGCCATATTCATAAGGGGTATTAATGAGCAATTCGCAGTGACGGAAGAATTGCTGAGTTTGTGTCCAACGCACGGTCGCTTGAGCGAGCTGGTTTACCTGGAACAGACTGGTGGGCATTACCCAGGATGCTCAAAACGGACAGGTAGCACTGGTCCAAAGGAAGTTAGAGGAGAAAAATGCAGATCCAGCAGTTGTTCTACACTGCATTATACACCAACAGGCACTGTGCAGTAAATGCTTGAAATATGAACACGTCATGTCTGTCTCCTAAAAATTACGTTCCCTGAGAACTGATACGCATTCTCAATTATGTTTGATCAGAAACGTATCTCGTCCCTGATTATGTTTGTGTTTGACGTATTACAAATACGTTTATAATCGTGTGTTTGTGTTATTGTTTTCTTTAGTGTCTTTTTTAAAGACACGTTAAAGACGGCACAAAACGAGATGTTGGAAGGCATGCTGTTGGTATATGATATGTATGTAACCCAATTTGTGTTCTGGCTTTAGCAGTGCCGTAACGGAAACACATGAGGCCCCCCTACAGAATAACCCTGAGAGGCCCCCCCGATATGTAAGGGATAATGTATTGTCCGGCGGTCATTATCCAAAGATAAACAAACAGGTATGTGAGAGAGTGTGTCCGTGCTCTTTTATTTTTCTAGACAGTCCTTGCCAATCATTTATTCTCGTAGTCCAGGCACTGTTTTGGCATGCAGATCTTCTCTCACCAAAAAGCCAACAGGGCTCACAATATATTCTGTCAATTTTGGGGGAGTAACACAGCCATCTGCGTTGTATCTTGGTTCCTTTTTTTGACACTCTATGATAAAAATCTTTAGAAAAACATCTCCCCTTAAAATGAACCTTTCCATGTCAGCATCAGTAATATCCACCGGGAAATGTGCCCGGTCACCAGGGTAAAGTGTAGTATTAGAAGTTTCATCTGACTCTGTCACACGGCTACCCGAGGCCTCCTCACTGCAGCCTGGCTCCTCACTGCAGCCTGGCTCTTCACTGCATCCTAGCTCCTCACTGCAGCCTGGCTCCTCACTGCAGCCTGGCTCTTCACTGCATCCTAGCTCCTCACTGCATCCTAGCTCCTCACTGCAGCCTGGCTCCTCACTGCAGCCTGGCTCCTCACTGCAGCCTGGCTCTTCACTGCATCCTAGCTCCTCACTGCAGCCTGGCTCTTCACTGCAGCCTGGCTCTTCACTGCAGCCTGGCTCCTCACTGCAGCCTGGCTCTTCACTGCAGCCTGGCTCTTCACTGCATCCTGGCTCCTCACTGCAGCCTGGCTCTTCACTGCAGCCTGACTTCGCTGGACATGCAGAACCTTGGCGCACGCCTGGCTCTCCCTTATCCTCTGTCACAGAATATGATTTAAGTGTCAACGGTGAATGGAACTTTTATTTTGACGGCCACAGAGATCGGGAAGCAAAGGAAGTTTGGAACGTACACAAACCAGGCATCGTTCACATAGCAACTGTCAACTGTCAAATAGCAAACTGTGAAGACCCATCCCCCGGTACTGGGGGAGCGTCTCAAGATTAAGTTTTCAAATAGTCGTATGAACCACAAATGAGTTCTAATACTTGTATTATTTTATATCATTTTTTTCAGAATTTTCTTGTGAAGAAAATGTATATTTTCAAAAAAAAAACTTTTATAACATATCTTGATCATAACTATGAACATCCAGCATGATCTACTTAAGAATGGCAGAAAAATGCTTTTCGAGCGGTTTCCGACATGTTCAAAATGTGTGCTTCAGACCCTTACCAAGGTCTCACATACTAATACACCCCTTGTTAGAAAGAACAGAGCCTAAAGAACCCGAATATGTAATGAAACCACACAAAAACAAAGTGTCGGGGTCATTTGAAGGCTTTTCAGGGGGAAAACTGTGTAAATCGGTTCAAAAATGAAAAACGTCAAAGTTCTATAAGAAAACTACATTTCCCAGAAGCCAGCTCGGGCGCATTCTCTTCAGTAGACTGCGCATGTGCCGTCTGAGGTGGATCAAAGATCGTCCATTTGGCAGGGGCAATGCTGGACCCAGAAATGTAAAATAAAAAAATCTCCGACGGTTGACGGAATTTAAAGTTCCTTATAGGTGGCTGGTAAGGATGTAGATGGCGCCGTTCGACTCCTACATGCCCACATGGTCACGGAGATGTGTGTATTATTGACATTCGTTGTTTTAAAGGATAGTTACGAGCGATTTTGTGAAACGTTACTTGCGCCGCGAAAAGTTGAGAAAAAATAAAAAAATTTAAATTGCCACGCGAGGCCCCCTGTCCATGCGAGGCCCCCCCCCCCCCCCCGCGGTGCGGGGGCTGCAGGGGTCATCTCTACGGGCCTGGGCTTTAGAAACTGTTTGTCAATCAGCATCGGAAATACACGAGGGCAAAGGGCAAAACTGCCCCTAAGAAAATGCCCCCATAATTTCCTCTAATAATTATGATAATTTAATGAACTTAGAAATGTAATGAACTTAGAAATGTAATGAACTTAGAAATTAGAAATACGCCGTCCACGTTTAAATCAACCGTCTGGACTTCCTGTCACTCGTAGCGCCGCTGCTCTCACAGCTGTTGCACAACATGCGGACACGCCGCTGCTCAAAGACGTTAGAAAAAGCATCAAACTGGCTGCTGGTCCTCTAGCAGCGCTGGAAGCGGCCGCCATTCAGACGCACTTCCTCGCGTGACATCCACCTAGCTGTGTGGCTACGGATAATATTATAAACCCAGACACGAGGGCGTTTGACGTTCCGATGTTTTTGGGATTTCCACAACAAGTATACAGCAGTGGTTATTTCCATGGTGGAAGGCGTAAATGAAACCTGTACGGAGATAAGCCCCGCCCCCTCCTCGGCGCATCCCGCTCAATGACAACATTGATGACATGTTGGTCAGTTTGTCTGCTTGACAATCACATCTTGCTGCAATAACAATGATGGAAGTGAGATGAAACTTGATCTTCTTAGATACAATATGTTGACGAAGTTTTCCTTTGGGGACAATTTGCGATGAAAAAAAGGGAATGAATCGCAATACTCAATATATCGCAGTATAAAATAGAATCATGAGACCTCTGGTGATTCCCACCTCTAGTAGGTACAACGTCATTAAGGTAACAAAAAATCAATAAATATAATTTTGAATTATAAAAAAAGAAAGAAAAAAGTTATAATTGTTAATAGTTGTTTAAAAAATGTAATAACAATGAATTACCACAAAGAAATACAATTGAATATGATTGTCTGATTTATGTTTTCTGTTCTCTATTGTTAAAAAAATCTAAGAAACACTTTGAATCTGTAGACTACTGCCTAATAGTCTTATTGTTGCCATTTGATGACAATTGCTCATATACTGTAAGCCTAAATAAGTATATTTATTATTTTGAACAAAGGTTGAATGTTATTTCACAAGTTTCAAAAAGTGCCCCTGGATTTCAGTCGGTGGGGGCAAAATTGCCCCCTAAAGAATATGTAAATTTCCGACCCTGTTGTCAATCAATGTTGTTGTTTTTGTTGCATCATGTGTTTTACCTGTGTTAAGATGAGATGCTTTTATTTTGAAGGCAGCTCGCGACTATAAAAAGGAAGTCTCATTGTATGTCAAAATCTACGGAAAATATGGATAATTTTTTTATACAAATTAGAAACAGTAACGGTATTAGCACTCCGCGGAAGAGGCACAAGGTTAGTTAAAGTTATAATAACTGTGTATGTTTTAAGGAAATTGGCGTGAGTGTTGGCTCTCTGTGTGTGTGTGTGTGTGTGTGTGTGTGTGTGTGTGTGTGTATGTGTGTGTGTGTGTGTGTGTGTGTGTGTGTGTGTGTGTGTGTGTGTGTGTGTGTGTGTGTGTGTGTGTGTGCTATTAATGCAAACATAAGTATCGTTTTTGTGCCTTACGTTGGTTTTGGGAATTTATCAATGCATTTGAAATCATCAGTCAAGTACAGGACTGTCTTTCAAAGGGTATGATATATGATAATAATAATAATAATAATAATAATAATAATAACAATAATAATAATAATAATAATAATAATAACATGTCCTTATTATGTCAAAGTGTTGGAATACATGTTAAATATTTAACTGCAAATGAGTAATGCGTGATACGTTTTTTTTGCATTGAATCATACTGGGATTAGATAGCCCTACCAAACAAAAATGCCACCAGCCACCGCTGGTTATGGACCTTGCTTTCCTAGTGGACTTTATTTTATATTATATTGTAATTGTAATGTGTTCCTATTGCACTGTGTGGATTGTTGATTGTTGTTGTTTGTCCAATGTATGCACCACCCGCCACAACAACTTCCTCGTATGTGTAGCATATCTGGCAAATAAATGGTTCTGATTCTGACAACACAGGAGCTGAACATCCTTAACACTCTGGGGTCTGGGGTCATTTTCTTGATTTTACGTCATTTTTAAATTTCTCTTTTTAAAGTCACTTGCATATGATACATACATACAAAAATTACAGAAGAATCTCAGCTATCTATATAATGAGGCACCATTGTCCCAAGGCACAAGTGTAAAGAGAAAATATGACTAAAGCTGAAAAATGTAATCTTGATTTTGGAAATGTTTCATATTTGTTGTGAAAACATAACTTTACTCATGTGGTATATTGGTTTTGGTGATGGAAATTGGTTTACCAAAGGTCTTAGGTTCACAAAAGCAGTGGAATATATGAATAAAATCTTAAACACATGTAGATAAATGTAAAAAAACAAATGTATTATTATATGGTGGGGGTGATGAGCTGTGGCTGGCTTTGAGGCCTGCTATGGTGATGTGTTGGCAGGCAGACAGACTGGAGACTGCTGCAGCTGCATGTTGTCCTCTGGACCCTCGCAGCTGTGAATCCACCAAAT
The DNA here is from genome assembly GCF_910589615.1 of Taurulus bubalis. Taxonomy (NCBI): domain Eukaryota; kingdom Metazoa; phylum Chordata; class Actinopteri; order Perciformes; family Cottidae; genus Taurulus; species Taurulus bubalis. Next base: position 29,063,920 of record NC_136593.1, on the reverse strand, counting down.
ACATTAATACAAGTCAGTATGAGTTCACTGAAATAAAGTTAACGGTGGTAGAGACAACAGTTGATTACCCACCGTTCATAGCTGTAGTCAGCTATCTCCGTTAGCTCTCGTTAGCTCGCTCCGTGTTAGCAGCACCTAACATGACAGAAACACTACTGTAGTAACGATTAATGGAGGTCCAACACTACTGATCGCACTAAGTTCACTGTAAGAAAGTTAACGGTGATAGAGACACCAGTTGAGTATGCACCGTTCAGTCGTAGACACGGAAGAGACATCCAACACGGCGCTATCTAGTGACGCGAACGCTACAAAGCTATCGTCAACAAACACACGTTAGTTACGGTCTTACAAACACATAATGGAGGTCCAACACTACTGGTCGTACTAAGTTCACTGTAAGAAAGTTAACGGTGATAGGGGCAACAATTGATTACTCACCGTTCAGTCTCACAGAAACGCTGTAGCCAGCTATCTGGCCCGTTAGCTCCGGGTAGCTCCTTGTTAGCGAATCTTTCAGGCACTGGAGCTGCGCCGTCTGTCCCCTCCAATATATTTGCTCAGGACTCTTTGCTTGGCATCTTTTGACTCACACTGAAGCTTTGCACACGTCGTAAGACACGTCCATGTACAGATGCTCAGACGCGGAAGTGGAAACCATATCCGCCAGATTTGAAACCATATATCTGTGACGTATTATTGTGATGATATAATTTTATAAAAAAAACTTAAACATCTGCCCGGCCGCGTGGACGCGAGCCCCGCCCCCAAAGGGTTAACCTGAAGCTCCAGGGCCCTGGTCAGCTAATCACAGCAACTTATGAAAATGTGAAAGCCTTCTCCACAAAACTCAGCTTTCTGCAAAACATCTCAGCCATTTCACAACATGCAGATCTCTTGTGGATGAGGGCACAGCCTTCAGTGGTGAGGAACATGCCTCTGCTATTGAAAACCTACTGCAGGAGTTTGATCAGCGTTTCGCTGACTTCAAGGCACGCCGTGACACTTTCCAGCTGTTTGCAGACTCCTCCTCAGCGGATGTGGAGAATCCCGAGTATGTTGGAAATGGAACTTATTGACTTGCAGTGCAACAGTAATCTAAAAGCTAAAGTCAGAGGCACAAGGAAAACCAGACATGACTGGACAATTTATGAGAGAATTGTCTCCATCCTTCCCTGAGCAGGCAAAAGTGTTCAGTCAGGTGATGTGCCTTTTTGGAAGCACATATGTGTGAGAAACCTTTCTCGACTATGAACTTTAATAAATGCAAGTACAGATCCAGGCTTAGTGATGCCCATCTTTAAACTGTACTCAGGGTTTCCACTGTGACCTGGATCAGGGTTTCACTGTGACCTGGATCAGGGTTTCACTGTGACCTGGATCAGGGTTTCACTGTGACCTGGATCAGGGTTTCACTGTGACCTGGATCAGGGTCAATGTGGCTCAGCTGTGTGAGCAGAAGCGCTGCCAGGTGTCTGCAAGAAATATAATAAAGTACAAATGTATTCAGGGATTGCATTTGTTGGTTTGGTGCAGTTTCAATAAGTGATTTAAAAAATATATATATGTGTGTACTGTTAAAAACTAATATAAATATGTATAGAAACATCTGGTTGCCTTTTTTTGGTAAGTATGACGAAAATATGTTATGAATGTAAAACTAAATAAATAAGTAAACTTTCAGAAATATTGCGCTTTCTGTGTGGCCCTCCTATGAGATCACAATACCAGCGGTGGCCCCAGGCCAAATTGAGTTTGAGACCCCAGTCTTACAGTCTCATGGCGATAAATTGCAACCAGTTGCATATTTCTCCGCAAAACTCGATCCTGTCGCTGCAGGTTTACTACAGTGTCTCCGCGCGGTAGCAGCTGCAGAGAAGGCTCTCACAGCCTCTCACAGCCTCTCGTGACATAGTGGGTCATGCTCCACTAACTTTACTGGTTCCATATTCGGTTTCGTTAATTCTCCTCGAAGAGAAATCTTCTCACCTTTCCGCAAATCGTCTCAACCTTTCCGCATCTTTTCCGTACTTATGTTATCACAAGTGTCACGCTGCAATGTTTTTAACCCTAAATCTCTTTTTCCAGAACTTGAGGATGGCATAACTGTTTGGCAGAACTCCAAGTTCCGTGCACTCCTCGCCCAGACCTCTGATACTCATTTGTCTAACCTTGATTTCATTCTCGAGGGTGATGAGTCTGAATCACGTGATCCGTCCACAGGAGATAATCATATTGGTTTTGTTGTTAATTCAGATTGTGCCACCTTTTGTATATGGTTCTCTTCCTCACCATTTCTCTACACAGGCAGCCGAATTGGTCGTTTTAACCCTCTGGAGTCGGGGGTCATTTTCGTGATTTTACATAATTTCTTAAATTCACCTTTTAAAGGCACATGCATATTTTACCCATGTTTTACATCTAAAATTGCAGAACAATCTCAGCTCTCTATATAATGAGGCACCATTGTCCTAAGGCAAAAGTGTAAAGAGAAAGTATGAAAATGTTAACTTAACTTTACTCATGTGGTCAAGCTGAACATCCTTAACCTGGGCCGTATTTCTCGTACCTGGCTAAACAAAGTCAAGCAAATGTCCTAATCTCCATCTTAAATTAGCGAGATGATTGACATCCGGCTATCTGGGTTTCTTCACGGCTGATCCGCGCTGAAACGTCTCGTTCATTCTAGCCAGACGTCAGTCATCTGGATAAATGCGCCGCTCCTCTTCAGAAGGGATAATAATGGAGCACTGACACCATGATGTTCTAACAGTACAATGGACAATAAACTCAGAGGAACCTCTTTTTATTTCTCTGCTGAGAAGCAGGAGATGATCATGAAGGCATATGAGGAAGTCAGTACCGTAGTCATTCACAGCAGACGCGTTGCAAATATTCCAACGTTTTTGCAACATTGTTGCCGTGAACGCAACTTTAACTCCGCCCCCGCTGCGAGACATAAGCGTCTAAATATATCAGACAAGTTAAATGCGTCAGTGTTGAGAAAATGTATCGGCTAATTTGAAGTGCTTCATCACCCAAATCAATCAGATTAAATTTAAGAATGCATATATACTTATGAGGATATATGTACTGTATGCACATATGAATCATGTATTATATGTATATACATGTTTGTGTAGATTACCATATAACTAGGAGTTTGAATATGTGTATGGGCGGATCAGTATGTATGAATTATTCATAATCAGAAATTCAATCAATTGAAGCAGTGAAAATAAATTGTGTGTGATTCTCTGTATTCTCATCACGATCACCTTAATCATGTTCTACAATAATGATATGTATGGTGTACTAATAACACTGTCAAATAATTATGAGTGCTTTCAACACATCCATAAGTTTCTTAAGAGCTAAATAAACTTAAGAACAGCGGCATGCAGCGGCTGACAGTCTGTGTCTGAGACGATCAGCTGCGCCTGTGGTGATCAATGTCCGCGGCTCGAGAAGCTCTCTAAATAAATTATTTCTTGCCGGCAAAATCTATATCGCCGCGTACAGGAAGTCATGATGAGGTAAAGGATCCTGGCGATCTGAAAGAACTCTCTCCCTATAAAACTAATATAACTAATATCGCTCCTTCATCAATGAGGAAGGGAGCTGCCTTTTTTGTCCGGTGGGAGTGTCCAGCTTATCCAGTGAAGTTCAGTAAGCCTGCCCGGGAGCAGGTTTACATGTTTGGATGTGTTGCTATGGTGATTCATCTAAGCTTGCTTCGAGAAACCGAGAAAGCCTGACCTACGTCATATTATCCTGACAATTAGCCGCTAACTCAGTAACCAGGTACGAGAAACAGGGCCCTGAAGCTCCATGTGAAAGCCTTTTCCACGAAACTGAAATTATGGAAAACTCAGCTTTCTACAAAAAGTCTCAGTCATTTCACAACATGCAATATCTCTTGTGGATGAGGGCACAGCCTTCAGTGGTGAGGAATATGCCTCATATATGTATATACATATATATATATACATATATATATATACATATATATATATGTATATATATATATATATATATATATATATATATATATATATATATATATATATATATATATATATATATATATATATATATTTGTGAGAAACCTTTCTCAACTATGAACTTTAATAAATGCAAGTACAGGTCCAGGCTTAGTGATGCCCATCTTGAAGCTATACTGTAGGGTTTCACTGTGACCTGGATCAGGTTTCACTGTGACCTGGATCAGGTTTCACTGTGACCTGGATCAGGTTTCACTGTGACCTGGATCAGGATAAATGTGGCTCAGCTGTGGCAGAAGCGCTGCCAGGTGTCTGGCAAGAAATAGAATAAAGTACAAATGTATTCAGGCATTGCATTTTTTGGTTTGGTGGAATTTCATTAAGTTATTTTACAAAATAAAATATATTTGCACCGCTGGTTGCCTTTTTTTGTTAAGTATAACGAATATATGTTATGAATGTAAAACTAAATAAATAAGTAAACTTTCAAATATATTGCGCTTTCTGTGTGGCCCTCCTATGAGATCACAATACCAGGGTGGCCCCAGGCCAAATTGAGTTTGAGACCCCTGATCAACAAGCAATGTGTGTGGTTCACCAGAGCTTTGTGTACATTATATAGCCCAAACCTGAATGCTCTGCTATAACTTATTGTGAGAAAATGGAAAATCCAGAAAAAAAGTATTTCCTATATTTTAAATACAAAATACAAGTATTGTATTTTTTTTTCATTTTCTGGCACCAGTATTTTGTATTTTATTTCAATACATTTATTTGAGGGGTATTTTGTATCAAAATACATTTTGATGTATTTATGCCCATCTCTGCTGGTTAGTTGGATTATTAGGCTACTTTTTTTGTTTGTTTGATCTTTTCACATCAAATATCAAATAATAACTTTTAACTATTGGACACCCCAGTGGAACGATAACATAACAGTCGACTTGAGCTGCACCCAACACTCACCTCTCACCTTAACCACGACACCCATGGGTGCACTCTGCTCCTCGGGGTCAAAAAGTTCACGCGTCCTTTTTCTTTGGAAACCATCGTCCTGACGTCACGATACGGTCTGTGGTGAATCAGCAGAGGATGCGCGGAGGCTCGCGTACGTGCGTGCGTGTGAGTGCGCGCGGGAAGAGGGTGCGTTCTGCGTGGCGGAGGGTCGCGTCACGCCCACCCTCAGACCTACAAATAAGAGCGAGACAACGGGGAGAGGTGACAGACACACTTCCCTCCGAGGCGGAGCACCACTGACAGCACAGACGCAGCAGCAGCATGGCGCAAGGTACGTGGGACTACTTTCTCTAGATTCTCTAGACTACTTTCTCTAGATTCTCTAGACTACTTTCTCTAGATTCTCTAGACTACTTTCTCTAGATTCTCTAGACTACTTTCTCTAGATTCTCTAGACTACTTTCTCTAGATTCTCTAGACTACTTTCTCTCTGTTTGTAGTAATAATGAGAAGTTAATGATAGGAAGGGCAGCTCTCACTAAACTGTGAGCATGCTGTAAACATTACATTAGGTTGTAAATATGTGTGACCTTTGTGTGCAGAATGCTGAAAGAACCAGACTGTTGGACATTCTATAGCAGAAAAGCCATACAATGTGTACTTTAAGGTGTGCGTATTTAACAGAAAATAAAACCTGTGACCTGGAACAGGCTCGTCTGAAGTCATGAAAGAAATGCGTTTGCCATTTTTAATATTTAATCTTCATGGATTAACCGCACGCTTGTTTAAATGTATTTACAAAGCATTTTGTTTCAAATTTAAAGTGTCTGATGGAGCTCTGGAGTCAGCATGGGTGTTACCTCATTTAAAAAAAAATTAACTTACATCCTGCTTTGACCTCGAACTACAGGTCTATTTCAAAACTGCCTTTTTTTTCGAAAATAGAAGGTAGTGGCCGGCCAATTTACTTCTGCACTGGAGAGGCACAATATGTTTGATAAATTCCAGTCAGGGTTTCGCAAACAGCACTCGACTGAAACCGCTCTTCTCAGGGTTTCAAATGACTTCTTAATGTCATCTGATGCAGGTGACTGCTCTGTTTTAGTGCTCCTCGACCTCAGTTCTGCGTTTGACACCGTAGACCACAACATCCTGATTGAGAGGCTACATGATTGGCTGCATATCTGGCACAGCGTTGGAGTGGTTTTCATCTCACCTTGCTAACAGAAGTTTTACTGTCTCGTGGGAGAATTTGAGTCGGACATCTCTCCACTGTCTTGTGGGGTACCGCAGGGCTTGGTCCTGGGCCCTCTGTTATTTTCTTTGTATTTATTACCTCTGGGACAGATCATTAAAACCTATAATGTTGCTTATCATCTATATGCAGAAGATATCCAACTCCATGTCTCCTTTAAACCCAGTGAGGCCTTCAGGTTAACCAGCCTGCTAGAGTGCGTAAATGCTATTAGAGACTAGACAGCAGTAAACTGCTTTCAACTAAATGATAATAAAACGGAGGTTCTAGTTATTGCACCTGATGATGCTGTCCCTATAATCAAGCAGAGCATTGATCCACTCTCCTCTGCTGTGCACCTAAACCTGCGTAATCTCCCCATGTGAAGCAGCTGTCCAGATCCTGTTTCTTCCACCTACGAAACATTACCAAACTGAGATCTGTTTTATCTACGGTTGAATTGGAGATGATCATACACACTTTTATATCTTCACGTATCGATTACAGCAACGCACTTTTTTCTGCACTCAGTAAATCTGCTATTAACCGGTTGCAGGTAATTCAAAATGCTGCTGCCAGATTACTGACGAGGACAAATAGACGGTCTCAAATCACCCCCATCCTCAGGTCTCTCCACTGGCTCCCCGTAGAGTATAGGATCCCTTTTTAAATCCTCACCCTCACCTACAGAGCACGACACGGTCAGACCCCTTCATATGTGGCTGAACTACTTCGCCCTGCAAACAGCCTGCAACCTCAGGTCCAACCAGCTGAACCTCCTGTCCGTCCCACTCACTCGTCTAAAGACCCGAGGTGACCGAGCTTTTGAGGCAGTAGCTCCTAGGCTCTGGAACGCTCTGCCTGCACCTCTACGGTTTGCTGCTTCGGTGATGTCTTTTAAAAAACAACTTAAGACTCACCTGTTTACACTGGCGTTTGTTTTAAAAACCTGAAATGACCAGCTTTAATCTGTTTTTATTTATTTATTTTTCACTACTTGTTTTATTGTGTTTTTTACTCCTCATCTATTAATGTGCTTTTTACTGTTTTTTTTAAACTGTACAGCACTTTGTGACCTCTTTTGTCTGCGAAATGTGCTTTATAAATAAATATATATATGATATTATTATTATTACCTACAAGACTCAAATCTCCTTTCATTTCTGATGGGAGCATATTTATTTTTCCAGGATTCTAACAGTGTTTGCTGCACAGTGACCAGCTGGTTTCATGACCTTATTAGGCTCAAGCTGCCCTCAGTGAGACAGCCCTCTGTGTGGGGCATCGTTGGTAAAGTGGGCGTGTCCAGCGTTCAGAGAGCAGGGTCAAGGCTGAGGAATCTTTGTCCATAAGTCTTATATTAGAGAGTTGTGCTGCTAAAAGTTCTCTAACCCAACAAAATAAACTGCAAGCTGCAATAAAATGCATTCAGTTTGCTTTACGTCCCACGTGTGCAGCGTCTGCTCACACGACTGCTTCACCTTCAACCACATGCTGTTGCAATGTTCAGGGAACAAATCCAAAGAGATTTTCTTTTACATCAATTACAAAGCTACACAAAAACTCCACAGAAAGCATGACGTCATTTTCCCATTGCACCGTCAGTCTGTGTGTGTGTGTGTTGGACATTCATGTGTTATTAATCTTTGGACTAGATTTCACATTCTGCACGCTGAGGGTCTGTTTTATTGGACCTCTTGCTATGAGGTGCCAGTACAGTAAAGCTGCTCGCTCTTCAAAGGAAGAAAGTGAAGACAAACGTCTTGGACACGAGTGAGATGGAGAATTTATTTCTTCAGCTGGTTCCTCAGTCTGTTCATCTGTGCTCAAATACAAAGCTGATATTTCTTTGAATTTGGCACAGATCAAATGTACAAGCTGAAGGACTTGAGAACATGCAGGCTGAGCCCAAAGCCCTCATGATGCTCTGCCGACAGTCTGCAGCTGTCCTGCTGTACAGAGCGGCGCCATCTTTAAAGCATTAGCCCCAATTAGTTACACTAACAGGTCTGCGTTTAGGACCTGAACGGCATCAGAGCTATTCTATTAGATTCTATTAAATATCCCTCATCCTATACACAGCTTTTGCTTTACAACCTGCACTTCATCAACACCATGCTGTGGCATTTCAAGTGCTCCGTAAACATATACACTATCCCTCTATTAAATTAAAATCAGATCCAAGAACAGTGCTGAAACGATTGTTCTGTGAGATGTGTAATAGATGTGTAATAGATGTGTAATAGGGCTGTGTGTTAAGCCTTTTCAATGCCCTCTCTTCCTGAAAGCTCTGGACATTGATCGCTGGAACCTGGAGTGCGAGTTCAACAACATGGACCATCGCACCGACCTCAACGGTGTGGAGCGCCTGGTGGTGAGGAGAGGCCAGCCGTTCTCCATCAGCCTGTTCCTTCGCTCCGAGGGCTTCCAACCAGGACTCAGCTCTCTGGACTGCATCGCGGAGACCGGTAGAGACACATCATTTACAACTCATTTTCCTCTTGCGTTGTCCCTGCATTGTACTGCATGCAGAGTTCCTTTAGATGTGTATGTAGGTTTCTGTTAATGTTTTTAATTTGCACTGCATCAGGACATTTGGAAAAGTGCAGTCCAAAGCTTTCTTCCTATTCAGGACGTCACACTTGAACCCACTGTGTGTTTTTGCAGACATTATTTTCTTGTGAGTTCAGAGATGAGAGGGGAAGGGAGCGGTGGTGTTATTTCCCCGTGTCAGAGTCCCTGCTAATGGGTTTCAGCCGCTGTAAAATGTTCTTTTGTTTTTTCTATTGTCAACCTCACCGCCTCCCTTTTATTCTCTGGGTGTGAGTGAACTTAGCTGTTATTGTTGGGAGCCTCACATACTGTATGCTGATGAATTTGCTGTCAACCCTATTAACACAGAAAAGCATCTGTCTCTTTTCCTCAGTTCATATTTAGATATCTTCTCATGCAGAGTATGATAAGACAGCTGCTGCTTGCCATTTAATCCCAAACAGGAAGTTCTGCTTGCCAACAGGAATGCATGTGTAATCATAGATAACATCGTCAGCCTGTGAAAGTCAAATGTGTTTTAATGATTCAAAGTTGCAACTTTAATCTCACCCAATGAGAAGGAAGCAGCCTTTGGTGGCTTCACCGGGTGGAAGATGTGAAGTTAAGACACACAGAAACACAAACGATTTCAAGTTCACGTGATTTACCAGAATGCAATTCTGAACTGAGGGCCCACAGGGAGACTGAGGTCCCAAACAACTGGTCATCATGAAACGCCATTACACAGTTGCATGAGACGGGATTCCAGAGATGTTTGAACTTAATTGGAGCAGGGTTGTGAAAACAGTGAACATGTTTCCATTCCCCAGACTCAAATGTTTCAGGCTTTTCCCACATGTGATCTCACCATGGTGTCTCGTACATGTAGGTCCTCAGCCCTCTGAGCAGTATGGCACCAGGGCCTCCTTTGGTCTGTCGGCCAACATTGACGCTTCCTGCTGGAGCGCCGCGGTCACGAGCCCGCCCGGGGAGATGGCGGCCCTGTCCGTCTGCGCTGCTCCGGACGCGCCTATCGGCCGCTACACCCTGACCCTGGGGCCATCGTGCCGGATCGAGTTCATCCTGCTCTTTAACCCTTGGTGCACAGGTGGGTAAACGGAGCGTACGTCAAGCTGTCATGGCGTGGGTCTTGTGTAGTGATCTGAGGCTACAGAGTGCTTTTACTCCCATAGAGGGCAATGGTAGTTGTTTAATGTAATAAGATACTGATTTTTAAGCAATAGTTCAGAATTTCTAACAGCCTAGAGTTTAGCATAAAGAATAGAAACATGGTAACCTAGGCTAACCAGCTTCTGAATGTAGTTTAATAATGCATGTACAGATAAGGGAGCAATACTGATCTTCTTACACATATATATATATATATATATATATATATATATATATATATATATATATATATATATATATATATATATATATATATATATATATATATATATATATATATATATATATATATATATATATATGTTCCACTTAGGAGGAGAAGTATGAGGACATTTATTGTGTGGCAATGTGTCTTGGCAACAGGAGATGCAGTTTATATGGACAACCAGCAGAGTTTGGACGAGTACGTCTTGTCTCAGGATGGAATCATCTATCGAGGCAGCTACAAACATCCCATACCAACTCCCTGGAACTTTGGCCAGGTACCAACACCAACACTGACGCTGTCAGCCGCACTTCATCTCACGCCCACAGAGTGGTGAAGGAATATGAAACACTATTCTGATAACAGCAACATATCCACTTGAAACAGGCAATAACTTTCTGATCTTTTGACACTACAATGAACTGAGGTATTTATATCTGACCGTCTGGGTCTGATGAAGGGTGAAGAGCGTTCTCCTTTGCAGCCGCTTCTTTGACATCTGATATACAGTTTGATTAGTTTCAGGGTTCATACACATCTTGACCAATGGATTTCCATGACTTTTCCATGACCAAACATTTAGTGAAGTCTGAGTGTAAACAGTAAAAAGTGAGTAAATGTAGTATTTAAACTAACAATGAGAATACAAAGCATACAGTAAACCTTAAATGACACAAATGAATGAGACAATAGTTTGATTAAAAGGATAAACATTTATATAGATGCCTGTATGGATGCCTGCTTATGTTTTGAGTGTCTTTCTTTTAAAAGCATATTAATTATTTCAAACTCAGCGTAAATGAACGTCATGAACTCATGAATATAACACATTTACATGACTTTTCCAGGCCTAGAAATAACCATTTTAAAATTCAATTTCCCGATTTTCCATGACCGTAAGCCCTGTAGTTTGGCATTAGCGGTGCAACGCGTGTGCAGCGATGGAGCTTCACAGCATGGCGCAGTTACACATGTACTGTCATGTGGTGGCACCATGTCTAACCTTGAGTCTCTCTTTTGATGATGATTATTATTGTCTGTGCAGTTTGAAAGTGGAATCCTGGACGTCTGTCTGAGGATTTTGGATATGAATCCTAAATGTCTGAAGAATCCTGGCAAGGACTGCTCAGGGAGGAGAAATCCCATATATGTGTCCAGAGTGCTTAGTGCCATGGCAAGTTATATTCATCCTCTTTACTGTTTTTATTTGCATGGATAGGTTTGTGTGTACAATGCCGGTGATGTTATTTTAGACTTCCTATGAAAAACACATGTTTTACACTCCTTTCCTTTGCCTGTCAGGTGAATTGTAACGATGACAAAGGGGTGTTGCTGGGGAAATGGACCGACGGCTATGAAGGCGGGGTCAGCCCCTTGTTCTGGAGGGGCAGTGTGGAGATTCTGCGCAATTGGGACACACAATCCTGTCAGCCCGTCCGCTACGGACAGTGCTGGGTGTTTGCTGCAGTGGCCTGTTCAAGTGAGATAGGAGGCAGTGGAGCTTGGTGGTCAATCACCGGAAAACACATTTGATTGGTCTCAAACAGACTCAACATAACACCACATCATCAAACACACAGTTATGATTTATTTCTACATTTTGCAATGGCAAAACTCACGTCTGTTGTGTTTATTCCCCGTTAGTCTCCAGAGCCCTCGGCATCCCCTGCAGAGTCGTCACCAACTTCATGTCAGCCCACGACAACAACAGCGACTTGGTGATTGAACGCTACATCAACGAAAAGGGAGATCCCATTGAGCCCAAAGAAGGAGAGCCCAGAGACAGCGTCTGGTAGGAGGCTCTTTATGGGCACGGTCTAATACCAGGGCCGTTTAGTAGCGATGCACTTTAAATGTTTTAACAATACACTCTGGAGAAAAAAAAGCTGTACACACATCACAAGGAGGACTACTGTGAATTATTTCAAAGTGAGAGTAAGACATCTAGAGTAAGACATCTTTATTATCTTGCCTCCCATATGGCAATGTGACCACATATTAAATGAAATATTTCTTATGGAATAAATAAAACAGTATTGAATCAGATTTACTTACCAATACTGTAGTTTGGAAGATCCACTGATTTAACTATTGACTATTTTTCCATACAGTTTACAACATTTTAATCCTGATAGTAGAAATGTAAATAATACAGAAACATCTGCAAGTTTTGGTAATGAAGTTAAAAATAAAGAAGTCTTTATAGATCAAACAGAAAGTGTATGAACCCGTGATGGAGAGTATCGTATCTGTAGGAACTACCACTGCTGGGTGGAGAGCTGGATGACCAGGCCGGACATCACATCTGATTTTACTGGCTGGCAGGCGAGTGACCCAACGCCTCAGGAGAAAAGCGAAGGTAACGGACCGTCAATGAGCCCATGAGGCCTTGTGTGACCGAGGCACATCCTCACCCTCATCTCCCCTCAGGAGCGTACTGCTGCGGCCCGATCCCCGTCAGGGCCATCAAGGAGGGCGAGCTCACCTTCAAGTACGACGCCCCGTTTGTCTTCGCTGAGGTCAACGCCGACGTCGTCACCATCAAGAAGAAACCAGACGGCAGCACATCCAGAGTTACCAGCACGACGGTGGTGGGCCAGACGATCAGCACGAAGAGCGTCGGCAGCGACGCCAGAGAGGACATCACTCATCTGTACAAGTACCCCGAAGGTAGAGAGCACTGCTGCATATACTGCACATGTAGATACACATCACAGGAGCTGGTGCTATCAATAAATATAGGATATTATTACTGAAACTATATACAAACCTCCTCCTCTTCCAGCCGCTAACATCAAGGTCACTTGCTGGGTAAATTCTTACATGTCAGTATTTGTGTTAATCTTGATGCAGTTTTTTAAAGAGGTTAGGTTTAACATGCAATTTATCAGGTGAAATGTAGAGAACTGACATGCTTTTGGATGCCAGATTCTTCTGAAGCTCCAGTTGTCCACTGTGTGCTTTTGTTGCTGGTATATTTCCAGGCTCTGATGAGGAGCGGAAGACTTTCCAGAATGCCAACCACCAAAACAAGCTGCTCCAGAAGCAGCAAAACCAAGGCCTCGACCTCGCCATCAAAGTGACATCGGACATGAGGAAGGGCTGCGACTTTGACGTGTTTGCTGTGGTTACAAACAACACTCCGAGTGAGAAGAAGTGCCGCCTGGCGTTTGTATCCCACGCCGTGTCCTACTACGGCTTTGTGGGAGATGAGTGTGGTTTAAAATATCTGCCTAATGTTGAACTCTCCCCAGGAGCAGGTGAGCCAGGTCACAGCGAGGCGTTCACATGTGGATACTTTGTGCTCCCTGTGAGTCTGTAACATGTCGTATGTGTTCTTCCAGAGCGGCGAGTTCCACTCAGGCTGAACTACTCTAAGTACGGTGGCCTGCTCACCGAGGACAACTTAATCCGTCTCGCAGCTCTGTTGATGGACAAGTCCTCGAACGAAACAAAGCAGGCAGTCAGAAACATTGTCCTGGACAATCCTGAAATCAAAGTCCGAGTGAGTACCATGAAGTGCAAACTAGAGATATAGACCTGGGACAACGTTTCACTAAGGATGCCAACACATTTACAAACGTATTATCCAATTAAATGCAATGTCAAAGTCATAACAAGCCCTGAACATGTATAGAAAAGTGAAAAAAGACCAATGGTATTTGTATCAGGATGAAAGTATTGGAACACCAACACCTGTTCCCACATATGAACAAAGCCAGACCCAACACTAACTTTGGGTAACTAACACCTGGATGTGATGGCGCTCTGCAGATCCTGGGCGAACCGAAGGAAAATCGAAAGCTGGCTGCAGAGATCACCGTCCGAAACCCTCTGCCGGAGCCGCTGGAGAACTGCTGCTTCAGCATCGAGGGGGCCAACCTCACGGCAGGAAACGTCATCTCTGAGAGGTATGAGCGCCGGAGACGATCCTTCTTTACTCTCAGAGATCACCAACTGACCGGCCATGCATCTAGCAAATTACTTGAACATTTTCTCTCCAAGACAAAAAAAGCAGGGAACAATATAAAATGCTTCACAAGGACAACACACAGGCCTCTCGTGTCCTCATTTATGGAATGGAAGAGTTTGACATGTGTCATTGTGTTTTGATGTGTTTTGAAGATGTGGCATGGCCCTGTAGTCAGGACAGAAGCCCTCTGGTAAATAAAAAAAACACAGTCCAGAGGTTCACTGGAGCAGACAGAACATCTGGACAGAATACATCTAAATGCCAGTGAGACGGCTGGTTATTGCTCAACAATAATCCCTCGATGATTTAATTGAATTAAACCAAAGTAAGGAGAAGCCAATCAATGACTTTAATCCTGACGACATGAGTCAGGCATGGTGTGTCTGCCAGATGTGTTTTCATGGCAGTACAATAGATCGGACAAAGAATAATGAAACTGTTATTAAAGAATACTTATTTTGTATAACCTTTAGTCCTCTGCTGAGCTCAAATGATGATTTGCATCATCTCCATAGATAGTCCTATGTCAGTGGCAATTGATTATCTAAATATTTATGCGATCATACAACAAAGTTTTTTAATATTTACCTTCCAGGCTGGGCTTCTCAGTGGGACCCGGGGAAGATGCCAAGGTGAAGATCTACTTCACACCGACCCGCTCTGGGCTGAGGAAGCTGGTGGTCGACTTCGACAGCAACAAGTTGTGTCACATCAAGGGCTTCAAAAACATAATTGTTGGAAAATAAAGCCTTTCAACCTTTACAGTCCAACAATAATACTGTTACTCTGAAGTCTGAACTGTTCACCGCTTAGCTCCCTGTATATCCGTATTGCTTATTAATGTATATCTATCTTCATTCAGAACCATAGATATGTGAATGTGAACGCTTTGTACTCATTAACCCCCCCCCCGTTGTCCTCGGTGTCAAAATGACCCTCGTACGAGTGTATGTGTGAATATCCCTCGCGTTGTCTTGGGGTCAAAATGACCCGCGTACGAATCAACGTCTCCCCAACCATATCTCTTGTCCCCAGGGGTCCAAATGACCCAGAGTGTATTTCCACATCCTCCCGCGGTCCTGGGGTCAAAATGACCCGCGTACGAGTGTATATGCAGTGTTGGGAGTAACGAGTTACAAAGTAACGGATTACAGTAACAATATTACTATTATAGGTAACGAAGTAAAGTAACGCATTAGACTCAAAATATTGGTAACTTCACTACTTTACTAGACCTCAGCTTTCCTGCGTTACCCAAGCCATTTTTACCAGTCCGAAAAGTTCTCTTTTCGTGGCGCGCGAGTCACACGACACTTCCTGCATGAACAAGCTTCTTAGCTAGCGCTGCTGCTGCTACTGCCCGCGACCCCTCTGCCCAAGTCGGGTGTCGAGTCTGGTCCCGCTACCTTCGGTGGTTTTCGGGGAGCTAGCAGAAGTTAACAGAGAGCTAGCAGAAGTTAGTGGGGAAGTGACGGCGCGCTAGCAGGAGCCCCAGCCGGCTACAGCGGGGAGCTAACGGGGACTCTGACCGAAGGTAGTAGCGGCTCGTAACCCGACGTTTCGCTGGCAAACAAGGAATTGTCACAGGCCATAATATTCTCGCCTCCGTTCGTGGCTTGCATTCAGTCGATGTGTCTGGACATGTTTGTGTCAAAGTACGAATCAATGCCAGTGGCCACGTATCTTCCATTTCTATAGACGATATTGGAGTAGACTGTGGGTTTGTCATCTACCACCGCCGCCTTTTTCGTCAAGCCCGAGACGTGATGCTCGACGCTCTCAGCGGCGGTGGCGGTGCGGTGGTGGCGGTGCGGTGGTGGCGGTGCAGCAGCGGCGACGTCTGCTTTCTGAGAACGCCGCCGCTGCTTCCGTTCGCCGTTGCGGAAGAATGCGGAATTGTCATAAGCCGGTATATTCTCGCCTCCGTTCGTGGAGGACATGTCTGCGTTCTGTACTGGAAATAATATTCTAAGTCTCGGGGGGAGAGCCTAAACGTTACAATCAATATCCAGAACAAAGAGAATTTCTCTGGACAAGACAAAATGCCTCTGTCAATTTATTAAATGCTTGCAAGCAGGGAGAAAACCTCAACAGCCACGAATCACCAATGCCTGTCAGGGTCCTCTGGCCCAATCCTCCATTTGACAGTCAGTTATATACTTTTCAAATGACCATCCTCTTAAGACCCATCCCATCTCTCATTGGTTCCCACTATGCCACATGTGATATACATTCAACTGTGTGTTCCACGTCACAATATACATTGAAGATCTTCCACGTGTCTTGTATTTTGACTTAATCCATATTATAGTTTGAACCAATCCACTGTCTCCACATATATCAGATCCTGCTTAGAAAGATGACAGTGTCCTTTCATCAGCACATTCGTCAATCGATTCTGAGTGATATGTACCTTTGACCCTGGTAGTCAGCATCTTAGAGTTCCTATCAGCTGGTATGAAGTTGAGTACCATCAATTCCTATTGTATCAGTTTCTCCACGTCTTACTTGCAATTACTCATTGTCTGAACATACACATTATTAAACTCATGTTCAATCAAGGAATGTATATTAAAATACAGCATATACATATTTTCCCATTACATTCCACTCTTTTGATTAAACAGTAATCATTATCATTGCAAAAATATGTATTACAATAGCATAACTTCTACTCATACCATTCAGGAGCATCGTCAGTGTCTGTGTCAAAGTCAACTTCATGTTCGTCGTATTGGTGTACAGGATACAAATCCTCTTTCCGTCTGGTCATGGTAGTCAATGGTTGATACAGAACCATCTGTTTAGTCATCATGTTAGCTACCATCCTTCTAAGCATGGGAATCACGCAAGTCATGAAAATTAATAAAACCACTAACACAAGACAGATTGTGATTACAGTGCTTCGCCAAGTGAGCCATAGGCCGGTGAGAACATCAGGTGGAGGTATCTCATCTTTTGCCATTGCTTCCTGTAGGTTAGTCATGTTCAACATTGCCTGATGAATAACGCCACCATCTACGTCATTCTCTGGAATAAACATACAACAGTGTTCACCCACGATAGCACACACACCCCCTTGGGCTGCTGTGAGTTGGTCCAACACCATTCTGTTCTGCATAATCATTAGTCGCATAGAGGTCAATTCTTCGCGGATTCCTTTCACTGCAGCTATAGTCATATTTACAAAGCTTTTGAAACATGTTTCAATACGCAAAATATTTTTCGCCACTCCTACCCAAGGGAACAGAGCCCACATTACCTTCTTACTTGTCCCTGCATGTTTAAACTCACGTGGGACGTTTGTACCAAAAACTGAATCGTGGGGTTTAAAATCTGAATAACGATATTTGTCTGCCTCGCGTTTCATACGTGTGGGTGTGTCCTTCGTTGTGGTGGAGATGATAAATGTGTGATACGAACAGGTGCACATACTCCGTCCCAATCCGGTGGGAGAGTTACATACGCTGAATGGTCACACAACCACCATCCCTCTGTAACAGGATATGTTCCATTCTTTCCAGGGACCGCGGTTCGGTATGCTGCAATACAGTCGACACCAGTAGAGCAATTGAATGGGTTGGTGGCCCCGTACTTGAACGCAAAACAGGACCAAACATTAGTTTTCCAGTAATCGGGAACTGAAGTAACCTCATGTTCTGCTAATTTTTGACAATGTGTCACGTTATGTCCTATTATGTCCACACATGAGGGACGATAAGCAGGGTGTACGGCTATATTACAATCAGGGTCGCTGGTTATTTCACCCGTTACAATGATGTGTTCGCAGTTATCAAGCCTCAGACGTCCTACTGGAACGGTACCATTCCTGGCATAACATGTTTTAAACCGTGTTTTTGGATCTATGGACACCTGGGTCACAAAAGATGAGGTTGATGAGCTATTGCCACTGAACCGTTTAACCACGTGTCGGTCGTCACATTCGGGTCCCTTAAGGAGATCCCAAAATGAGAGCCCATTGTGGAATCCTTTAATAGCCAACCCAGAGAAACATCCTTCAGATGGGCCCATTTCAACAGCTGAAATGAGAGGCTGACGAGAATTAGATGGTATCAGAGAACATACATAACAATTTGTAACATTAGCTTCTTTTGCCATGAACTCTGCGTATCGCCACCACATGTTCAGACTAAGGATTTTTTGTTGTCATGCCTCTGTCAAGCCAGCTATCTTCCAAACTAACACCTGCCAGTCTCTTGTGCCGTTTTAGTACCGTTTCGTTGGTAGTCATGCTGTCGTTGTGTGTCATTGAGTTGATTTGGTCTGTGTCAGTTGGGTTGTTCCGTCTGTTTCTTATGTCCTGAAAGTGTAGCCGTGCCCATGGAAAAACAATAAGAATAGAGATTATTAACAATAAAAACAAAGTTCCTCGTGTTCCACACACACTCTACGAAGTGGACTCCACGGTCGTTGTTGCACCATGTTTTTCATCCAGTCTGTTTGCATGAAGTTCACCCAAGCAACTGATCTTGTGCAAAAGATTTTGCTTGTGTCAGCACCTGCTAGGTTTCCACACAAAAAACAAACAAAAACAGTCACTGTCCACTATTCTTCTGCTCAAGCTTGTAATCCGTATGTGATCTTAATCCGTATGCGGCGTTCGGTGAGTCGCTTTCTCGTTGGTAGTTGTCGTCACGTCGGCTCCACTGGTCAGCTCTACATCGGATGGGGTCGGAACCTTTTTGCAGTGCGATGCATGTATCCAGGTGGCTCTCTCTGCAACTTTGAGTGTGGTGTGAATGATGAGTCTTTCACGACCACAAAGTCACCAGGCTATAGCTTGTGCCAAGGACATGTGGCTTCCCCTGCTTTCTTGTATTTAGACAAAGCAGAGATTCGTTGCACACAATACGTTCTCGCATAAGGCAGTGAATGGGAGAGGAGCCTTTGCCGGTCTCTTAAAAATCTAAGCAGTAGAGTTTTTAGAGAAAAAAAACCTTGCACTGCTGCCGTGTTACCTTCAGCATATTACTTGACTGGACAATGTATAGCTGTTTGATACAGGCAAAAGAAACTTCAACTTATTCAGACCATATGTCTGTTATACTTAACAGTACTTTTACCTTCAGCATATGTTCAAACTGTGGAACCTGTTGAGAATTTTTTAGTGAATCAAATTATTTTTTATCAATTTGTTATCCATTAGACAACCATTCCACTCTTTTTGTCGCAAGGTATCCTACCCATGCGACAACCCAGCACATCTAAAGAAAAAACATTTAGGGAGACAAGGTTTACCACCAGATTTGAGAAATATAAAACGACCAATTCAGCTGCCTGTGCAGAGAAATGTTAAGGAAGAGAATCATACGCAAATGTGGCACAATCTGAATTAACAACAAAACCAATACGATTATGTCCTGTGATGGATCACGTAGTTCAGATTCATCCACCTAGAGAATGAAATCAAGGTTAGACCAATAAGTATCAGAGAGATTCAGACGAGGAGTTCACAGAGCAGTTCATGCCATCCTCAAGTTCTGGAAGAAGAAATTTAGGGTTAAAACATTGCAGCGTCTAAACGTTATGTTCGCATAACTGACAATATCTCTAAAAGGCTTTTTAAGCCACAGCACGGAGACAACGCGTTTGTCCTGCTGCGACCATATCTAGCTTACTCGAAAACTATGCTACAGGACGAAGTCTGTCATCATAACTTCGACATATGAGGAGAGACCTTTACCATGGATTAGGGTGCAAAGGAAAGTCTCCAGAGGAGCATATCTGTTGCTGCACAAAATGTAACTTGGACAGACTAGCTTCATGTCCTTCAGTGACAAGGTGTTTCAAAAAGGTCACCGTCTTTGCTCCCCCCTGTTTCTGTGTGGGGGAGACTAATTTTAATTGGTATATGACACCCATGTGGTACCTTGAGTCAACACAAAAGGCTTCAAGCTATCTCTAAGGGGGCCTCTTTATAGAGGGCAGGTCACTCACCATAGTCCCGATGAGACGAGCATATGCACATAGTCCACTGTTAAAACTAAAGAAAATCAAAATTGACAAAAACATGTTGCATCCTAATGATACTTAAGACAATTTTTTTTTTTAAAAATGTGTACGGATTTGGAATAGTGGCTCCCGGATGACTTCTGCATTAATTGCCTGTAAGTCCTGAACAAACCTCCTGTAACGGTCCGATTACGCAAGGACCCAAAAGCACGACTCCGGAAGACAGAGATAAAGAATATAAGTATTTACTGAACAGGTAACACACAGGGAGAGCTAGGTTAAAAAACACAAGACAATCTGGCAGGGGACAAGTGCAAGTGAGGGGACCTAAGTAGTGAAGACTAATGAGGGGATGTGCTACAGGGATGGGCCAGGTGCAAGGAATGAGGGCTGACGAGGAGGGAGTGACTGATGAAGGGGGCGTGCAGCAGGATCTGAAATGACAGGACAGTTAGTACACAGACAGGAAGAAAATAACTTAAAGAAAAGTGTGGCGCTGAACCGTGACAGAATCCCCCCTCTAAGGGACGGCTCCTGACGTCCCAAATGGCCCCCACCCCTACATCGGAGGCGTCCACCTCCACCACAAACTGTCTCTCTGGGTCGGGGACTTGCAGGATGGGGGCCGACGTAAACCGGGCCTTCAGGTTCTGGAAGGCCTCCTCAGCCGAAGGTGACCACCGAAACTGCACTCTAGATGAGGTAAGTGCCGTGAGTGGGGCAGCCACGATGCTATAGCTGCGGATAAACAGCCGATAGAAATTGGCGAACCCCAGGAATCGTTGCAGCTGCTTACGCGAGTCAGGGATGGGCCAGGACATCACCGCTGACACCTTGGCAGGGTCCATCTGCACGATCCCCTGTCCCACGATGTAGCCCAGAAAGGAGACAGAAGAGGCGTGAAACTCGCACTTCTCTGCCTTCACAAACAGGGAATTCCTCAGGAGGCGTTGGAGGACCGATTGAACATGGTGGATGTGCTCCTCTCGGGACCTCGAGAAAATGAGAATGTCATCAGGGTAGACAAATACCTGCTTGTTCAGCATGTCTCTCAGCACATCGTTCACCAGTGCCTGGAAGACGGCTGGGGCATTAGTCAGACCGAAGGGCATCACCAGGTACTCATAATGTCCAGTGGGGGTGTTGAAAGCTGTCTTCCACTCGTCCCACTCTCAGATCTGGACCAAATGATAGGCGTTACGTAGGTCTAACTTGGTGAAGATGGTAGCCCCTCGCAGCAACTCAAAGGCAGAAGAGATGAGTGGGAGTGGGTAGCGGTTCTTGATGGTAATGTCATTGAGGCCCCTGTAGTCAATGCATGGCCTCAGTGACTTGTCCTACTGCAGGTGAAGAAGAGGGACGGATGATCCCAGCAGCTAGGGAGGAACTGATGTACGCCTCCATGGCCTCTCTCTCAGGTGCCGATAAGGAGTAGAGACGGCCCCTGGGGGGGGGGGGGTGGTGTCTGGTTGCAGGTTAATGCAGCAGTCGTAGGGACGATGTGGGGGCAGGGATGCGGCCTTGACCTTACTGAATACCTCCCGAAAGTCATGGTACTCCGTAGGCACTCCTGACAGATCTGACGCAGAGCTGGGGCAAGCTGACTGCGGAACTGCAGCAGCTTGTTTCAGGCAGATCAGATGGCATGATGCACTCCACTCCCTGATGGCCCCTGTGGCCCAGTCGATGTGGGGGTTATGGCGGCGGAGCCAGGGGTGTCCCAGGATTAGTGGATGCTGGGGTGACCGCAGGATAAGAAACCGAATGGTCTCCAGGTGGTTACCCGACAGGAGCATACGAACTGGTGCGGTCTGGTGAGTCACTGTCCCCAGTAGGTGGCCGTCCAGAGCGTTAGCAGGAACAGGGCATGGCAGCGGTACCCGCTCGATACCTAGCTGACGGACAAGGTCCTCGTCAATGAAGCTGTCATCAGCACCAGAGTCAATGAACGTAGCTAGGGTCTGTGATCCGTTCACGAGTAGCAGCTGAGCGTGGAAAAGGGGTCTTTGGTTGGGAGAGAGTCTTGTGGTTCGGCTCACCAGTACCTCCCCTGTTACGGGCGAGCCATGTCTTTTACTGGGCACCGGGATACAAAGTGACCAGCCTGGCCACAGTACAGGCAAAGACCTCCCCGGCGACGGCGCTCCCGCTCCTCGCGGGTGAGACTGGTGCGCCCTACCTCCATGGGTTCAACCTCCACTGGTTGAGAGGCCGAGGTGAAGCTGGTGGCTGCCGGAGGAGCTCGACGCTGGTTGACAGCGCGGCGATCTGTCTCCCCCTTGCTCGCTCCTGTCGCCTTGCCTGGATGCGTCTGTCCACTCGGGAAGTCAATTCTATTAAGCCATCCAAACTGGCAGGCAAATCAAAAGAGATCAGTTCATCTTTAACATACTCCGCTAGCCCAGTCAAGAACACCTCGCACTGTGCTGCCTCGTTCCAGTCGCTAAGGCGTGCTCTTGTTCGAAAACTCCAAGGCATAATCCACCACAGTCCGGTATCCCTGACGCAGCTCCGCTAGTCCCCCGCTTGGATCTGGGCCCTTGGAAACTGCCCCGAAAACCTTGCTAAGCTCTGCAGAAAACAACAGGAACGAAGAGCAGGCCGGCGTGCGTCTCCCATTCAGCGGTACCCCACAGTCGCGCTCTGTCAGTCAGGTGGTTGATGGTGAAGGCTACCTTAGCCTCCTCCGAGGCGAAGGTGTGGGGCTGCAGAGAGAACAGGATGGAGCAGTTCGTGATGTATGGGTTACAGCCCTCAGGTTCTCCAGCGTAGCGCTCCGGGGTACCCACACGAGGCTCGTGTGTTGGCATAGGCGCTGGTGAGACCGGAGGTGGAGAGGCCGGAGACGCGCAGCGGCTACCAGCTGGGTCAGGACCGTCGTCAGTTGTAGCATCTGGGCGGTCATCGCCGTCATAGCCTGCTCCTGGACTGCTGCAGACTGCCGTGTCTCCGCAGCGAAGCGGACCATCTGCGCCTCGTGCTGCTGGAGGGCATTCTCGATCCTCTCGAACCGGCTTGCTGCAGAAGGTTGTGCTGGGTCCATAATTGGCCAGATTGTAATGTAACGGTCCGATTAAGCAAGGACCCAAAAGCACGACTCCGGAAGACAGAGATAAAGAATATAAGTATTTACTGAACAGGTAACACACAGGGAGCACTAGGTTCAAAAACACAAGACAATCTGGCAGGGGACAAGTGCAAGTGAGGGGACCTAAGTAGTGAAGACTAATGAGGGGATGTGCTACAGGTGAGACAGGGATGGGCCAGGTGCAAGGAATGAGGGCTGACGAGGAGGGAGTGACTGATGAAGGGGGCGTGCAGCAGGATCTGAAATGACAGGACAGTTAGTACACAGACAGGAAGAAAATAACTTAAAGAAAAGTGTGGCGCTGAACCGTGACACCGCCACTCTTTTGGTGCTTCTTTATCTCTGTTCTTCCTCAACGGAAAAACGTAAGTACAGATAGGTGAGCTATTGCAGGGGTTGATTATACGTCAGCTTCAAGTCTCTGCCAAACTACTTTACCAGACAGAAGTCTGAGCACAAACAAAAAATGCATGCTTAGTTCTTGCTCGAGAGATCTCTTTTTCTTAAAAAAAAACATACTTGAGTCGAACCATAAATAAGTTCTTTTCACGTCAACCCTAAAGTTCCTCCAAAATAGACATATTGTTCACTAAGTTTAGGGTGAGACAAATCTTTTTTGTTCCACAAAACTAAGTTTTTGGTTCCTGAATCTTAAAAAAACAAACACTTTAAAATCCCCCTACTATCAAAATAGTTTCTGTTAATCTTTAAAAAGTCACAGTAGTATTCTATAAATATATATAGTATATGTCCCTGCAACTAACTTTGATGCCTGTTCTAAATATGTGATTGTACCTCAGTTTCATCTGTGCATGTACGTGCGTGTAGAGCATGCTTTTCTTCATTTGCATGTGTTGTGTGTGTGTGTGTGTGTGTGTGTGTGTGTATGTTTCTCACACCTCCTCTCCTCGCTTACACAATATTTCCCCTTATCTCTCGCTTGCCCCCTTATCTCGTCAGCCAGATTCCTGATGTCTTTGTGCTTTCTGGACACGGTTTTCGTCCCACTGTGGACACTCAAAAGTCCAATGTCTCTGGTGGCAAATGTAGCATTTGTGTATATCTGCACGTGATGACGGTATCCACGTCCACGTCCACATCTGTTGAATCCTGTGTTCCAAGGTGGAGCTTGGTCTCTTGTCATGCGTTGAGGAGCCTGGGCCATGGTTTTCTTAAACCAAGAGTAGTTGTTCTTCTTTTGACTCAGTCTTTTCGGGCCACAGCTTGCTTCTCCGCATGAGGTCTGAGGTGGGCTTCTTCACTGCCGATGCAGCTCAGTGTTACTGCTGCAGAGATGGCACTCCCACTTAGCTTGGACCTCACCTCTGGCTCTTGGTTTTTGCAGGCCGCTCATCCGTTGAATACAGCGTGTAGCTTGGTGTAATATTCTGTCGCTTTCAGCAGCTGGTTGTCTGCAGACTGTTGATTGGCTGGTGTGAATACGGTGGAGGGCATAAGTCTGAGATCAGGGTCCATCTTGTGTGCAATAAGAGAGAAAAGGATTTCTGAGAAGCTTTGTCTGCTCTGGTTGTGTTAGCATCTACTCCAGGCATCATTTCACACGTTACCTTCCTTTCCCTACATTCTGCTTCATCGTTCCCTGTTTTTAAATGCGTTCTGTTACTTTCTATGGTTTCCAACCATTTCATCTTAACACACTATTTTGTTTAAACAGGCAAACAGCCATTCATCCCCATATTTCATTATTTTTCTTTTTCCCATTGTTCAAGACAACACTTGTTTTTTCTCAATCTCATCTAAGTCTTTGACCTTAACTGTTTTTCTATTTTTCTCAATTTTTCCCTTTTTCTCACTGGAAATCCATATTTCTCATCCCAGTTTTTTTTTTTTTTTTTTTTAAACATTCAATACTTTGGTCACCATATTTCCATGTCATTATGTCCACCATTGCCCCCTTTAGGGTGGGTTTAGCATATGTTCCACCCATCTTTCAGGCGTGGTCGAGTACTCCTTTACAATTAAATACACTCGTCAGTATATTTCTAGCTTCTTTTCTTTGGTAAAGCTGAGTAAACCATATCTATATGTTACAGCCAGATCACTTTGGAAAGTAGGTCAAAGGTCTTGGAATTTTCCGTCCCTCTTCTTCCCCCTTCTCTGAAACTGATTTTTCACAGTTGAAAGTAGGTCAAAGGTCGTGGTTATTAGCCATTCCTTTTCTTCCCCCTTCTCTGAAACTGATTCTATATAGAGCCCGTATCAATTTTTCTCAGTCCAACGAAGAAGATACCGTGGTCAAGCGTTTTTGGACTTACGATCTCTAAAATATAGGTATTTTAAAGTTCAAACGTTACTTCGTAATCTCAATACCTATCTTCCACCTTTAAACCCCTGCATGGATTATAATGACATAGAATCCTAGAAGACCTTTACACCAATTAAGATAATAATAATTAAAAAAATGAACAGACACACTCTGTCTCCAACCTCTGCTTGTTCTGTTATTCTACGCAATTTAAACTTTTGTTTTCACACAGGAAATTAAATTTATGATTGAAATTCAAACTTCTCACCCGATACGAAGAAATCACTTCTTCGTCCGGATTGCGGTGAAGCCAAATCGGTCCTCCGTCGGTCACCAGTCCCCGTCTCACTTGAATCTGTCGTGGAATCGGGGCGAAATCTTTTTTCTTTAGACTTCGAAGTGCACTTTCCCAGCCGACCTCTGGAGTCCCGATGGACCTCTACGCAATCCTGTTCGTGACGCCAAAATGTACTGGAAATAATATTCTAAGTCTCGGGGGGAGAGCCTAAACGTTACAATCAATATCCAGAACAAACAGAATTTCTCTGGACAAGACAAAATGCCTCTGTCAATTTATTAAATGCTTGCAAGCAGGGAGAAAACCTCAACAGCCACGAATCACCAATGCCTGTCAGGGTCCTCTGGCCCAATCCTCCATTTGACAGTCAGTTATATACTTTTCAAATGACCATCCTCTTAAGACCCATCCCATCTCTCATCGGTTCCCACTATGCCACATGTGATATACATTCAACTGTGTGTTCCACGTCACAATATACATTGAAGATCTTCCACGTGTCTTGTATTTTGACTTAATCCATATTATAGTTTGAACCAATCCACTGTCTCCACATATATCAGATCCTGCTTAGAAAGATGACAGTGTCCTTTCAGCAGCACATTCGTCAATCAATTCTGAGTGATATGTACCTTTGACCCTGGTAGTCAGCATCTTAGAGTTCCTATCAGCTGGTATGAAGTTGAGTACCATCAATTCCTATTGTATCAGTTTCTCCACGTCTTACTTGCAATTACTCATTGTCTGAACATACACATTACTAAACTCATGTTCAATCAAGGAATGTATATTAAAATACAGCATATACATATTTTCCCATTACAGTTCCAGTGGGGATCAATGCCAGTGGCCACGCGTCTTCCATTTATGTAGACGGTATTGCCCCGCCCACGAGCATATACCTCGCCTCGTATGTCGCATCCCAACCCTCCCGTTGCCCTCGGGTCAAAATGCACGATGCATCACCGTCAGGAGAAGAAGAAGAAGAAGAACGCGGTAGTGGTGGTCCTCTCCACCACTCTGCCAAACCCAACATGACTGCACGTCGTTTTGCTAGAATTCAGGTTGCCATAATGCTGGTCAACCCAGTGCGCGATGCGTACCCATCAGGAGGAAGAGAACAAGAACAAGAAGACGACGAAGAACAAGAACAAGAAGATGAGGAAGTAGACGATGAGAACGATGGGGAGGAATCAGACCAAGTTCACGATACATCGTTTTCAAAAGAAGAAGACGAAGCAGACGCTGCTGCAGACGGAGACAGCGCCTCGAGAGGCGAAAGGCAGATCTTTCTGCCAAAAAACAGAGAAATATCATGGTCCTCGACAGCGTACGACCGAGAGGGATGCACGGTGCGAAACGCTACGCCGACGACACTGCGGCCCACGGCATACGCAACGTCCCGCGCCCATGACGTTGCCTCGACGTTCCGCATGTTCGTCACGCCGGCCGTAGAAAGAATCATCTTGGAGATTCAATTCAGTTTATTTTATATAGCCCAACATCACAAATACAAGTTTGCCTCGGAGGGCTTTACAATCTGTACACATGACATCCCTATCCCAGGACCTCACATCGGATCAGGAAAAACTCCCCCAATAAAGATAGTAAAAACCCTTTCAAAGGGAAAAAAAGTGGAAGAAACCTGAGGGAGAGCAACAGAGGAGGATCCCTCTCCCCGGATTGACAGAAGCAATAGATGTCATGTGGCCAGAATGAATAATGTAACGGAGTTACAGCACATTCAATGAATGTGACAGAAATTATTCATATAATGAGTAGTATGCATGGTCCATGATCCAGATAACCACGACCCATTAAGCAGTGGGAGGAGAAAGCAGGGCCATGGCAGCTGGCAGGACCGGCTCTAGGCCAGTTGCATCAGCAGGACCATGGTTGCATCAGCAGCATGCACCCCTGGTTCCAGGCAGCCACGAATCCATGGAAAAAGAAAGTACAGTTAGTAATATGTATTGAAGAGACAATCATTTATCCAGAAGGAGAGAAAGTAGGGGTGAAGAGGAGAGGAGGAGAGGAGGAGCGAATGAGGAAGAGAAGGAGAGGAGGAGCTCAGTGTATCCTAAGATGTTCCCCAGCAGTCTCGGCCTATAGCAGAAAATCTAGGGGCTGGACCAGGGCAAACCTGAGCCAGCCCTATCTATAAGCCTGAAACAGCCCTAACTATAAGCGCCATCAAAGAGGAAAATGACAAATCTGCAGGGCTTGCGAAAATACGGCGACGGCTGGAATGGGATGGACCAGACCGACCTGCGCGCCTACATTGGACTGCTGATCTTAGCGGGCGTATACAGGTCACGGTTTACCATTTGTTTGTTATCTTGGGGTTCGGGTCAGCGATGTGTTTTGTACAATGGAAAGAAATGACCGTAAGCTCGGAAGGAAGAGAGATTCTGAAAATCGGGAGATCTCTCTTTGCGTCGACCGCTGGGCAGGTCATGCGTGGGGGAGTCATTTCTTTGATTGCTTTGACTTTGTTGGGGTCGGGCTTGATGCCTTCTCTTGTCAGTTTATGTCCAAAGTAGCTCACCTCAGTTACGCAGATGATGCTTTTGTCTTTGTTGAGCTTTATTCCTTTCTGTCTGGTTCTCTCCAGCATGGCGCGCAGGTTGGCATCGTGACCCTCTTTAGTGCGGCCATACACCAGAATGTCATCCACTATGGCTGAAGCCCCTCGTAGGCCTCATCAACTCTCCTCTGGAACTCATCTTGTGCAGAAATGATTCCAAACTGGAGCCTGTTGAACCGATATCTGCCATAGATGGTGTTGAACGTGGTCAGCATGGATGATTCCTGGCTGAGTTTTATTGTCCAGTATCCAGATCTAGCGTCTAGTACACTGAAGTATTGTGCTCCGGCTAGTCTTGGTGTGACATCATCTAGAGTAGGAAGTGGATAGTGGGGTCTCTGGATAGCTTTGTTTACGGCGCGGGGATCTAAACACACCCTAGGCTTTCCTGTTTTAGGTTTTTCCACTGCCACTAGTGCATTTACCCACTCAGTCAGCTCTGTGACCTTTTGGATTATGTCATTTTTTTCCATATCATCAAGCTCATCCTTGAGTCGGTTGCGCAGGGCATATGGGATGCGGCGTGGTGGGCACACCACCGGTGTTGCTGAGGGTTTAAGGTGAAAGGTGCATTCTCCAGGGAATAGTCCAATGCCTTTAAATGCATCAGCAAACTCTTCTGTGATGCTGGCATGTGTTTTTGGTTGTGCGTCAACCATGTGCACTAGCTTGATCATGTTTAAATCTAAACATGCACGTAGGCCCAATACAGGTGGAGCATTTTCTGCATACACTATGTCAAAGTCTAACATGGCTGTTTTCTGCCTGTATCTGCATGCTAACTTGCAAGTTCCTTTTACTTCAAGTCTCTGTCCACCATATCCTGAGATATTGCTGTCTGATGGACCTAATGTAATCCTTCCTAATATTTTGTGGAATATGTTTACTGGTATCACATTAGCCTGGGCACCTGTATCTTTCTTGAGCTTTAGCTTGTGCCTTGCTTTTCCTATTTCCACCTCTGCAAATGCCTGTTCCCTTGCTGTATTTTCGTTTTTCTTTATAATAGTGTCAATATACAGATCCACTGGTACCTGTTCCGTGCTTTCTGTAACAGTATGCACTTTCTTGGGCTTGTACTTTGTTGGCTGATACTGTGTTTTCATCCTACACATATTAGCAAAGTGGTTGGGCTTCTTACACTTGTTACACTGACGTCCTTTCGCGGGACACTCCTCCGTGCGACCGTGCTCTCTTCCGCATGCTCCACACTTCTTGCCGTGAGTGACACCGTTGCTGTCGTTGCCGCCATTAAACTTCCGTCCGTATCTTTGTTCGGAACTGAACGGCCTTCTGCTAACAGCATGGACAGACTGGCTGGCTGTGTTAGCAGCGGGGAAACCCATTGTCTTTAGCTGCTGCTGTGATAGCTCGTGTGAGCGCGCAATGTCAATCGCTTTCTCGAGCATTAAATCCGGACCATGACAGAGTAGTTTCTCCCGGACTCTTGGAGAGTTTGTAGCGAAAACGATCCGGTCTCTAATCATCTCATCAGCGTTAGGGTAGTTGCAGTCCTTTACTAGCAGCTTTAGCTCAGTCACAAACTGGTCGAAACTTTCACAATCCATTTGTATCTTTTCATGGAATTTACATCGCGCGAAAATGGGGTTAGCTTTGGGCGTTACATATGCTTCAAACTTCCCATAGTACGTTTGGAGTACCTTTCTCTCATCTGCCGTGAGTGTCCATGTATTATATACATCTCTGCCTTTCTCGCCGATCCAAAGGAGTAGATAACTGCACTTTTCTTCCTCCTCTTTAGCGCTTAGCGGGCCGGAGAACATTAGCTCCACATGTTGGCGAAACTTTCTCCATGCGTCGGGCAGGTTAGATGAATCCCAATCCATCCGTGGCGTGGGGACGCCTGCGTTCTCCATCTTCCGTCGTCAGGGTCGATGAGAAGCAAGCTATTCTGACACCATGTAATATTTACGTGTGTGTACTGACATTTAATTGTCTAAGTAAAACACTCGGTACTCGTGTGACCATATACGGCGCGGTCTGCGTCCATCTTTATTATTCTAATCTCAAACCGTGACCTGGATGACATCATCCACAAGCGACACTTCCTTGAACCGGAAGTCAAGATACTACAGACTGTATTACACCTGTTATCAGTCCCAACATTGCAATATCAAACCCATTTTGTTTATGCAAACAACATAGACTGTCAAAAAGTATTTCTCCAAATGTGAGCAAACTACCGTAAAAGTCGGGTTAGAAGCTCTCCGCTGTAGCCAGCTTGCGTTCCTGCTAGTGCGCCACTAGCACTCCTCCTAGCGCTCCTGCTAGCTCCTGCTAGTTCCCCGACCACCACCGAAGGTAGCGGGACCAACCCCGGCTCAACACCCCACTCGGGCAGAAGGGACCCAGCGATGTCAATGTGGGAGTACGGCAGAGGGGCGTAAGAATCCACGCCATGCTGCGTCGGAAATAAAGAAATAAAAGTTAGTCACAGGCAGTCCAGGTTCTATTGTTCACACTTACAGATAAATAACAGCTCAGTCTGACAATATGCGAGCACCTTGTCGAGCCCCGCGGCCAGGATGAGGAACGCTGCAGGGGCCTGATGTCCTCGAGGTGTCATGGTGGACGGCAGGTCGTTGCTCTGCAGAATGTCCTCGTACTCAGACTTTCCCTTGTGGAAGGCGTAGTCCTCTCGTCTGATGCTGGACACCTCGAACACGTCGCCCAGCGCCTCTCCAGCTGCACGAGAGCGGACGAAGACCAAGAGTTAGTTTGGATTCAACATTCAGTTAATTTGTGTGGTTATTTTTGGAACGGGAAAAGAAGTCTTGTTGAGATTTCAAAAAGATAAAAACTGCTTTATTTGCATGTATTGAATGACATTAGTGGTGGAGACGTGACATGTATTACAGTAACTTACTCTAACAGCTTTAAACAGCCTGAGGACTTTAGTAACTTGTAACTGAATCTCTGCTTTTAAGTTTAGTATTGTATATCATATTGTCTGGTGTTCCTGTTGTGTAGAAATAATTATTTTCTTGTACAAAGATGGTCGTTCTTTGCTGAATGCAAATCTAATTTTACCCCAAAAAGACCCAGTTGTGATGTGATGGTACAAATGGATGGGATCAGAACTGTGGTGAGTTCAGGCTGAAACCACCAAGTGAACTTTTTACATTTCTGTTTGTGTCCAGATGAAACAAACTAGACACAACGTGTTGATAAGTGAGCTTCAGCGCTGTTTTCAGACCTGAGATGGAACCAGGCTGCTGTTTCTCCCTTTATGCTAAGCTAGGCTAACCACATTCTGTCTGTAGCTGCATGTTTACCACATAGACTTCTCTTTACTCACTTGGCGAGAAAGGGCAAGGGATCACTTTCCAGGCATGTCGATACACAAAAACATCGCCTGGTTTTTTTTTCCCTGGATGACTGTATTTTACTTACAGTAACTCTAACTGGGGTCATATCTATCTCTCTTGGTGTTGCTTTGATTAAAATGTGGATGAACACAAAATACCACGTTGATTACTTGTTCCTGTGTTACTGCATACTGCATATTGTTGAAGAACTTGTAAATAGTGGCATACTTCTTCTTTTTTTGCCTGTACACTTCTGCTTCTAAATGTGTGTGACTGTTGAGACGACACTCTTTTTGTACATGACTGTCTTTTTATTTGAGCATATTGATTCTGTCCCTTTTCATTCTAAAGTTGAGTTTGAAGAGTTCAGACATGCCTGCAGTTTGACTTTAATGAAGCTGTACTCTGTCTCGGTGAAAGGCTCTCGCTGCATGGGATTCATTTGAACGCATTCAGTCAACTACTTTGAAATAAAAATGCAACACATTAAGATAGATTGAAATGTTGCTTCCAAGCGTGGTAGAAAGAACGCAATTAATCATTATTATAGATGCCGACTTTGCATAAGGGAATTACCCACAGTTCATAGCAATGCTATGTTAAACACGTAGTTCCAAAAGGAAGAATGGAGACGTTAAAAAAAAAAGGTAAACAAAGAGACACGTGGGCGTTTAGCCCGATAAAATACATTTAATCAGAGGAATGCAAGCAGAAATTATATTTATAATATTTATTTACATTCATCAAACATTTCGTTTTGACAACACGAGTAAACAGATCATTTAAAATGACTTCTCATCTCGTGAGGAAGACGTTCAAATCAGTGAATAAAAAGTATAAAATAAATACACAATTGTACACAATATTTGGTTATGTAGTCACGTGATGTGTTGCAGCAAAGTGCTGTCCCATTCATATTTACACCATCAAGCCCTCACAGACTCTCACACTCAACCACTCAGCAGCTGACGTCAGTGAGTCCCTGAGGGTTCAGGGTTTGAGGCTTTAGGGGACATTGGGATTGTCCAATGTCTCAATCTCTAGTTTTAAGTCTTCTTCAATACAGCATGAAGTTCATTTTATTCAAGTTCAAACAAGTTCAAATTATGGTCCATTTAGAGTCAAACAGACCATAATGCAGAGTATGCTTTAGGGGCGGGGATTACTGTGATTGACAGGTCTCTATCATATTAATACTAATTATTATTATTAGCTTCGTGTATCCAGTGGTTCACATTCACAAAGAAAACATGTTCAATTAGTTTACAACTCTGTTAATGATTCAATTATAAAACCGGTAAATAATGTGAATATAAAAGATATCCATAAACGCGTCAGTAATGAAGGTCCTATGTTTCTTGCTGTCGAATATCATTGATTACAGAACGAGCTCCTGTCGTTAACCTAAAATACTTATTTTATAACATTGATCATTTTATGAAAATCACAACTTAAACAGATTCCAGTACTTCTTCTTTGAAGTCACCATCATGTTATACAATTGTATTAACACTCTATATATTTAATAAGAGAGAAGGGAACATAGATTTGATTTGATTTGATTTTTTTATTCATTCATTTGAGGGGAAACCTGGTCACCAGGAGTACACCCATCATGAATAGGACTAATTGGAAATTAGTGTGTACATTTTTGGAGGTCATGTCATACAATTGTATTAATACTCTATATATTTAATAAGAGAGAAGGAAACATAGATTTACTTTTAATTTTTTTTATTATTCATTCAAGGGGAGGACCTGTAGTAGACCCATCAGTAGTAGTCCATAGTGTTTTTTGATTATGTGGGAGGAAACCTGAGTACCAGGAGTAAACCCACGCGAACACAGGGAGTATATGCAAACTCCACTCAGAGACAAGGGTGGAGGTGTCTCTGTGAGGCTGCAGTGTTAAATCACTGCAGCCACTGTACTGCCCTTGATTGGTTCCAGCTGTCTGCCCCACACCTGCCTGAATAGACTGGCCTGGGTAATTGAACCGTGCCATACTACCTCAACCAGAGGGGTGTCCTCAGCAGCCAGGCTGTTCTGCGCCACTAGGGAGAGCGGTCTCCTCTCCCCATTCAATTAACATGGACTCACCGACTGCTGTATACCATGCAGTGGGCGATGGCTCGGGAGTGTCTCTCTCACGGAGACCTCATTATGTCTGTCTTGTATTCTAGTTTGTTGTTATTTGTCACTTTGTTAAGATTTTGTTTCCCCAATGATATGTACAGGTTAAGATGGGGAACAAAAGCTTAACAAAGTGATAAATAACAACAAACCAGAAATCAAGACAGACATAATGAGGTCTCCGTGAAAGCAGGAGACACTCATTATGTATGTTTTGAATTGTAGTTTGTTGTTATTTGTCAGTTGGTTAAGATTTTGTTGCCCCAATGATATGTACAGGTTAAGATGGGGAACAAAAGCTTAACAAAGTGATAAATAACAACAAACCAGAAATCAAGACAGACATAATGAGGTCTCCCAGGAAGCAGGAGACACTCCCGAGCCATATCCCAAGCATGGTATATAGCAGTCGGTGAGTCCATGTCAATTGAAAGGGGAGAGAAGACCTCTCTCTCTCTAGTGGTGCAGAATAGCCTAACTGCTGAAGACACCCCTCTGGCTGAGGTAGCATGGCACGGTCCAATTACCCAGGTCAGTCTATTCAGGCAGGTGTACTGCAAACAGCTGGAACCAATCAAGGCCAGCACAGTGGCTGCAGTGATTTAACACTGCAGCCTCACAGAGACACCTCCACCCTTCTCTCTGTGTGGAGTTTCAACATTCTCCCTGTGTTCACGTGGGTTTACTCCTGGTACTCAGGTTTCCTCCCACATAATCAAAAAACATGTGGGTTTACTTCTGGTACGTCGGTTGCAGGTAACTGGCGGAAACTGTTCACACTCGTGTCAACTCCACATATCTAAATTGAGTGCATTCAATAAAGATAAGGGATACACAGGTGTTTTCAGCTCCATCTAAAAGGTGTTCACTGCAGAGATCTAGAAAACATCACCTCCCATTAGGCCTGTCGCTGTTACGGCAGGTTCCAAACTTCACACAGAGACAAAGGTGGAGATGTCTCTGTGAGGCTGTAGTGATCAATTAAATCACTGCCGACTCTGTCTTTGGGGAAAGGGGACGGGAGGGAGATGGAGGGAGGGAGGGGGAGGAAGAGGTCACTGCTGATCTACATCAGCTGTAACCTCTTCCGCCTGTCCACCACCATCACCTGTTGACTTTCTGCCAAGTCGGCCGAAAAACCCCGTCTTCACCTTTTCCTTCTTTTTCTCTTCCTTCTCCTTGTTTTTTTTCACCATCTTTTGCAGCTCTGTCGTTCTATCCACGAGCTTCTTTCCAAATAGACCTCTGATTTTCTTCTTCTGCGCAAGGCAGACGTCTGCGAGGTCCTTGTTCTCTTCGGTTAGATTATGGATTTCAGACTCCTTACCCCTCAGTGTCTCTTCCAGCGTTTGAACCTGAGTCCTCAGGATGTGTTCTTGAGTTGCCCATTCTGATTCACTCTCTTTGGCTTTGCCTTTCAGCTGCTCTATTTCAGAGTGATTACCCCTCAGTGTCTCTTCCAGTGTTTGAACCTGAGTCCTCAGGATGTGTTCTTGAGTTGCCCATTCTGATTCACTCTCTTTGGCTTTGCCTTTCAGCTGCTCTATTTCAGAGTGATTACCCCTCAGTGTCTCTTCCAGTGTTTGAACCTGAGTCCTCAGGATGTGTTCTTGAGTTGCCCATTCTGATTCACTCTCTTTGGCTTTGCCTTTCAGCTGCTCTATTTCAGAGTGATTACCCCTCAGTGTCTCTTCCAGTGTTTGAACCTGAGTCCTCAGGATGTGTTCTTGAGTTGCCCATTCTGATTCACTCTCTTTGGCTTTGCCTTTCAGCTGCTCTATTTCAGAGTGATTACCCCTCAGTGTCTCTTCCAGTGTTTGAACCTGAGTCCTCAGGATGTGTTCTTGAGTTGCCCATTCTGATTCACTCTCTTTGGCTTTGCCTTTCAGCTGCTCTATTTCAGAGTGATTACCCCTCAGTGTCTCTTCCAGTGTTTGAACCTGAGTCCTCAGGATGTGTTCTTGAGTTGCCCATTTTGATTCACTCGCTTTGGCTTTGCCTTTCAGCTGCTCTAATTCAGACTGATTACCCCTCACTGACTCTTTCAGCGTTTGGAGTTGAGTTGCCCATTTTGATTCACTCGCTTTGGCTTTGCCTTTCAGCTGCTCTAATTCAGAGTGATTACCCCTCAGTGTCTCTTTCAGCGTTTGGAGTTGAGTTGCCCATTTTGATTCACTCGCTTTGGCTTTGCCTTTGCCTTTCAGCTGCTCTAATTCAGACTGATAACCCCACAGTGTCTCTTTCAGCGTTTGGAGTTGAGTTGCCCATTTTGATTCACTCGCTTCGGCTTTGCCTTTCAGCTGCTCTAATTCAGAGTGATTACCCCACAGTGTCTCTTTCAGTGTTTGGAGTTGAGTTGCCCATTTTGATTCACTCGCTTTGGCTTTGCCCTTCAGCTGCTCTAATTCAGAGTGATTACCCCTCAGTGTCTCTTTCAGCGTTTCAACCTGAGTCCTCAGGATGTGTTCTTGAGTTGCCCATTCTGATTCACTCGCTTTGGCTTTGCCTTTCAGCTGCTCTATTTCAGACTCATTACCCCGCAGCGTCTCAGCGAGCGTTTCAACCTGAGTCCTCAGGATGTGTTCTTGAGTTGCCCATTCTGATTCACTCACTTTGGCTTTGCCTTTCAGCTGCTCTATTTCAGACTGGTTATTCCCCAGCCTCTCAGTGAGTGTTTGGATTTGAGTCAAGCTAGTTGCCCATTCTGATTCACTCGCTATGGCGAGAAGTAGCTTTACTTCCTCCTGATGACTTTTCTGCGTCTCTTCAAGAAGGACGCGACAATGCCAGTTCAGGTCTGCAGAGGCCAATTCTTCTTCCCTCTCTATTGCTTTAAGGCGAAGAAGCTCTAATTTAGCTTGGTGACTCTGCTTCGGTTTTGCAGGCTTTTGGCGCTCAGCTTCCTCCAGTTGATTCTTGGGCTTGGCAATTTCCAGGTCTTTGTCCACATTGCGCGCTAGACTTCTCTCCAGGCGGCTATATTTCACTTCCCCTTCGTGAACTCGTTGGATGAGATTCCACTTTTCGATATCAGCTTTGGCAATTCTCTTTAACATCTCGCTTTGTTTGGCATTTAGCCAGGAGATGTGATAGTCCTTATAACCCATTGCAGTTTGTGGGAAATCCTGAGGGGAAATTCGTGCAGACTTGAAACCCTCCTTCTCACGTACGTCCACCGCACCAACTATAGCCTGTGGTGGATTGGCATGTTGGTTCTGTGGAGCACACTTGAAACCCTCCTTCTTACGTATATCCACCGCACCAAATATGGCTTGTTGCGGATTGGCATGTTGGTTCTGTCTATCAAAAGACTTGGAAGTCATCTTCGCACGGGATATGTTTAGCAGTTTGTACACTTGTATGACGAGTTCGATACTAGAGATAAACTCTATGGGGTGTTGTATGACAAGTTCAATACTAGAGAAACTCTATGGGGTGGTGTATGACAAGTTCAATACTAGAGAAAAACTCTATGGGGTGGTGTATGACAAGTTCAATACTAGAGAAACTCTATGGGGTGGTGTACGACAAGTTCAATGCTAGAGAAAAACTCTATGGGGTGGTGTATGACAAGTTCAATACTAGAGAAACTCTATGGGGTGGTGTACGACAAGTTCAATACGAGAGATAAACTCTATGGGGTGGTGTACGACAAGTTCAATACGAGAGAAACTCTATGGGGTGGTGTATGACAAGTTCAATACGAGAGATAAACTCTATGGGGTGGTGTACGACAAGTTCAATACGGGGGAGAAACTGCTAAACTGCGAAGGTTGCGAAGGGTTGTGTGGGTCGTGCGGACAATGTATGACGAGTTCAATACGTAAGCAAAGAATCTCTCCCAAGCGGCTTGACTTATGGACTAAACATCAATGCCACGTTGAGCGATATCGCATCACTAACAGTTCAAAGCCACAGGGACTTTCCCTAAAACATTCCATAATGACTCATTCCATCTCCATGGATACGACATGGACTACAAACCAACGACGACGGGGAAACGGGGCCAGATGTCTTGTTTGACAGATGTTGCTTAGCTTAGCTTAGCGCTGTCGGCTAACATATAGTTTCTACAACACAGGGACTTCATGCTAGCTTGTTAGCCTCGGCCAGTGCTTCGTCAGAGGCCGTGCGTTTAATATTGTCTTCAAAAAAACACGACAATAAGACTTAAATCTATGCAAGAGCAGCTTTTAAATATGTAGCTTACCCGGAAGAGGAGGGTGCAGGTTCAGCAGGTTGGCCTCCATGTCAGGTTTTAGACAGACCGAAGCTGCAGGATACTCAGCAGTATCTTTACCAGTATTTCAATATTTATAATATATGTACTTGTGAGTGAAAGTAGTGGAGGCACTTTATAGAAAGGATAATATTTTGCTCAGGGACAAGGGTCAGTAAAGACTGCTGATGTGGCTTTATGGAGCTCATTGAGAAACTGTGGGAGTTTACACTGCTTGTGTTTCATAAGACCACCATTTTTTCTGTGACACTGACGCTTGTCTAAATGTTCAAATTCAGAAGCATTCGTTTGTCTTTTAAACTATTTTGAAGTGGATGCAAGAGGTGTATTTGTGTGCTTTACAAACAATAACTCCATTCCAAAGTCTGTCCACAACAGTCTATTTTGCAACTGCCAAATATCCAGTTGAGCGCACATCTTGGTCACAGTTTTTTTTTACTAACCAATCTGTCTAAACCCATTCTAACGAAAACAACACTAGTGTCAGGAAGATGTCGGATGACTTGTCACTACTTTCTTACACTGTCCTAAAAAAAGAAAAAGGATGAGCACAAATACAGAACAAAAACAAGCCTTTGTTTCCTTCAGATAATCCATCAGGATTATACTTGTATTTAATTATGTTTAACTGTATATTATGTTTAAATGTATACAGTAATTCGATTTACTGTAATTAGCTCATGAAATATGAGCTCACCACTCATTCATTTCTCCTTTCAACACACAAGTCAATGGCATAAACTTGAACTCTGCTCTTCATTTCAAACATTTTTTATTTTACTAGTCCCAGTTAAATTAAATGAAAGCGGAGTGACGATGTTTGCTGTCGACTGAAGTCCACTCCGAGAAAGAATCAGTTCTCAGGTAAACGGCAGTAATAATGTTTCCCGCTCTTTACAGACTAATCTACCGCCTGTGTGTTTGGGCGAATGTACATTTGATGTCGCGTTAATGTCGTAATTCCCCCAAACTAACCTTCTGCTACCTGAATAAAACCACGATGATCTACACCTCCTCGTTTAACCCTCACAGGCTGAGATGGCTCCTGAGACCACGCTGAGTCCACAGAAAGGTAGGGGATCCGTTTGTCATGGCTCCTTTTTGAAACCTCTGCTGTGGAAACTCCCATGACACACAAAAGTGAAATCCATCTTTTTTTGTCCTTTTCTCTGGTGATCCTCTAGGAGCCAGTGAGATCTCAGATGCCTGCAAGCCCCTGAAGAAGCGAAGCAGAGCGTCGACGGACGTGGAGATGGCTTCTTCTCAGTACAGAGACTCCTCTGACTCCGACTCCAGATCTTTACTGGAGTTTCTAGGATGTCTCTTTTGTTCGTCCTCCAAGTTCACAGGTACAGAAATAAAGACACGACCTGCTGTAAAACGTTGCAGGAAGCTTATTTTTAAATGTTTGCTAACGAGAAGCTACTTTCTAAACAGTGATGACACGTGCAGAGCGAGGAGGATGCGTAAATGGATTTAAAATAAAATAATCTCACAAGACAACTTCATAGTTTGTTCACATCTTTTATTTTCCCAAAAATGTCATCTCTTTTTCGTTCTCGACTGGCAAGTCGAGAACGAACAGAAAGACGACTGATAACAAAAAAACAAACAATGAATACTTTGCGGAGCATCCGAGCGGAGAGAAGATTCCTGTTTCTGGAACTTTCCACGACTGATAAAGGAACCATGGAGACGGTTGGTACAAACATGTCGGGCGGTGTAACCCTGGTACAGGATGCTGGCGGGACGTGTGCTGCACCACCCTGAAGGAAGGAGCGGATCCACGTCAACACCCGGTCCACTCAATGAGTACACAGCTCATGACGGTGGAGTGGGGATGGGCTCTTGTATTTCTCTGGCCGTTAGGATCCAGATACTCTTAATACCCCAAAACGGGTCATCTAACCTTCCTCTTGTGTTAGCTTTATAGTAGCATGTCTAGTGTTAGCTTTATAGTAGCATGTCTTGTGTTAGCTTTATAGTAGCATGTCTTGTGTTAGCTTTATAGTAGCATCTCTTGTGTTAGCTTTATAGTAGCATCTCTTGTGTTAACAGGTCGGTTTTGACCCATGTCTTAAATCAGCTGTAAAATACACTAAAAACAATTATCTATCATCCGATTTGTTTCTCATTTCTTGGTTACCTTGTTAAGCTTCCTTATCCATGAAAATATTGTTTTACATGTTTTAATATTTTTGGTGTGGGCCTCTGGGCCTTTTCTTTGTCAGGATACCTCGATTCCAATTTAAAAAAATGGTAAAATGAACCTCAAGAGAATCATATAAATAAATAAAAGGTTGTGTTACCTGACTATTACTGAGGGGTATTAGAACACATCTCTTAAATATTTTTTTTACATTTTCTAATTAACTATATGTTAGAAGGGGTGTGGTGTTGAGGACCCAAATGCACAGACGCAGCAGTTCAAGTTCCAAGGGCGGACTTTATTGCGATAACACAAAACACAACGAATAGACAGACTAATACCAACGGTAATGTCCAGCGAACACAGGAGATCCACCTCCCCTGCTCCAGAGTCGGGAGGACAACTCAACCGCTCTTGTGAAGGCTGCTCTTGAAGCACGCCGGACGGATTACGCTCCAGAGTCGGGAGGGCAACTCAACCGCTCTTGTGGTCAATGCTCTTGAAGCACGCCAGACTGATTCCGCTCCAGAGTCGGGAGGGCAACTCAACCGCTCTTGTGATCCACTCTCACCTGAAGAAGCAAACCAGACTGGAACTGGAACAACCCGACAAATGAGCCAGGTACGCAGTGGTCCCTAAATCACCTGCCGGTGATCAAGGCAATGCACAACAGCTGGGATGAATGAGAGGGGCGTGGCAGTGGGCGGAAACCGGGGGTGGAGACCCACGAGCAGGCAGGGAACCCAACAGTACCCCCCCCTTAACGGGAGCCTCTTGGCGAACCACCGGATCTACCAGGGTTCTGTCGATGGTAGTCTCTAATGAGCCCCGGATCAAGAATCCGAGAACGGGGCACCCAGCACCGTTCCTCTGGGCCATACCCCTCCCAGTCTACCAGGTACTGATATCCCCTACCCCGCCGGCGGACATCCAGGAGGCGATTGACTGTGTAGACGGGGCCCCCCTCAATGAGACGGGGGGGTGGAGGGGGCACAGACGGAGGATTTAAGGGACTGGAGACAACGGGCTTGAGGAGAGAGACATGAAATACTGGGTGAATTCTCATGGAACGAGGCAGCTGAAGTTTGACCGACACCGGGTTGACGATGGAGATGATGGGATAAGGGCCGACATATCTGGGGGAGAGCTTCTTACACTCGGTGCGGAGGGGGATGTCCTTGGTCGAAAGCCACACCAATTGACCAACACGGTAGTCCGGGGCTGGAACACGCCGTCGATTCGCCGATCTCCTGTTCTGTTCTGCTGTGCGAAGTAGAGCGGCCCGAGTCTCTCTCCACACGCGTCTACAACGACGGGCATTGCTTTGGACCGAAGGTACGGCAACCTCAACCTCCTGGCTGGGGAACAGGGGAGGCTGAAAACCCAAAGAGGCCTCAAATGGGGACAGCCCGGTGGCAGTAGATGTGTGGGAATTGTGGGCGTACTCGACCCACGGAAGGTGACGGCTCCATGACGAGGGATTGGTGGCGGTCACACACCTGAGGATGGCCTCGAGCTCCTGGTTCATCCTCTCAGTCTGGCCATTAGTCTGTGGGTGGAATCCTGAGGAGAGGCTGGCCGTGGCGCCGAGGGTGTGACAGAAGGCCTTCCACAACTGGGATGAAAACTGAGGACCGCGGTCCGAAACTATGTCCGCCGGGATGCCATGAAGCCTCACCACATGCAGAACTAGCAGATCGGCGGTTTCACGGGCTGATGGAAGCTTGGGCAGGGGAATTAAGTGAGCAGCCTTTGAAAACCGGTCCACAACCGTCAGAATGACGGTGTTGGTGTCAGATGGAGGGAAACCAGTAACGAAATCCACACCGATATGGGACCACGGGCGTTGGGGCACAGGAAGTGGTCTGAGTAACCCCACGGAAGGTCGATGCGAAGCCTTGTTGCGGGCGCACGTAGTGCAGGCCAGCACATACGAACGCGTATCCTCCTCGAGAGATGGCCACCAAAAGATGCGGCGGAGCCAGTTTATAGTTCGGCGGATGCCCGGGTGGCCCGAAAGACGGGACTCGTGGGCCCACCGCAGGACTTGGGAACGGGCGACCTCAGGAACAAACAGGCGGTTCGGGGGACCTCCTCCGGGATCAGGCTGGGTGTGCTGGGCCTCACGTACCACCCTCTCAATCTCCCAGGTAACTGCACCCAGCATGCACGAGGCGGGCAGGATGGTGTCGAGAGTAGAACCTCCCTCCTCCGGAGCAAACTGACGGGAGAGTGCGTCCGGCTTGGTGTTCTTGTGCCCTGGCCGGAAGGTGATGGTGAAGTTGAAGCGTGTGAAGAACAACGCCCAGCGGGCCTGGCGGGAATTGAGGCGTCTCGCCGAATGGATATATTCCAAATTATGGTGGTCGGTCCATACAATGAAGGGAAGCACCGATCCCTCCAGCCAGTGCCTCCACTCCTCCAAGGCTAACTTAACCGCCAACAGCTCGCGGTTGCCAACGTCATAATTCCTCTCCGCCGGGGACAATCTGCGGGAGAAGAAGGCACAAGGATGGAGCTTGGAGTCGGAAGCGGACCGCTGGGAAAGTACAGCTCCGACTCCGGTGTCCGAGGCGTCCACCTCGACGACAAACTGGCGGGTCTCGTCTGGGTGGACCAGGATCGGGGCCGAGACGAACCGATCCTTGAGGGCACGAAAAGCCCCATCGGCCTCTGGGGTCCATGAAAAACGGACCTTGGAAGAGGTGAGTTGTGTCAGTGGTTCTGCCGTTCGGCTGTAGTTCCGGATGAACCGACGATAGAAATTGGCGAACCCCAGAAACTGCTGAAGCTTCCTTCTTGAAGTGGGCACCGGCCACTCCGTTACTGCCTTAACCTTCTCGGGGTCCTTTCTCACCTGACCCTCCTCAATAAAGACCCCCAGGAACTGCACAGATGTAACGTGGAACTCACACTTCTCAGCCTTCACAAAGAGCTGATTCTCCAACAGCCGTTGCAAAACCAGGCGAACATGGTTGGTGTGCTCCTCGGGGTTCGGGGAGAAGATGAGAATGTCATCAATATACACAAACACAAAACGGTTCAAGAAGTCGCGGAGGACATCGTTCACCAAGGCCTGAAAGACGGCAGGGGCATTAGTTAGTCCAAACGGCATCACCAAATATTCAAAGTGTCCCAGGGGTGTGTTGAAGGCCGTCTTCCATTCGTCCCCCTCGCGAATTCGGACCAGGTGGTAAGCGTTGCGGAGATCCAGCTTGGTGAATATCTTGGCTCCAGCTAGGGATTCGAAAACAGAGGACATCAACGGCAACGGGTATTTATTCTTGATAGTGATTTGATTCAAACCTCTGTAGTCGATGCAGGGACGGAGGCTCTTATCCTTCTTCGAGACGAAGAAGAAACCCGCTCCCACAGGTGATGAAGAGGGGCGTATGATTCCAGCGGCGACCGAGTCCGTGATGTACCTCTCCATAGACTCACGTTCTGGCCGGGAGAGATTATATAACCGGCTCGAGGGAAGTGGAGCGCCCGGGAGCAGGTCAATGGCACAATCGTATGGACGATGAGGGGGAAGTGAAAGAGCCCGCTCCTTGCTGAACGCCTCTCCCAAATCCACATACTCCTGAGGCACTGCGACGAGGCCAGGACCGGTGTCAGGCCTGCTGGGAGGAATAACCTGACGGGGCAGCGCAGACCTGAGGCAGCGAGAATGACAGGCAGAACTCCAACCGGTGATCCTACCTCCAGCCCAATCAATCTGAGGATTGTGCTCCCTGAGCCAGGGAAGTCCCAGAACCAAGGGTGTCTGGGGGGACGGAAACGCATAGAACCGGGTACTCTGGCTGTGATTGCCAGACACATGCAGGGAAATTGGCTGAGTCCAGTGTGTTATCTCCGCCAGTGAACTACCATCCAATGCGCTTACCAGCAGAGTGCGCTCTAGCGCCTCCACAGGAATCCCTTGGCTCCTAATAAAGTCAGTGTCCAAAAAGTTCTGTTCAGCCCCGGAATCAATGAGGGCTGACAGGTGCACAGGGCCCGATGACAGCCTCAGGGTGACAGGAAATAATGACCGAGACTCAGAATGGGGGATTCTCCTTGACCCACTCGCCAGCACCCCCACTCCTACTGACGAGCTCTCTCTTTTGGCCGAGCGGAGCACACGGCCCTGCGGTGTCCCGACTCCCCGCAGTAAAGGCAGCTTCCTGTGCGGAGGCGTCTCTCTCTCTCCTCCGGAGAGAGGTGAATCCGCCCGAGCTGCATCGGCTCCGGTTCCAACGGGGGAGGGACCGAGGAAGGAGAGCGGGCGCGCTCCTGGCTGTACCGTCCGACCGGGCTCGGAGGCTGAGGGCCGGGAGCGGAAGAAAACTGGCGCACCGGATTGGAAGGCCGGTAGTT
This sequence comes from Taurulus bubalis, assembly GCF_910589615.1. Classification (NCBI taxonomy): domain Eukaryota; kingdom Metazoa; phylum Chordata; class Actinopteri; order Perciformes; family Cottidae; genus Taurulus; species Taurulus bubalis. Next base: position 29,019,402 of record NC_136593.1, on the reverse strand, counting down.
CCTCTCCCGACGGCGTTCCCGAATACGGCTGTCCAGCCTGACTGTGAGAGCGATGAGCTCCTCTAAGGAATCCGGTTCGTCCCGGACGGCCAGTTCATCTCTCAGAAGCTCCGACAGACTGCAGCGGTATATCCCCTTCAGCGCCTCATTCCCCCAACCCGACTCCGCCGCCAGAATCTGGAAATCCACGGAGTATTCTGCTGCGCTGGTGGACCCCTGGCGGAGACCGAGCAGGCGCTGTACAACGTCCCGGGTGTACACCGGGTGGTCGAATACGCTCTCGAAAGCCTCCTTGAAGCGCTCGTAGGAGACCCGAGCAGGGCGTCTGTGGAGCCATGCCTCAGCCCAGACCAGCGCCTTACCACGTAACAAACCCACCGTATATGCCACCCTCGCATTGTCCGAGGCGTACGTGCGGGGCTGCTGGGTGAAAACAAACCGACACTGGAGCATGAACCCTCGGTACTCCCCAGACGCGCCACCATAAGGCACAGGAGAGGGAACAAAGGACTCACGGGTGCAGGCGGACTCCTCGTCCTCCGGGACCGGCTCCGCGGCGGCGGGGCGGCGCAACGAGAGGTTGTGCAACATGCCTCCGATCTCCTCCATCTGGGAACCGATGGTACGCTGGGAGTTCAGTAAGTCCTGCAACACCTGCTGGTGTTGGCCGAGGAGAGCGCCCTGCGAGGCAACTGCCGCCTGCAGCTGATCTGCAGCAAGCGATGCTGCTGCGGCGGCTGGGTCCGTCATCATTGGTCGGGTTGTTCTGTTAGGAGGGGTGTGGTGTTGAGGACCCAAATGCACAGACGCAGCAGTTCAAGTTCCAAGGGCGGACTTTATTGCGATAACACAAAACACAACGAATAGACAGACTAATACCAACGGTAATGTCCAGCGAACACAGGAGATCCACCTCCCCTGCTCCAGAGTCGGAAGGACAACTCAACCGCTCTTGTGAAGGCTGCTCTTGAAGCACGCCGGACGGATTACGCTCCAGAGTCGGGAGGGCAACTCAACCGCTCTTGTGGTCAATGCTCTTGAAGCACGCCAGACTGATTCCGCTCCAGAGTCGGGAGGGCAACTCAACCGCTCTTGTGATCCACTCTCACCTGAAGAAGCAAACCAGACTGGAACTGGAACAACCCGACAAATGAGCCAGGTACGCAGTGGTCCCTAAATCACCTGCCGGTGATCAAGGCAATGCACAACAGCTGGGATGAATGAGAGGGGTGTGGCAGTGGGCGGAAACCGGGGGTGGAGACCCACGAGCAGGCAGGGAACCCAACACTATAGTACAATCTATGGTGTTACAGGTCAATTTCGACCCATATTTACTTCAAGAAAAAGGCTAAAAAGTATTTTTTTTAGCAATAGAACTTTAATACAAACACAAAATGAAAAGCAGAACAAGTCATAACACAACATATCGATTTGCAAGGTCAAAAAAACAACAACCAATCAAGCTAATCTTATTTTTATAACTGGGTCTAAACCGACCCTAACAACACAAAGGTCATAATTTCAACCAGAGCATTTTATAATTTAGTGAAACATTTTTGCTTTGCATTATTTTGTTGAAATAGAGGTTCCTGACAAAGTCAAAAAGCCTTGATGCAATAACCACATTTTATATGGTTCTTTTATGCATTTAAATCCTAAAACGGGTTGGTGCCGACCCAAACACAAGAGGAAGGTTAAGTTAAAAAACTACAACACACTACTGTCATGGATGAACCTGCAATAAAAAACTAATTCCACTTCAGGAAGTGATGGACGTCGGCCAGAGTGATGGAGGCCGAGGCGTTGGCAGGGTCGTCATGGAAGGTCCACATGAGGAAGAGGGGAGGAAGAGGAGGGGTTGGGGTTGTCTCCTCCTGTTCCTCTCATTCTATATCGTCCTCGCTCAGACTCTGTGCGCTCACAATAATAAAAATATATAAATATAATAAGAGTCGCTGAGAAATATTTGACTATTTCCAAATGTAGTCAGTTTCCTGCCCACACCACACAGCTTACTAATCTGCTTTGAGTTGATTGACAGGTGATATCAGGAAGTGTTCCAACAGGTTTGAGCTCACCTTTGCTATGCCCCGGCCTCTCTTTGACTGCCTTCTGCTTTCTCCGCCCTGCAACACAAAAAACAAACAACACATACAGTCAGAGTCCAAACTATCACCGTTTTACGAGTTTAAATGTTCCAATTGGCCGTTTATTTGAGAGTCAGTTTTATGTATTTCTGATGTAAATAGTATTTGTAATAATTGGTATATATGGCATTAATCTCCTCAGATTTAAACCAGACTACTCCATGTGAGTCACAGGGAGGTAAAGGTGAGGTGTTCACCCACAGAGCTGCAGGTAAGAGGCGGAGCTACACTGGAAAGGAGAGCTCCTACGTCACACTCCAGAAACGAAAGTTAAGTTCCTCAGAGACAGAAACACTGCAGTCGAGACAAGTCTCTGCTTTTCTCTCAAAGACAATTCAAAGTGACTTCATCAGGTTTTCCTCAACAACACAACAGAGTGTCTTCCAAACACTCGTGAGTACATCTGATCATATTTACACCTTTAATCACCAGGATTAACTCTGAACTTTAGCTTTACACAGGCAGGAAGTTCCTCTCTGATCACTTCATACCTGATGAATTATTAACAATATAACTATGGCTGTCTGTCCAAAGTCCACTACACAGAAACTCACTTTAACAGCTTTAAAGTGTCTCAGGAGGACTTTAGTAACTTGTAACTGAATCTCTGGTTTTAAGTTTAGTCTCACTGCGACATTCCTGCTATTGTTACTGTTCATTGATCACTTCCTCTATTTCCTCTGGTTGTTTCACAATAAAATTGTTCTACCAGCGGGAGGCTTTTATTGTGAAGCCGCTGGAGGAAATGTGATGTGTTTGTCATCACGTGAGCAGAGCTTTATGTCAGTGCTGTTCTTTAATGCACATTGGACTTATTCTGTGCTGCTACCATAGAAGAGAAGCAGAGAGCAACAAAAAAACAGGCTGAAGACTCCATCAAAGAGCTGGAACAGGAAATCTCTGAGCTGATGAAGAGGAGCACTGAGGTGGAGAAGCTCTCCCTCTCTGAAGACCACCTCCACCTTCTCCAGAGCTTCCAGTCCCTAAACATCCACCTCCCACCACCCACCAAGGACTGGACAAAGGTCAGAGTTCCTCCAGCTTCATATGAGGGGACTGTGAGGAGAGCTGTGTCTCAGCTGGAGGAGACTCTCAGTGGAAAGATGAAGAAGCTGGTTGAAGTTGAGCTGAAGACGGTCCAGAAGTTTGCAGTGGACTGACTCTTGATCCTGATACAGATCATCCTCACCTCATCCTGTCTGATGACGGGAAACAAGTACATCATGGTGATGTGAGCAAGAATCTCCCAAACAACCCAGAGAGATTTTCTGATTGTGTTTGTGTCTTAGCAAAGCAGAGTTTCTCTTCAGGCAGATTTTACTTTGAGGTTCAAGTTAAAGGAAAGATTGACTGGGCTTTAGGAGTGACCAGAGAGTTGAGCAAAAGGAAGGGACCCATCACACCGAGTCCTCAGAAGGGTTACTGGACTATAGGTTTGACAAATGGAAACGAGTATGAAGCTAATGACGACCCTTCAGTTGTTCTCTCCCTGAAGCCTCGGCCTCAGAAGGTGGGGGTGTTTGTGGACTATGAGGAGGGTCTGGTCTCCTTCTATGACGTAGAAGCTGCAGCTCTTATCTACTCCTTTACTGGCTGCTGCTTCAAGGAGAAACTCTTCCCATACTTAAGTCCTGAACCTAATTACAGTGGTACAAACTCTGCACCTCTGATCATCACTCCTGTCAGAGTAAACTAATCACTGTTTTTGTTCATTGTAATGATTTTATTCATTGAAGAGAATAACTGTACATATTCTGTGTGAATATCAAGCAGTTTAACTTGACATCTTATTTCATACAGAGTCTGTTTACTGTGGTGATTGATTTTCACGTCATTAAGACATTTTATTAAATGTATCCCGTTACATATAAACACATTATATGGAGAATATCCATTTCAACCTTTCTTAAATCCACAGACATTTATTTCCACTTCCAGAAGAAAGCGCCTTCTTTAAAGACACCAAATACATGAAGCGGAAGTCTGACTTTGAGTAAATCCGGTAAATTAATTATATCTGATGTGCAACCACAGAAAACATGTTGATTAATAGTTTTGTCATAAAGCTTCATTTAAGAGTGAGGCCTATTACATTTACAGAATACAGTATGTGTTATTGGGTGATGAAAGTTAATAAATAGAATAGATGCAAATGTTTTTTTGGTGTGAAAAGTGGTTTGAATAACTATTAGTCACTTTGGCCAACTTTGATTTGTTTTGTGAATATTGGTGAGATGGATGTGGAGTTTACGGACAATTAAAAAAAGATAATCGTTATGTATTTTTTGGACTATAAACTGTATTGTTATTACACTTGTTATCATAGGGTGACCAGACGTCCTCTTTTTCCCGGACACGTCCTCTTTTCGAGACCTAAAAAATGCGTCCGGCAGGGATTCCAAAAACGTCCGGGGATTTTGCCTCGTTGGATATTTGTGTTCCTCTGGGTCTTTCACAAACTAGTTATTACGCCCTTACAAGTTTTGGAAATGGTATCTCCCTTATGTTCCACCTTCTTGCGCGAGCTCTGACTGTCATTGGTCGACCGATCTCAGTGTTGCCAGATGCACGATAATTATCCTCCAAATACGACCATTTTGAGCCTTTGGTACGATACTTGGCCATTTCCAATCTGGCATCACTGAGCACCTTGCCACCTCCACTAGTTGCATTGTTTACAACAGCACATGACATCTGCAGCCATGCCGAAACCTAAATGTAAGTTCACGGACGAACTGAGAAAAAAATACCCATGTTTTCGCCTCGGCCGTGATGCTTCGGAAGCTGAGTGCATGACATGCAGAGCAGGCACTTACGTGTCAGTGGCAAATAAAGGTGGCAGCGATTTGGAAGCTCACGTGCACTCTGCAAAACACAAAACTGCAGCAAGAGGAGAGAGCTCATCCAGTAAAGTGACAGACTTTTTTGTGAGTAAAACAGACACTTCTGTTACGGCTGCAGAGGGTACCCTTGCTTTTCATACAATAAAGCATCACAACAGCTACAGATCAATGGACTGCACATCTGGTTTTTTATTTGTTATCATTATTGCTTTAATATATGCACAAGACACATTAAAGAAGCACCGGACTAAATGCCCCAAAAAAGATAGCTAGCTCACTACAGCGGGGACACCCACCGAATGTAGAAGCGGCTTGTAACCCGACTTTTACGGTATGTTTAAATAGCGTCCCTAGTGGTAGCTAGCATGTATTACAATGTGTTTACAGGTTAAAGGTCAAGCCAAAGGATTAACACTGAATGTACACAATTATATTAAAGTAGTAACACTGAATGTATTATGAGCCTATATTAAGGAATAACACTGAATGTAGTAGGTGAGTTTAGCAGAAATGTACGTATAAGAGACAATATTTATTATTATTATTCCCCTCTGATCACTTATGTGCAATACACAAAAATAATGATATGCAAAGACCACAGTGAGCGTTTTAAATTTAGTTTTTTTATTGATCAACGAGAGGTTTGACTGACACACAACATCTCTAATCACACAACCATGTTCCCGGTTTGTCGCACACATACACTCATGAAAACAGAATGGTAATTTCATACTGCCATTGTACACCTGAGAGTATATATGTTGGTTCAGGCCACTTAAGAACAGGGTCCTTTGACACCAGCTGCAGGCAGGACGAGTGTCACGACATCTTAGAAAAGAGAGCAGGGACATCGTGGCAGAAAAGCAATCTGAGGGATGAAGGAATGTCAGACGTACACATTGCTCCATGATGTGTTTTGGCAGGGATTTCATTGGTATTTAGACGGTTCCAAATTGTAATTGGCATTGATTGCAGAGGCCGTGTTTTTACATTTTTTTTATATAAACTGGGGGTATCCGTTTAGAAACTATCAGACAGGAAGTAGTTTGTTGCCATGGCGAGGATGGGAGCTCCTGTTGGGACACCGGGGAACGGACCACTGGACCCAGCGATGTCAATGTGGGAGTACGGCAGAGGGGCGTTAGAATCCACGCCATGCTGCGTCGGAAATAAAGAAATAAAAGTTAGTCACAGGCAGTCCAGGTTCTATTGTTCACACTTACAGATAAATAACAGCTCAGTCTGACAATATGCGAGCACCTTGTCGAGCCCCGCGGCCAGGATGAGGAACGCTGCAGGGGCCTGATGTCCTCGAGGTGTCATGGTGGACGGCAGGTCGTTGCTCTGCAGAATGTCCTCGTACTCAGACTTTCCCTTGTGGAAGGCGTAGTCCTCTCGTCTGATGCTGGACACCTCGAACACGTCGCCCAGCGCCTCTCCAGCTGCACGAGAGCGGACGAAGACCAAGAGTTAGTTGTTGGTGGAAGAAATAACGCCTCAAATCACCATGAAGCAGTCGTGCTGGAACTTATTTACTGTTTTACAAGTCAAAATGGCGACATCTGCTGGGCAGCCAGAGTTACTGCAGTTGTACAAAGACTATCCAAGATGTGTAGAGACATGGGTGGAAAACAATGTTCAGTCCAGGGGGACATTTGGGCCAAATTTGAAGAATCCCCCCCGAGGCCTTCTGGAGATACTGTGTTCACGAGAATAGACCGGACGCCTCCGGCCATGACAGTCGTGGAGGCATAAAAATGAGCTTTCACCGTTAAACGGCTCTCTATAGTTTTCTCACCTTTCTGCCACTGAGCAGCGTTCCCGTTGCGATGGGCCGGTCCGTTGTCCATGATGATCTACGCAGGAAATGTACAAGTGAACTCGGTACAAACAATGATTTCTACAGCGGAGAATTCTTTGTTATTTTAAAGTTTTAAACATCACCATCTCCCAGTAAGTTGCAGTACTTACAGAATTTTGGTCTTCTTCTTTTATTAAACATTTATTCAATAATTTGCACAAGTACAATTTCATGAATTGACAGTAGCAAATGGCAAAATACATCGTTAATCCAACAAGTCAGGGGCAACTGCAGAGAGGAAGAAAAAAAAGACGAGGCATACAATTAAATAAAAAAGAGGAAACTAAGCACGATTGTGTAATTACGAACATATATTACTGGCAACGCATGAACTACAGTTCTCATGGCCTTTTTTTTTTGGAACAGCCTTTCAGAGTTCCATCCATCCATTATCAGCCGCTTATCCGGGGTCGGGTCGCGGTGGCAGCAGGTTCAGCAGGCCGACCCAGGCTTCCCTCTCACCCGCAACACTTTCCAGCTCATTCTGGGATCCCGAGGCGTTCCAAGGCCAGCCGGGAGATATAATCCCTCCAGCGTGTCCTCGGTCTTCCCCGGGGTCTCCTACCAGTTGGACGTGCCTGGAAAACCTCTAATGGGAGGCGTCCAGGAGGCATCCTGACTAGATGCTGAACCACCTCAGCTGACTCCTTTCGACACGAAGGAGCAGCGACTCGACTCTAAGCTCCTCCTGATGTCCGAGCTCCTTACCCTATCTCTAAGGGTGAGCCCGGCCACCCTACGGAGGAAGCTCATTTCGGCCGCTTGTATCCGAGATCTCGTTCTTTCGGTCACGACCCAGAGTTCGTGACCATAGGTGAGGGTTGGAACATAGACCGACCAGTAAATGGAGAGCTTCGCCTTCCGGCTCAGCTCCTCTTCACCAGGACGGACCGGTACAGCGCCTGTTTTACTGCTGCAGCCGCACCGATCCGTCTGTCGATCTCCCGCTCCACCTTACCCTCACTCGTGAACAAGACCCCGAGATACTTGAACTCCTTCGCTTGGGGTAGGCAGTTTGTCCCACCTGGAGGGATTTTCAGCACATTTTTATTACAATATTTATTAAGCACAATCAAGTGTCTTTAAGCAATCATTCATATTTTTGAGTGATTTCACTGTAGCATAAAAACAATCATCAAGACTTACACTGAATTGATTTTAACTGTGAATCCACCAGCTGGGTATGTATCATTAGGATTGTATATTTATATTATTGGCCTGTTTCTTGATCAATACTGTTTTGGAATTGATTTATTCATAGTTTCTTTGAAATAATCATCTGGAGTAGCAACACAATGTTTAACTGCAAAGTCTATACGCTCAACATCTCACTGGACACAAATCTTAAGTCTAAAATAAATAATATTCCTGACACAATCCTGAGTACAGTTTATAACGTGAAAAAACGTTAACAAGAAGGCCCATCAGTCATAATTGTGTTGTATTGCACGGTGGTTATTGATATCGCAGTTTCACAGAGGCAGAAAGTATGCGAGAGACGGCGCTGTTCGCAGTCTTCAATCAGCTCGGTTCAGGAGGTGCCTGTGAACCGGGGTCCCAACTTAACCGAGTCACTTTGACGCAAATTGGCAAGGATCTCCCGGTTAAATTTAGCCAATTTAGCCCGGAGATGGAGTTGGGGAAGCGGAGAGGGCAGATCTACAATTCGGAGGAGGTCAGGGGGTTTAATCCTCATATTTCGCCCGAAAACGGCGCTCCAGAAGTGATGATGTTTGTCTAAAAGTCGGGTCAGTTTGCCCCATTAAAATCGGCTGCTTCATTCCGGAGAAAGACTGAGGCGAAATTCAGTCACGTGACCACCACTACTTTGCAGAGTAAATACAGCGATGAAATGTTTGTTGTGCGCATTGTCTTAAGAAGATTTGCTGAGATTACACAGATACAGCTTGTTAAGGAAGAAATGCACAATCTTTAGTCATTTAAACAAATACAGATCAAGTCCAGGACGAAATTTTTTTTGTGTAGAGATAAAAACATACATTTTCATTGTTAATATCTTTAATTGTGACATATACATCTTCTCACAATCACTTTTATCAGTGGGGCTTTCCACTGTTCATAAAGGCTAACAAGTCTCTTTGCCCGTTTGCTCTGCTCTTCTTTACGGTATGCTAGCATTTTTTCAGTGGGAACTCGTGCCCGTTTAGGACGTCTAACAGCTAAATCTGTATCATCATCTTCATCACTTTGTTTGTTTTGCGAAGACTCTTAGTTCTTGTCTAACAGCACCTTGTTCTGTTTACTTTTCTAGCATTTCCTTGTATTTCTGAATTACCTTTCTAAGGATTTTGATCTGTTGCCCTTTTTCCTTGCTGCGCAGAGCAGCATCGTTTCCCTCCATTTTCGTTAGCTCCGTGTAACTTAGCTTTCGTTTTCCTCCGTCTTCTTGCTACTTTTACCACGTCACCATCTTCAATTCACCGCTGCCCTTACCCATTTCCTCCGTGAAAGTGTTTCTTTCCACAGTATAAGCTGTTCTTTTCAAACAATACAATACAAAGCAGGCTATCAACCCAAAACAATGAACCTTTTTTAAACTACTTCTTAGTTGTTGGACTTTTTGTTTGTGCATGAAAGCTGTTGAGTCTGTTTAAAAATGGCTGAATATTCTGAATGGTTATGTATGTTGTAATACCTTGTGTCCTGAAGATGCATTTTGTGGTTTTTAATTAAAATGCAGCTAAGTTGAAACAGACTTTTGAGTTTCATGTTTTGGGGTAACGTATCACGGAACCTCTTGACACATGTCAAGAGGTTCCGTTTGAGGCTACGCACAGACGGATGTTTTTTTTTTTCATAAATTCTCTGCGGCTCGGTGCCAAGGGACCCACGGACCGGTACCGGGCCACGGCCCGGGGATTGGGGACCGCTGCTCTAGAGGAACTTCATCAGTCTCCAGAGGGACCTCATCAGTCTCCAGAGGAACTTCATCAGTCTCCAGAGGAACTTCATCAGTCTCCAGAGGAACTTCATCAGTCTCCAGAGGGACTTCATCAGTCTCCAGAGGGACTTCATCAGTCTCCAGAGGGACTTCGTCAGTCTCCAGAGGGACTTCATCAGTCTCCAGAGGGACTTCATCAGTCTCCAGAGGGACTTCATCAGCTACACGTCGCCACAGAGTCGGACGTCACTGGACTCTTTGTGTGTTTGTCTGTCTCTCATATTGCTGTTTGGATGCCAATGAATGATTGTTTTCTTTTTGTTTTGTTGTCTATGTGCTTTCCACCTATTGCATTAGTTTTATGTTCATGTCACCGTGTTTCTTTAATGTCTGTCTGGTCGGGACGCTTTCAATGGCCAGAACTTCTCCTCACAAAGTTAAAGTTCAGAATTATCATTGAAATATCATAAATACTAAATTAAGCTTTTTTTCATCCACATGAGAACTTTTCAAATTGCATTTCATGATTGTAATATTTGTTTCAACACTATTACACTACAATGTTTGTCACATTCCTTCCCCTCATCAAGGTCATATACATTCTTTTGCTGTTATCGAGAGGTTCCCTCTACTGTGCACGAGTACGTTCAGGTCTCCAAACCTTTGTCATAACTTTCTCAACCACAGTATAACTTGTTGTCCTCTGAATCTCATTCTCCTCTCCACTGTTTGTTGTAAGTGCTGCTGTTTGGTATCTGTTCTGTTCAATACAACCCTTTGAAAGGACTTGGCTCTTCTGTCCTTATTCTGGCATTCAGTGTTGTATTTTAGTACTATTGGCGGAACAAACTCACACGTTTGTGGATCCGTATGCGTCCTTAATGTGAACTGTGAGGTTAAATCACACTTTATTTTAACCTATTACATGTTGTGGATGGGAAATCAACCTTTTCTGCGTCCCTCTCAAACATAGTATAGGTTTTTTGCTTGTAAAAGTGTAAAATGATATTCATTATCATTCAGGTTTGTGTATCCTGTTCAAAATGATCTGAACACTTGAATGGCTGTGTTGCTTTTACAGAAGCCTGTTTTAATACTTGCAACTACTGTTTGTGGCCAGAAGAGGGCAGCACTTCCTCTAACTTGAGGACAATGAATCCCACACAGACATGCATATATATTTATTGATTTGTTTTATGTCAGAAGAACCACTAGTTCAAAGTAAGTAGATAGTCGCACTAATTATTAAAATATAAGATGTACACTTTGCATTTGTGCTCTCAGTTGAACACATGTTGTCCAGCAAGGTCAAAGATTGTGTGAAAAGTCGGACTGGTTGAAACATTATCACAATATAATGTGACAAGTCTTTACATCGTGGCACTTAAAAAGTTTAAAAACAGTAAATGGTACCTAAAATGCTCACCATCACTTCAGATCACAGCACATGTGTTAAGTTGTGCATGCACATGTTTGATTAGCCTTAATGAGTACAAAGCGTTCACATTCATATATCTATGGTTCGGAATAAAGAAAGATATACACTAATAAGCAATCAGGATATACAGGGAGATTCTCAAGTATTTGAATCGAAAAGCATGTTATGTATTAAAAGCATCCGCCTCTCGGATGAACAGTTCAGACTTCAGAGTAACAGTATTATTGTTGGACTGTAAAGGTTGAAAGGCTTTATGTTCCAATGATGACGTTTTTGTAGCCCTTGACATGACACAACGTGTTGCTGTCGAAGTCGACCACCAGCTTCCTCAGCCCAGAGCGGGTCGGTGTGAAGTAGATCTTCACCTTGGCATCTTCCCCGGGTCCCACTGAGAAGCCCAGCCTGGAAGGTAAATATTTAAATATTAACTTTGTGTCACACACTCAGCGGGATTTATTACAGTCGTATGATCGCATAAATATTTAGATAATCAATTGCCACTGACATAGGACTATTTATGGAGATGATATGAATGGAGCTGCAGTGTTTGAGCTCAGCAGAGGACTAAAGGTTATACAAAATAAGTATTCTTTAATAACAGTTTCATTATTCTTTGTCCGATCTATTGTACTGCCATGAAAACACATCTGGCAGACACACCATGCCTGACTCATGTCGTCAGGATTAAAGTCATTGATTGGCTTCTCCTTATTTTGGTTTAATTCAATTAAATCATCGAGGGATTATTGTTGAACCAGCCGTCTCATTGGCGTTTCTGTCCTGACTACAGGGCCACACCCAGCCACATCTTATTAAAACACGATGACACATGTCAAACTCTTCCATACCACAAATGAGATGATTTTTAGAAGGACACGAGAGGCCTGTGTGTTGTCCTTGTGAAACATTTTATATTGTTCCCTGCTTCTTTTGTCTTGGAGAGAAAACATTTTTAGTAAGTAATTTGCTAGATGCATGGCCGGTCAGTTGGTGATCTCTGAGAGTAAAGAAGGATCGTCTCCGGCGCTCATACCTCTCAGAGATGACGTTTCCTGCCGTGAGGTTGGCCCCCTCGATGCTGAAGCAGCAGTTCTCCAGCGGCTCCGGCAGAGGGTTTCGGACGGTGATCTCTGCAGCCAGCTTTCGATTTTCCTTCGGTTCGCCCAGGATCTGCAGAGCGCCATCACATCCAGGTGTTAGTTACCCAAAGTTAGTGTTGGGTCTGGCTTTGTTCATATGTGGGAACAGGTGTTGGTGTTCCAATACTTTCATCCTGATACAAATACCATTGGTCTTTTTTCACTTTTCTATACATGTTCAGGGCTTGTTATGACTTTGACATTGCATTTAATTGGACAATACGTTTGTAAATGTGTTGGCACAACCCAGGTCTATATCTCTAGTTTGCACTTCATGGTACTCACTCGGACTTTGATTTCAGGATTGTCCAGGACAATGTTTCTGACTGCCAGCGTTGCATCGCTTGAGGACTTGTCCATCAACAGAGCTGCGAGACGGATTAAGTTGTCCTCGGTGAGCAGGCCACCGTACTTAGAGTAGTTCAGCCTGAGTGGAACTCGCCGCTCTGGAAGAACACATACGACATGTTACAGACTCACAGGGAGCACAAAGTATCCACATGTGAACGCCTCGCTGTGACCTGGCTCACCTGCTCCTGGGGAGAGTTCAACATTAAGCAGATCTTTAAAACCACAGTTATCTCCCAGAAAGCCGTTGTAGGAAACGGCGCAGGATCCAAAGACCAGGCGGCACTTCTTCTCACTCGGAGTGTTGTTTGTAACCACAGCAAACACGTCAAAGTCGCAGCCCTTCCTCATGTCCGATGTCACTTTGATGGCGAGGTCGAGGCCTTGGTTTTGCTGCTTCTGGAGCAGCTTGTTTTGGTGGTTGGCATTCTGGAAAGTCTTCCGCTCCTCATCAGAGCCTGGAAATATACCAGCAACAAAAGCACACAGTGGACAACTGGAGCTTCAGAAGAATCTGGCATCCAAAAGCATGTCAGTTCTCTACATTTCACCTGATAAATTGCATGTTTACGTAAAGGAGCTTAAACCTAACCTCTTTAAAAAACTGCATCAAGATTAACACAAATACTGACATGTAAGAATTTACCCAGCAAGTGACCTTGATGTTAGCGGCTGGAAGAGGAGGAGGTTTGTATATAGTTTCAGTAATAATATATTATATTTATTGATAGCACCAGCTCCTGTGATGTGTATCTACATGTGCAGTATATGCAGCAGTGCTCTCTACCTTCGGGGTACTTGTACAGATGAGTGATGTCCTCTCTGGCGTCGCTGCCGACGCTCTTCGTGCTGATCGTCTGGCCCACCACCGTCGTGCTGGTAACTCTGGATGTGCTGCCGTCTGGTTTCTTCTTGATGGTGACGACGTCGGCGTTGACCTCAGCGAAGACAAACGGGGCGTCGTACTTGGAGGTGAGCTCGCCCTCCTTGATGGCCCTGACGGGGATCGGGCCGCAGCAGTACGCTCCTGAGGGGAGATGAGGGTGAGGATGTGCCTCGGTCACACAAGGCCTCATGGGCTCATTGACGGTCCGTTACCTTCGCTTTTCTCCTGAGGCGTCGGGTCACTCGCCTGCCAGCCAGTAAAATCAGATGTGATGTCCGGCCTGGTCATCCAGCTCTCCACCCAGCAGTGGTAGTTCCTACAGATACGATACTCTCCATCACGGGTTCATACACTTTCTGTTTGTTCAATAAAGACTTCTCATCATTGGTTCTGAAGTCATTATTAGATTTTTCTGTATTATTTACATTTCTACTATGAGGGTTAAAATGTTGTAAACTGTATGGCAAAATAGTCAATAGTTAAATCAGTGGATCTTCCAAACTAAAGTATTGGGAAGTAAATCTGGTTGAATACTGTTCTATTCATTCCATAAGAAATATTTAATTTAATTTGTGGTCATATTGCCATATGGGAGGCAAGATAATCGACCTGGTCGGTTTGGCGGGATAGTCTGAGAACATATAAGAAGGACCTCCGTAATGCCAGAGGAGCCTACTACTCATCACGAATAGAGAAAAACAAGAGCAACCCTAGGTTTCTCTTTAGCACTGTGGCCAGGCTGGCTGAGAGTCATAGCTCGGTGGATCCGTGGATTCCTACAGACCTCAGTAGTAATGACTTCATGAACTTCTTCAATGATAAGATTCTGGCTATTAGAGACAGGATCGGTGATCTCCTGCCCTCGACTACTGCCGGTCCATCCTCAGGTGGGATGGCCATGGAGGAGGCTGTGGGCCCTGCTGTGTGTCTGGATGGATTTGTTACTATCAACCTCATCAATCTGTCTTCAATGGTTTTACTTCTAAATCTTCTACCAGTCCCCTGCACCCTGTTCCGACGAAGCTGTTTAAGGAAGTTTTACCTTTAATTAGCGCCTCTCTACTAGATATTATCAATAGGTCTTTACTAATGGGTCATGTACCACATTCTTTTAAAGTAGCTGTAATTAAACCTCTTCTTAAGAAGTCCACTCTGGATCCAGAGGTGTTGGCTAACTACAGACCTATCTCTAACCTTCCCTTCCTCTCTAAGATACTGTAGTCGCAAACCCGTTGTGTGACTTTTTACATAACAATAGTTTATTTGAGGAGTTTCAGTCAGGATTTAGAAAGCATCATAGCACAGAGACACTAGTGACAATTACTAATGACCTTCTAGTTGCATCAGATAGGGGACTTGTCTCTGTACTGGTCTTGTTAGACCTTAGTGCTGATAAAGGACTTGTCTCTGTTCTGGTCTTGTTAGACCTTAGTGCTGATAAAGGACTTGTCTCTGTACTGGTCTTGTTAGACCTTAGTGCTGATAAAGGACTTGTCTCTGTACTGGTCTTGTTAGACCTTAGTGCTGATAAAGGACTTGTCTCTGTTCTGGTCTTGTTAGACCTTAGTGCAGTATTCGACACCATTGACCATGACATCTTATTACAGAGACTAGACCAGTTGATTGGTATTAAAGGTACAGCACTAAGCTGGTTTAAGTCGTATTTATCAGATCGATCTCAGTTTGTATTTGTAAACGATGAGGCCTCGATGACCACCGGTGTTCGTCATGGAGTTCCACAAGGTTCTGTGCTTGGACCAATTTTATTCACCTTATATATGCTTCCTTTAGGCAATATTATCAGAAACACCCCCTAAACTTTCACTGTTATGCCGATGATACTTAACTATATCTGTGGATCAAGCCAGATGAAATCCACCAGGTCGCTAAACTTCAAGTGTGTCTTAAAGACATCAAAACTTGGATGACCTGCAACTTCCTGCTGCTGAACTCGGACAAGACTGAAGTTACTTTACTCGGCCCAGAACACCTCAGAAATCAATTATCTGATGATATGGTTTCTCTGGATGGCATCGCTCTGGCATCCACCACCACCGTAAGGAATCTCAGAGTTATTTTTGACCAGGACCTGTCCTTTGGCTCCCACGTGAAACAGATCTCAAGGACCGCCTTTTTTCACCTACGGAACATCTAAAAAAATCTGGCACATCCTGTCTCAAAGCGATGCAGAAACATTGATTCACACATTTGTTACTTCAAGACTGGATTACTGTAACTCCTTATTATCAGGCTGCTCCGGTAAATCCCTTGGATCTCTCCAACTGATGCAGAATGCTGCAGCTCGTGTACTAACGAGGACACGAAGAGAAATCACATTACTCCTGTACTAGCTGCTCGCCACTGGCTTCCTGTAAGACCGAGAATCAAATTTAAAATCCTTCTCCTTACCTACAAAGCCTTAACTGGTGATGCACCATCATATCTTAAGGAGTTTATAGTGCCATATTACCCCACTAGAGTATTGCGCTCACTGAATGCAGTGTTACTTGTGGTTCCCAGAGTGTTAAAAAGTAGGTTGCGGGCTAGAGCTTTCAGTTATCGGGCTCCTCTTCTGTGGAATCAGCTTCCACTTTCAGTCCGGGGGGCAGGCAGTCACCTCATTTAAGAGTAGACTTAAGACTTTCCTCTTTGATAGCGCTTATAGTTAGGGCTGTTTCAGGCTTATAGTTAGGGCTGGCTCAGGTCTGCCCTGGTCCAGCCCCTAGATATGCTGCTATACGCCTAGTCTGCTCTTAGGATACACTGAGCTCCTCTTCTCCTCTTCTCTTCTTCTTTTCCTCTTTCCCACCTCCTCTCCTCATCTTCTTTCTCTCCTTCTGGATAAATTATTGTCTCTTTAATGCACATTACTAACTCTACTTTTTTCCCCCATGGATTCGTGGCTGTCTGGAACCGGTCCTGCCTGCTGCTATGGGTCTGCTGATGGAACCAGTTCTGCCTGCTGCCATGGCCCTGCTGATGCCCCCCCTCCTCTCCACCTCCTTCTGCTTCATGGATCATGGTTAATCTGGATCATGGACTATGCCTACTACTCATTATATGAATAGTTTCTGTCATATTCATTGAATGTGCTGTAACTCTGTTACGTTATTCATTCTGACATCTATTGCTTCTGTCCATCCGGGGAGAGGGATCTTCCTCTGTTGCTCTCCCTCAGGTTTCTTCCCCTTTTTTCCCTGTGAAAGGGTTTTTACTATCTTTATTTGGGGGAGTTTTTCCTGATCCGATGCGAGGTCCCGGGACAGGATGTTATGTTACAGACTGTAAAGCCCTCCGAGGCAAACTTGTATTTGTGATGTTGGGCTATATGAAATAAACTGAATTGAATAATAAAGTCTCAGATGTCTTACTCTCACTTTGAAATAATTCACAATAGTCCTCCTAATGTTACACCCATATGTATCCTTGTGATGTGTCTACAGCTTTTTTCTATTGTTAAAACATTTAAAGTGCATCGTTACTAAACGGCCCTGGTATTAGACCCTGCACATAAAGAGCCTCCTACCAGATCATTTCTCTGGACTGAATGGGATCTCCCTTTTCGTTGATGTAGCGTTCAATCACCAAGTCGCTGTTGACGTCGTGGGCTGACAGGTAGTTGGTGACGACTCTGCAGGGGATGCCGAGGGCTCTGGAGACTAACGGGGAATAAACACAACAGACGTGAGTTTTGCCATTGCAAAATGTAGAAATAAATCATAACTGTGTGTTTGATGATGTGGTGTTATGTTGAGTCTGTTTGAGACCAATCAAATGTGTTTTCCGGTGATTGACCACCAAGCTCCACTGCCTCCTATCTCACTTGAACAGGCCACTGCAGCAAACACCCAGCACTGTCCGTAGCGGACGGGCTGACAGGATTGTGTGTCCCAATTGCGCAGAATCTCCACACTGCCCCTCCAGAACAAGGGGCTGACCCCGCCTTCATAGCCGTCGGTCCATTTCCCCAGCAACACCCCTTTGTCATCGTTACAATTCACCTGACAGGCAAAGGAAAGGAGTGTAAAACATGTGTTTTTCATAGGAAGTCTAAAATAACATCACCGGCATTGTACACACAAACCTATCCATGCAAATAAAAACAGTAAAGAGGATGAATATAACTTGCCATGGCACTAAGCACTCTGGACACATATATGGGATTTCTCCTCCCTGAGCAGTCCTTGCCAGGATTCTTCAGACATTTAGGATTCATATCCAAAATCCTCAGACAGACGTCCAGGATTCCACTTTCAAACTGCACAGACAATAATAATCATCATCAAAAGAGAGACTCAAGGTTAGACATGGTGCCACCACATGACAGTACATGTGTAACTGCGCCATGCTGTGAAGCTCCATCGCTGCACACGCGTTGCACCGCTAATGCCAAACTACAGGGCTTACGGTCATGGAAAATCGGGAAATTGAATTTTAAAATGGTTATTTCTAGGCCTGGAAAAGTCATGTAAATGTGTTATATTCATGAGTTCATGACGTTCATTTACGCTGAGTTTGAAATAATGAATATGCTTTTAAAAGAAAGACACTCAAAACATAAGCAGGCATACATACAGGCATCTATATAAATGTTTGTTCTTTTAATCAAACTATTGTCTCATTCATTTGTGTCATTTAAGGTTTACTGTATGCTTTGTGTTCTCATTGTTAGTTTAAATACTACATTTACTCACTTTTTACTGTTTACACTCAGACTTCACTAAATGTTTGGTCATGGAAAAGTCATGGAAATCCATTGGTCAAGATGTGTATGAACCCTGAAACTAATCAAACTGTATATCAGATGTCAAAGAAGCGGCTGCAAAGGAGAACGCTCTTCACCCTTCATCAGACCCAGACGGTCAGATATAAATACCTCAGTTCATTGTAGTGTCAAAAGATCAGAAAGTTATTGCCTGTTTCAAGTGGATATGTTGCTGTTATCAGAATAGTGTTTCATATTCCTTCACCACTCTGTGGGCGTGAGATGAAGTGCGGCTGACAGCGTCAGTGTTGGTGTTGGTACCTGGCCAAAGTTCCAGGGAGTTGGTATGGGATGTTTGTAGCTGCCTCGATAGATGATTCCATCCTGAGACAAGACGTACTCGTCCAAACTCTGCTGGTTGTCCATATAAACTGCATCTCCTGTTGCCAAGACACATTGCCACACAATAAATGTCCTCATACTTCTCCTCCTAAGTGGAACATATATATATATATATATATATATATATATATATATATATATATATATATATATATATATATATATATATATATATATATATATATATGTGTAAGAAGATCAGTATTGCTCCCTTATCTGTACATGCATTATTAAACTACATTCAGAAGCTGGTTAGCCTAGGTTACCATGTTTCTATTCTTTATGCTAAACTCTAGGCTGTTAGAAATTCTGAACTATTGCTTAAAAATCAGTATCTTATTACATTAAACAACTACCATTGCCCTCTATGGGAGTAAAAGCACTCTGTAGCCTCAGATCACTACACAAGACCCACGCCATGACAGCTTGACGTACGCTCCGTTTACCCACCTGTGCACCAAGGGTTAAAGAGCAGGATGAACTCGATCCGGCACGATGGCCCCAGGGTCAGGGTGTAGCGGCCGATAGGCGCGTCAGGAGCAGCGCAGACGGACAGGGCCGCCATCTCCCCGGGCGGGCTCGTGACCGCGGCGCTCCAGCAGGAAGCGTCAATGTTGGCCGACAGACCAAAGGAGGCCCTGGTGCCATACTGCTCAGAGGGCTGAGGACCTACATGTACGAGACACCATGGTGAGATCACATGTGGGAAAAGCCTGAAACATTTGAGTCTGGGGAATGGAAACATGTTCACTGTTTTCACAACCCTGCTCCAATTAAGTTCAAACATCTCTGGAATCCCGTCTCATGCAACTGTGTAATGGCGTTTCATGATGACCAGTTGTTTGGGACCTCAGTCTCCCTGTGGGCCCTCAGTTCAGAATTGCATTCTGGTAAATCACGTGAACTTGAAATCGTTTGTGTTTCTGTGTGTCTTAACTTCACATCTTCCACCCGGTGAAGCCACCAAAGGCTGCTTCCTTCTCATTGGGTGAGATTAAAGTTGCAACTTCGAATCATTAAAACACATTTGACTTTCACAGGCTGACAATGTTATCTATGATTATACATGCATTCCTGTTGGCAAGCAGAACTTCCTGTTTGGGATTAAATGGCAAGCAGCAGCTGTCTTATCATACTCTGCATGAGAAGATATCTAAATATGAACTGAGGAAAAGAGACAGATGCTTTTCTGTGTTAATAGGGTTGACAGCAAATTCATCAGCATACAGTATGTGAGGCTCCCAACAATAACAGCTAAGTTCACTCACACCCGGAGAAAAAAAGGGAGGCGGTGAGGTTGACAATAGAAAAAACAAAAGAACATTTTACAGCGGCTGAAACCCATTAGCAGGGACTCTGACACGGGGAAATAACACCACCGCTCCCTTCCCCTCTCATCTCTGAACTCACAAGAAAATAATGTCTGCAAAAACACACAGTGGGTTCAAGTGTGACGTCCTGAATAGGAAGAAAGCTTTGGACTGCACTTTTCCAAATGTCCTGATGCAGTGCAAATTAAAAACATTAACAGAAACCTACATACACATCTAAAGGAACTCTGCATGCAGTACAATGCAGGGACAACGCAAGAGGAAAATGAGTTGTAAATGATGTGTCTCTACCGGTCTCCGCGATGCAGTCCAGAGAGCTGAGTCCTGGTTGGAAGCCCTCGGAGCGAAGGAACAGGCTGATGGAGAACGGCTGGCCTCTCCTCACCACCAGGCGCTCCACACCGTTGAGGTCGGTGCGATGGTCCATGTTGTTGAACTCGCACTCCAGGTTCCAGCGATCAATGTCCAGAGCTTTCAGGAAGAGAGGGCATTGAAAAGGCTTAACACACAGCCCTATTACACATCTATTACACATCTATTACACATCTCACAGAACAATCGTTTCAGCACTGTTCTTGGATCTGATTTTAATTTAATAGAGGGATAGTGTATATGTTTACGGAGCACTTGAAATGCCACAGCATAGTGTTGATGAAGTGCAGGTTGTAAAGCAAAAGCTGTGTATAGGATGAGGGATATTTAATAGAATTCACAAGGCTCAACAATTACAAGTAACTCCTTTATGCCGACGTGGGGTGAATACAGCAGAACACGGAGCTTAACTAGAGGCTGGATTTCTTCATGTGGCCAGGTATGTGTTTTTTTTTTTTCTATACTGCTTTCCATGCTACAAACCTCTGATGTAA
Organism: Taurulus bubalis; assembly: GCF_910589615.1. NCBI lineage: Eukaryota > Metazoa > Chordata > Actinopteri > Perciformes > Cottidae > Taurulus > Taurulus bubalis. Next base: position 28,998,534 of record NC_136593.1, on the reverse strand, counting down.
TGTTTGTAAAGGTTTACCATTATTCTGTGGAAACGACAGGACACTCAGTCATGTATGGTGAGACATGTGCTTTCTGTCTGGCTTCAGGAGGCAAACAGACAGAGTCACTCTGAAGGGCGCTCACACAGACACTCCTTCTCTCCAGGGCGCCGTGTGACTAAAAGGATCCCACCCTTTGATTTCCTGTTTGTGGGGAAAGTCCGGGTCCTCTACGTAAGGCCTCCATGGTGCTCCTGCTCCATGACATGTCAGGAGGTGAACCTCTCCCCATTCAGTATCAGGAGAAGCCCTGAAGCAGGTTGTAGTTTCAAGGCTAGACGGGGTCAACAAAGACTGAGTTAAAAGGCTTCTTGCTGTTTCCCATCAGGCAGTCCTCCATTCCTCCGTAGTTCTCACGGCTCTGATGCCGTTCAGGTCCTAAACGCAGACCTGTTAGTGTAACTAATTGGGGCTAATGCTTTAAAGATGGCGCCGCTCTGTACAGCAGGACAGCTGCAGACTGTCGGCAGAGCATCATGAGGGCTTTGGGCTCAGCCTGCATGTTCTCAAGTCCTTCAGCTTGTACATTTGATCTGTGCCAAATTCAAAGAAATATCAGCTTTGTATTTGAGCACAGATGAACAGACTGAGGAACCAGCTGAAGAAATAAATTCTCCATCTCACTCGTGTCCAAGACGTTTGTCTTCACTTTCTCCCTTTGAAGAGCGAGCAGCTTTACTGTACTGGCACCTCATGGCAAGAGGTCCAATAAAACAGACCCTCAGCGTGCAGAATGTGAAATCTAGTCCAAAGATTAATAACACATGAATGTCCAACACACACACACACACACACACACACAGACTGACGGTGCAATGGGAAAATGACGTCATGCTTTCTGTGGAGTTTTTGTGTAGCTTTGTAATTGATGTAAAAGAAAATCTCTTTGGATTTGTTCCCTGAACATTGCAACAGCATGTGGTTGAAGGTGAAGCAGTCGTGTGAGCAGACGCTGCACACGTGGGACGTAAAGCAAACTGAATGCATTTTATTGCAGCTTGCAGTTTATTTTGTTGGGTTAGAGAACTTTTAGCAGCACAACTCTCTAATATGAAACTTATGGACAAAGATTCCTCAGCCTTGACCCTGCTCTCTGAACGCTGGACACGCCCACTTTACCAACGATGCCCCACACAGAGGGCTGTCTCACTGAGGGCAGCTTGAGCCTAATAAGGTCATGAAACCAGCTGGTCACTGTGCAGCAAACACTGTTAGAATCCTGGAAAAATAAATATGCTCCCATCAGAAATGAAAGGAAGTTTCAGTCTCTGTAGGTAACACCCATGCTGACTCCAGAGCTCCATCAGACACTTTAAATTTGAAACAAAATGCTTTGTAAATACATTTAAACGAGCAGGCAGTTAATCCATGAAGATTAAACATTGAAAATGGCAAAAGCATTTCTTTCATGACTTCAGACGAGCCTGTTCCAGGTCACAGGTTTTATTTTCTGTTAAATACGCACACCTTAAAGTACACATTGTATGGCTTTTCTGCTATAGAATGTCCAACAGTCTGGTTCTTTCAGCATTCTGCACACAAAGGTCAAACACATATTTACAATTCTGAGCAGCCTGGAAGTTTGACTTCTTACTTTTTTAGGGGAGTTTTGAATGTCCTTCCAAGGTTTTAAGGGTAAACTATTTGTAGGGTGGTGTGTGTGTGTGTGTGTGTGTGTGTGTGTGTGTGTGTGTGTGTGTGTGTGTGTGTGTGTGTGTGTGTGTGTGTGTGTGTGCGTTGACTGGCAGCGGCTCTGGTGCTATTATAAGGGTCCCAGCAGAGCAACAATCAACTTCTCAAACAGAGGGCGGAACATGTTTCAGATGCTTGTCTTTTAAAAGTTCACGTTGAAGCAGCTCAGGGTGATGACGTGTGCAGCTGTGATCACCTTGCCACCTTTGTTATTGTCAGATTAATGTTTACAGCATGCTCACAGCTTAGTGAGAGCTGCCCTTCCTGTCATTAACTTCTCATTATTACTACAAACAGCATCAACACACAAGGAGAGGGAGGGAGACTTTCAGGTGCATTACAACTAAAATATTCCCATATTAGGAATTGGTGGGAAGAAAACCTCAAAGCAAAATCCTGGGGGACTGATTTATGGAATAAATATGGATTATGTCCAAACGAATCAACATTTAGCCTATATGTATTTTAACCATCTCCTAATGAACGTGTTTTTAAATGGTCAATACTTTTGCCAAATGTGGAGAAAGTAGTCTAGAGAATCTAGAGAAAGTAGTCTAGAGAATCTAGAGAAAGTAGTCTAGAGAATCTAGAGAAAGTAGTCTAGAGAATCTAGAGAAAGTAGTCCCACGTACCTTGCGCCATGCTGCTGCTGCGTCTGTGCTGTCAGTGGTGCTCCGCCTCGGAGGGAAGTGTGTCTGTCACCTCTCCCCGTTGTCTCGCTCTTATTTGTAGGTCTGAGGGTGGGCGTGACGCGACCCTCCGCCACGCAGAACGCACCCTCTTCCCGCGCGCACTCACACGCACGCACGTACGCGAGCCTCCGCGCATCCTCTGCTGATTCACCACAGACCGTATCGTGACGTCAGGACGATGGTTACCAAAGAAAAAGGACGCGTGAACTTTTTGACCCCGAGGAGCAGAGTGCACCCATGGGTGTCGTGGTTAAGGTGAGAGGTGAGTGTTGGGTGCAGCTCATTTAAACCACAAGTCTACTGTTACGTTCCACTAAAAACATCTTGCATCACACAATGTATTTAAACCCAGTCATAAATACTGACATCAATATTCATGAGCGCCTATTCGTCCATTGCTGTAAATAGTCTAAAACTATTGCCTCCTCTTACCCCAGCTGTTATATAGAATTACTCTACTCTTTTTGAAAAAAAAGAATTTGTCAGACATTTTTCATGATTTACATCATTAGTAGGAATTAATACACATTGATAGTTTTGGTATTTTCATGCTATTTTTGGACAATGAAATGCAATATATAATTTTACCAGCAAGGGTTTAAATCTATGGGTCATTTCAGCTGTCAATCACAGGTGATGCACCACAACGACAATGTGAGGTCATAGAGCAATACATATATATATATATACACATATATATGTATATATATATATATATGTATGTATATATATATATATATATATATATATATATATATATATATATATATATATATATATATATATATATATATATATATATATATATATTGCTCTATGACCTCACATTGTCGTTGTGGTGCATCTCTTAAAACCCATTTTTATAGAATTGCTTTTAAGTGATGTCCTTTTTTGATCTATTATGCATTTATTTTGTTCCCCTGGTTTTGTTTGTATATTATATTTGTTTATTAGTTTGGTTTTGTTGTATTCATTGCCTTTATGGTCCTTTTTGTTTACCGGTATTTAAGTTATGTCTATTCTCTGATTCTCTGTAGAGCACTTTGATAATTTTAAAGGCTCTATATAAATAAAGTTATTGTTGTTATTATTATTGTTATTATTATTATTATTATTATTATTATTATTATTATTATAAGAACACAAACGGACACGGTTTCATTGTGTCTTCTTATGCACATGAAGAAAAAATAAACCTACTATAGCACATATAGTCAATATCAACTTCCCTGTTTCCACTATAACATTTACATTTATGCATCAAAAGTAAATAATGTACTATACTTGTAACAATGACCATAACAATATGTGGTGTGAAGCTTTCTGGCAGACGGTCCGGCATCACATCAGGAAAGTGAGTTTAGGGAGAACAGAAGCAGACGACTGAATGACCTCAACATGGCTATCGCCATAAAAATAGTCAAACGGAAGTGGAACTTTATTCCATATTCAGAAATCATGAACTTTGATTTCAAGGAACCTTTAAAGAGCAATTGTGTGAGTAATAATAAGTGGGTAATGTCTGTGACACAGTAAACTTTTACTTTGTGGCCAAAGTGTTTAGTTTTTTTTATTGTACTTTTTAAAAAGTTATTGTCGTGATTCCCAAAATTATTATTATTTTATATGTGTGAGAAACACTAATTAAAATATGTGGATATATGATGTTATGATGGATCGTTTGCTTTCATTTAATTAAGGAATTCCAGCATGTATTACATCCGTATATTATATATATTGCATGTGCAGGTATTTCAACCTCTCATCTGACCATTGTACTATAACTATATAACTATAAATGTAAATTAAAGACAGATATTGGCCTCCAATATTTGACTTCATAAATGTCAGTCTGACTGTTGGGTTTAGTTTATTAGTTGTGGTGCAAATAAAAACACTGATAAAGGGCAACACATTCATCATCACTGCAAATGTTCTGTATTTTCAATATAAAGCCATACAGGTGTTACATATTCCAGTAAAATATTACTTCATACAAAATGGTTAATAAAAAAAAAGGACAAAGTGAACGTGTTTTATTTTCAAGGAAATGAGTAAGACACAAATGTATGTTGTGGTTGAGTTATGGAGACATTATGGCTTTCCAGGCCTCCACAAGACTTTATCAAACTGATCATGACGGCGCTGCGAATGAAAGTCTGTCCCCAGGATGAGTTTAGTTTATTTACGTTATAAATAGCATGTAACCGACTCAAAGACCACTGAGCTATGAAGCTACACTGACTTACAGCACACTGCGAAGCCATGCCAGGTCATCGTGAATCAAATCAGTACATTTACAGACATATTGTTTTAGTGGCGAGATTAAAGAAGAAGATGTATTTACAGAGTGGGAATAGATGACAGTAACAGCGGTATAAAAGGAGGTCTGTTTAAAAATGTTCATCTCCAGCGCTGACCCATAGACCGCCTTCTTGGGTTGCCTCCAAATCTGTAGAAAAAAAAGAGAAGTGTAACTTTTCTTTTCCACAGAAGAACAGTTCATAATTAATATTCACAACAAGTAGCCGTAGTATATATATATATATATATATATTATATGTATTCTTGCACTACACTCACCTATAGGAGCGTATCACAGGTCAAACCTCAGTGGATTTTCCAACACTAGTGTTCTGAACCTGTGCCATAAAAACATTATTAATTAAATATTAATAACAACATATTAATCAATGACATAATCAAACTCACCAAGCATGCAGAAATAAATAGTCTTTTCAGTGCGAGGAGGGCAGAGATATAGTTTTTTGAGTCAGTGTTTACTCTGAGGTTGAATTATTGAATTTAATGTCTTTAACCACATGAACAATGAGCAGATCACTGGTTGTGAACAATGAGCAGATCTCTGGTTGTGAACAATGAGCAGATCACTGGTTGTGAACATTGAGCAGATCTCTGGTTGTGAGCGTAGTGAACAATGAGCAGATCACTGGTAGGAGTGTAGTGAACATTGAACAGATCTCTAGTTGTGAACATTGAGCAGATCACTGGTTGTGAACATTGAACAGATCACTGGTTGTGAACATTGAGCAGATCACTGGTTGTGAACATTGAGCAGATCACTGGTTGTGAACATTGAACAGATCACTGGTAGTGAACATTGAACAGATCACTGGTTGTGAACATTGAGCAGATCACTGGTAGTGAATGTAGTGAACATTGAGCAGATCACTGGTTGTGAACATTGAGCAGATCACTGGTAGTGAGTGTAGTGAACATTGAGCAGATCACTGGTAGTGAGTGTAGTGAACATTGAGCAGATCACTGGTAGTGAGTGTAGTGAACATTGAGCAGATCACTGGTAGTGAGTGTAGTGAACATTGAGCAGATCACTGGTAGTGAGTGTAGTGAACATTGAGCAGATCACTGGTAGTGAGTGTAGTGAACATTGAGCAGATCACTGGTTGTGAACATTGAGCAGATCACTGGTAGTGAGTGTAGTGAACATTGAGCAGATCACTGGTTGTGAACATTGAGCAGATCACTGGTAGTGAGTGTAGTGAACATTGAGCAGATCACTGGTTGTGAACATTGAGCAGATCACTGGTTGTGAACAATGAGCAGATCACTGGTTGTGAACATTGAGCAGATCACTGGTTGTGAACATCGAACAGATCACTGGTTGTGAACGTAGTGCTGCACCTTGCCACAGAGCGGATCCTCGGCCTGGTCTGGTGGTTTGGTCTTTGGCTTGGGTGCAACAGCTGGTAGTGTTTTTTCTGGGGCCGCTGCCTCCTTCACAGTGACCAAGGAGGCGTCCTCCACCTCTCCTCCAGCAGCAGAGTGGTAGCTGAGGCTGGAGCTGCTGAAGCCACTCACGCTCTCTCCTGACGACTCGGAGCTGTCCACTGGAACACAGAGAGGACTTGAGTTACACGTGACGGACGGATGGATCTAAATGCATTAGATGGAAAGCCGAGGTTCAAACACTGTGTTAGCCATCAACGTCCCTTCTGACACGTCCTTGACCCAGACATCTGACCTCTGACCCCGGTGGAGTGGAATAAAACTTGAAACATGATACCCAGCAGCCTCAGTGAAGGTGCAGGGGTCATAAATAACACCCCTGTTCCTGGGTGTACCCCTGCATCTAATCTTCCAGGCACTCTCAATAAATCATAAGCCACACTTAGGTCATCTGTGAGCTAAGAACATGCAACTCACACAGTAAGTGGTGACTCCCACTCTCGTGGTCCAGGTCGTCCTCCTCCAGCGCTCCAGGAGGAGATGCGTATCCTCCAAAGCCTCCAACCGCCCTCTGCTTCGGCCCACACATGTATCCCACCAGAGAGGAAGACGAGGATGACGAACTGCATCCTGAACCAACAGATTTTGGGCGACCCCCGAGAAGCCTGTCCTGCGGATCGCTCGATCCCATCGAGGACAGCACCCTGTTTTCTGCACGGACCAGGAGAGAACCACGTTCAATGAAAAGAGTATGAAAGGCCAGAGAGTGATAGAAAGACATCAGGATGTCTACTGGCAGTATTTGCTCACCTCTCCCCATCATTGCGTAGCTGACGGCTCTGTCACTGATCGCTGCGTCACTGGGCTGGATGTCCATGAACGGCTTGTTTCCGATCCCCATGAACACTCTCTCCTGCATACGGACCTCTTAAAAAACACGTGAAATCATAGTTTAAAAAGTTAGTTTATTTCATGTTTCAGAAATTACATTTTCATACAAAAGATTGTTGTCTATATCCTGCAATCATGTCTGTTTTTCTTTTTCAGGACAGACAGTAATCCAAAAGTGAGGACCATTACTGTGCATCCCATTATTACCAATATTGAGCTAAATATATGAATATCTTTATACAATGGCAGTACATCATATCATGAAGAAACCAGGCTCCGCTGGACACATGCATGTTGGTGCATTGGTTGGTACCTCTGTTGTGGACCGCCTGCTCCCACAGGATCCGCTCCAGGTCTCGGGTCCAGAAGTCCTTGACCTCCCGGCCGACGGCTTGCAGCGTGTACGTGTCCTGGGTTTTCCTCTTCCTGAACCAGATCTCAAAGCACAGCCCACTGTCACCGCTGTTTTGGGTCATGCCCACATCGGATGTCTAAATGTGAACAAAGACCAGCGGATCACGTGAGACGCTAGTTTAAAATACGGCAAATGACGAGGCAAGACTTCAGTACTGAGTGTTGTTTGTGTTTTAGAAGGTTTACAATTAAACTGCACGAAAGGACACAATAACATAAATGATAATCCTGTCTTCACACCAAAAGAGTTTTCGCAACACTTTTTCGCCTGACTTTACTCGGTCGACTTTATGTGGTTAATTCACTTTTCCGCTTTTTCTCAAAAATTCGCTGGGGAAAGGGGGCGTGGCTTATCTCCGTGGCTTTAATGGTAAATGTTTGTGAAAACATTTACCATTTCCGCCATTCACCATTGAAATAACCACTATTTCTGCTATATACTTGTTGAGGAAGTCCCACAGACGTGGGAACATCAAACGCCCCGTGTCTGGGTTCATAACATTATCCATAGTCACTCACAGCTCAGACTCCTCCAGGACGAGTGTCTGAAAGAAGCCGCTTCTAGCGCTCCTTCAGCGGACCAGCAGCAGTTTGATTCAGCAACGGCAGGACGGAGGTGACGACGGGCGCAGCTTCTCAATGCTGATTGGCTTTCGCAACTCCGCGTCGGGCGAATTCTTCGCCAAATAATAATTTAATAAGTGTCTTAAACCGGAGCGGACTGGCTGTGTGGAGCACCGAACATTTTCACCCTGATCATTAATGTAGTTATATGTTTGTGAGTGTGTGTGTGTGTGCGTGTGTGTGTGTGTGTGTGTGTGGCATGGGTTAAAAAGTGATCATAAGTTGTGACTTACAATGGAAACAAATTGTTATGTGTAAATGATGAGTCACGCACTGAGTGTAAGTAGTAGTCTTTCACATGATTGGTGTAAAGAGGAAGTGGGCGTAACACGGAGCCCTTCTCTTGCTGTTATTGCATACTCATTGCTTATTTAACTGGTATTTCTGAATAACATTTTTCATGAAAACTTCCCGTGAATTTGAGTGTGAAGCAACGTGTGCACCTTGAAGGACTGTTTGTAGATGTACGTTTCATTCCCCACGTCCGTCTTCTTGGTTTTGCTGAAGAGAATGAGCTCTTGGAAGAGGAAGATGTGGCGTAAACATTTCTTCTTCCTGAATGTGACCATGAACTCATCCTGGCGTATCAGCTGCCCCTGCTCCTTCAGATTAACCTGCAGAGGGACGGTCCGAGGGTTATGTCTTGATAATGCACCAGGAAGGAGAAAGTACTTACTGTAACTGTTCAGTTTATTTAGCAATATAATATTCAAGCAGTCTCAGCTTCTAAACTCAACTCATGAACATTTAATCAAACAAACCGACAGACTTGTAAACAGTGAGGATAACGGCAGATTTAGAATAACTGGCTCACACAAGGACAGTGAACCTTCAGCACAAAACAGATGAACATTGTCATTACTTCTGACTTCCCTGTTATTAACGGAGCTCCAGACCATCATCCCACCAAACGCCTCCCTTTACATTCCATGAAAGGATAATAAATTACTATCCTTTCCATCCATCGCATTCCTTTCATCTCAGATTACTCATGATTGGCTGGCAGCATCTCAAATCACATTGAAGAATGCTTTCCTCACTCCTCTGCATGCGTGCATCACTCTTAATGTCTGTCCTCCTGCCTGTACCTGTTGCCCTAGTTAAGTAGATCTTCATCTTCCGCCAAGAAAAATTCCTAAACATTCCTGGTACATTAACGGCTTATGACTCTGATTCCAATAGTGTTGCTCAACAATGGATATATGTATATACTGTGTATGACATGGAAATGCAACTTTCTAATACTTTTGCTGAGTTAAAGGGGTTAAAATGAAAAGAATGTGAAGGAAACCAGCGGTCTTACGTCACAGTGGTGGATGGCGTCCATGGCCAGCAGGTTGTTGCCGTGGTGGAGTTGGAAGTGGATGACCTCCAGGGCAGCCTTGACCTCAGCCGTCTCCCGGGTTTGTCCCGGGCCGAACTCCCTCCTCATGTCCTGCAGCAGCAGACTGTACTTACTGATCCGCTGCACGGGCTTCAGCAGGTACGACCACAGGTCCATCTTATCCCCCAGCTGCTGCTGCTTTTGCTGCAGTGGGAAGAGAGGACAGCTGACGCTATCACAACAACATCAACGCTGAGCTGGAGAACACGCTAACATTAAGCGGATGGGAAGACATGTGGCTCAGTGGTGAGCAGGGTCGTCCTTCAATCACAGGTCCTTGAGCAAGACACTTAACCCTAAATGTCCCCCGTAGCTGTTCTACGGTGTATGAATGTTAGATAGTCCTGATGTGGCACCTTGCATGGTAGCTCCTCTCATCAGTGTGTGAATGATTCCTATGTAAAGTGTCTTTGAGTATTCAGAAAAGCGCTTTATAAAATCTAAGTATTATTATCCAGTAAGACTAAAATAATATATAGAAATGTACTGCACATATTATTCAGTCTTTTCTTCTTATTTGCTCCCTAAGGTAGGGTGACCAGATTTGAGTTTGTGAAAAAGAGGACACTTTGTCGCGGGAGGGCAGGGGGTAGTAGTGTATAGCATGCCGTGAACTTACATTTACGCTTCGGCATGGCTGCAGATGTCATGTGCTGTTGTTGTGCCGGGCATATTTTTTAGGCCTCGAAAAGAGGACATGTCCGGGAAAAAGAGGACGTCTGGTCACCCTACCTAAGGTGTCACTGTGAGCATGTTAGCATGCTAATGTTAGCATTTAGTTGAAAGCACCATTTATTCTCCCTCTTGTTTAAGAAGAAGCAGTATGTGGTTGTGAGATGAGAAATGAGAGAAGGAAGAGCAGCAGGACTCTCACCTTGAAGAAAGCCTGTCCATGATCCATGAGCAGACGATCAGACTGCGGCTTGTTCTTGCTGTAAAGGGCATACAAAGCAAAGCTCTCTCTCTAAAAGAAAAGGAATGAATAAAGACCATTAGTCATTTTCATCATCACCAACAAAACACATGAAATGCCGACTAAGCAGTGCATCACAGCGGCTCACAGCTGTTGTGCACTGCTTAGGGAAAACAGTTGCTTCCATGGAAGCTGAAGACACTGGCGCCTACAGCTGTCACACATCAGGAAGGGCGTCCGTTGCTTAATCATCAATATGTTGCTTCATAACAGAAAACCATGAGTTACTCCTTGACATTATGCAGACTCTCATCTGCTCAAACCCCGTTGCATCATGGTGCACCCCACATGTCCGAGCTAGTATACTTTTGCACTTTTGCACATTAACACTCGTGGCACCTACATGTCGCAGGAAACAGCGCCCGACTCTGAAGGGTTCGCTCACGCAGCTCTTCAGCTCGTTTAGGAAATGATGACGGTGGAAGTCGTGGAGCTTCTCTAAGTTGCCGAAGACGCTCCCCCTCTGGCCCCTGAGGTCCTGAGGAACGTCGGGCCTCTCCAGCTCGGAGAAGTAGTGCTCTCGAACGTAACCCAGAGCCTTCACGTACTCCCTCTCCGTGGACAGCAGCTCCTCCATGATCATGCGCAGCTTCCTGTTCCACACATGAGAAAAGTAAAATGTGAAATCATTGATTTATTTGACCGCGGTGAGCTTGGGATCATACTCAGTTCTACATGATTCATCTGAGTATGACAGTGTTGTTTAACTGGAGAACAATTGTACCATTCATGAAAGTAACCTCAGTGTCATTGGCTGAAATGTCCTGCACAGCGTCTCCCTTTAGATTATAGCTAAAGGAGAGAGGCGTTACTTACACAACGTTGCTGCCGTCGTCTTCTGTTGCTGTGAGTAATGTCTCTGGGGTCTTCAAGGCTGTGGGGCTCTGGGTGAGGACTGGGCATCCTCCTCCCTCCTCTTCATTGCTGTCTCTCTTTGACTCACAGCTCAGGTTTCCTGACCGTAAACTGTCGTTATGGGAAACGAGGGGATTTTGGACGGGCTGCAGATTTTGTTCCAGTGGCTGTGCTTCACCCCGACAGTGTTTGTGTCTTACATTCAAAGGTGAAAAGCCAGAGATGCTCGTCAAGCGAGAGCAAACACTCGAGCCCTCGCTCAGGGACCGACCCAGAGGTTGGTGCGATGGAAAGTCGGCGCTCCCTTCCACTGAGGTCGTGCTCCTCAGGTCGGCCTCACTGCGGTGCTCTCTCGGCCTCCGCCGGGCTTCTGGGTGACCGTCAACATTTTGTGGGAATTCTTCTTTTTCTTTTTCAATTTTCTCAGTTTTTACTGCGGCTTCAGGTAGTTCCTGCACTTGATATTCTCCTTTTAAGTCGGGTTTTAAATGAAGGTTGAAGCATGCCTCGTTGCTGCGTTCTCTTTCACTCTCTGATATATGGACTACCTCTTTCTGAGAGGTCGGGGAGCATTCATCCTCCTTCTCCATTCCTCCAACTTCCCCTTGAGGGTTTGCAGCTGTGGTCTGCTGGATCTGGTTCTTATCTACTCCTTTCTCTTTCTGTTGCATCTCTTTAAGACGCTGCCCAACGTCTCGGCGCTGGGTCCAGGCTGCATTCCAGACTCTCATCAGCCCCGAGGCCCCTGATCCCACGGCACAGGCCTCGGCTCTCAGAGCCTGGAAGTGCAGGGTGGAGAATTTGCCACCTAATCTCTCTTCATACATCTGGAGTGTTCTCAGGGTCTGAGCCGGGTAACACCCCTGCTCTACCTGCTCCAAAAAATTACTGCATTCCTTGGCCAGGGCAGACGCCTGGAGAGAGAGATAGATAGAGAGAGAGAGAGAGAGAGAGAGAGAGAGAGAGAGAGAGAGAGAGAGAGAGAGAGAGAGATAGAGAGATAGAGAGAGAGACAGAGATAGAGGGAGGGAGGGAGGGAGATGATTTTTTTAAATCAGTTAGAAATATGTAGACAAAGGGCAAGTGAAGAAAGAAAGAGAGTTGCATTTCCTCACTTTCCTAAAATAATGTCATAAAATAAGTCATTTTTTGACAGAAATGATTTTCTTGCCTAAGAGTGTGACTGAGGACATTTTATTTTGCCTAAGTCAAAAGACAATCTGACTGAGGACATTTTACAAGCTTTTCAAGATGGCATTTTGATGCTAGCATTTAAGCTAGCTATTTAGTTAGCATTTTTGTCAATGAAAATCTCACTCAAACATAATATTAGTAATCATAACTTGACCGGTATTACAGTTTGCTGTAGTCAGTGTAGAGGCAGCTTGTGCACTATATTACATTTGGTCAAGTTGTTTGTGTTTTCAGAAAAACCTGAAAAAATGACTTGGACCATTATTTTAGGACGGTGACGATTTGAAATGTCAGATTGTTGAAGCAATGATGAAACACTCACCTGTTCACAGAAGCGGTGCACGTGCAGCATCGTGTCCAGTTCTTTGTGCCGTTGTTCGGCCCGCAGCATGAAGTCATCCGTATTGGACTTGAAGGTGCTGACCAGAGTACGAAACACTTCTGTTGCAGGACTCGCATCACTGGAGCCAACAACGGCCTTGGCCTCCGCCACCAGGCTCAAGGCGCGCTGTTGTTTGCCCTGGAAGAAATGATAAGGCTTCATGTGGAACTTATTATTTCATTTTCTCTAATCTACTATTCACTGTTAACAGTGTAGTCATCTGAAATATTTAAACTGTACAAGATCAAAGAAAACTAAAGAGACACACAGACAGTCAAATAAGGCAGCTGGTTTTATTTCTTAACCCTCTTATTGGTCTCATTTCTTAACCCTCTTATTGATCTCATTTCTTAACCCTCTTATTGATCTTATTTCTTAACCCTCTTATTGATCTCATTTCTTAACCCTCTTATTGATCTTATTTCTTAACCCTCTTATTGATCTCATTTCTTAACCCTCTTATTGATCTTATTTCTTAACCCTCTTTCTTAACCAAGACTTCATTGTTGTACCTTCGACTGAGCGAGAAACACGTCAAAGTTCTGCGAGGCCTCTTCAGTGCACAGCAGGGTGTCCCCTGTTGTGTAAGAGTCCTTCAGTGTCTGTTCGCCTTCTGCATTAAACCACATGCCAGCCTGCAAAACGTCATTGAGGATTACACAATGTGAGTTGCTTTTATGTCCGTGAGGTTCAGCTGTGTCAACACATAATGTAGTAATGCAGTGTTGTGTTACCGTGCTGATTGTGGCCTCCATCTCTCTGAGCCGGAAGAGGAAGTCGAGGTTCTGCAGTGACTGGTTTGATCTCATGACCAGAGTGTGGAGCTTCTCCTCCACCTGGTTGTACACACTCGTCACGGACTCCAGAGCATCTCTGTGAGGACGGAGGTCACAACGTCACAAACCAGCTGGGCAGCACTGTGAGGCAGCATTTGTGACTTCCTTCTGGGGTCAATGCACATTGTTACATCAGGATCACCTCACAAGGTCATTGTCAAAAACATGTTTTCAATGTAAAAAATGCTCGTCGTACAGAGTGTGTTATATTATTATTGATTTATAAATACTATTAGTATTAAAGAGAAAGTCATCTTTCAATGTTGATGGAGGTAGACCAAATTCAAACCACTGTTTATGCTGTTTGGTAGCTTATTCAATGATAATGAGCATAACTTCAGTTTGAACAATCTTAAAGCCCCTGCACACCCATAGTCCACTCACACAGGTGTTTTCACTTATCAGCAGTTCTCAGAACAGTGTGGGCGTGTACAAACTGCACTTGATGGACATCGCTCATACATTTAGTTAGTACACAGTACACAGTCATGTGACAGCACCTAATACGCAGCATACATCCAGCCAACTGACCCCTAGTTAGAGGTATAATCAGCCGGGGTGATTGGAAACACGTGTGTGTGTGTGTGTGTGTGTGTGTGTGTGTGTGTGTGTGTGTGTGTGTGTGTGTGTGTGTGTGTGTGTGTGTGTGCAGAGGCTTTAATTGGTAAAGTAAGTAGTCAGAAATGTGGTGGTCAGGAAATGTTTAATATTTAAAGTGTTTAGTTCAAGATAAAATGATGATGATGTCAGTGTAAATGAATGAAGGTGAAGTGGTATTCAAACACGAGCGATGTTACTGAGAGACTACAGTGTGCGGATTGGGACAAAAAGGAGAACTAAAGTAGATTCAGATATGATCTGATACCTGTAGTCCTCAGAGAGAGGGAATCTGAACTCCTCTCTCCTCATGCGGGCCAGGACGGCCCCTCCTTCTCTCTGCAGAGTGACCAGGTGAGAGTCTTCCAGCACCTCCTTCATCGAGGCCTTCTGCTCCTGAATGCATTGCTGCACGTCCTGCAGCAGCCACGACAGAAGCAAAGTCAACACGTCCGTCCTGCTTCCGAATGTGCGGCGCACCAACCACACACTGATCATGCATATTGTACCTGGGCGGAGTCTGTCATCTTGCTACCGTCCACTTTCATGATGGCCTTCTGCAACAAGCTGTCTGCTCCCCGCAGCGCAGCCAGGAAGGGAACCAGCCTCTGAAAGGAATTACACGAAAGACTCAAAAGTAAAAAACTGCTTTCAGTTGAAAAGATGTTTCTGCCATCTGCAGCCCACAGAGAGCACCACAAGCAGCGCCGAGCCAGAAAGAAGAGCTTCCCTCTGACCTGCAGTTTAATGCCGACTGCAAAAAGTTAGAGAAAATACACACGATTCTGAGTCTGTGATAAAGTTTTGATTCGATGTAGTCAAAGTGTCGTTTGCAGTCAAATGATGAATGCATATTACACTCTGCTGTATATCTTCTATGACCGTTATAATAACAACATGAGCCAGTGAAGGTTTTACTGATCAGTGTTGCATGTATAACATATCTTGTTAACGGCCAGTCATTTATACTATAATTAATAATCTAGATAGGACTTTGCACTTTCTTCTGACCTCATCCTCCCTCCGCTCAAAGCTGCATGTGGCATTAAAGAACACAATGCATGTTTGGGTGTGTGGATAATGAGTCATCCCCAGTGGGAGAACTGTGGTTGAGCAGCAGTCTCCTCTGAATCTACGGGAAACTCCACTGTTTATCAAAGCGATTGCTGGATGAGAGTGAACATGCAGTACCTGATGGAACTGCAGCCAGTCGGTATGACTGTAAGTGAAGGTCCCTCCCAGGTCGGAGGTCAGCTGGGAAGCTTCGACTGTCTTGTTTAGGGCTTTCATAGAAGTCACCATGTCCATCTTATAGACCAACACAAAGACACGGTTAGGCAGGAAGGAAAGGTACCACTCATCAAAGAAAAACATGGACATGCATTTCATTTCTGACCTGTAACCCCGGCTGTTTTTCAGGTCGAGGACAAGTGTCTTTATCCACCAGCATCACGATGCTGTGGACGGCATGGAGAGCTTGCTCCTGCAGCAGATAGTCAGGGAGTTAAAACTGGTTCAAATACGATGCAAAGGTTCCTCTGATCATTTAGACATGAGATGACTATCATCAGGAGAACAACAAGCGTACTCTATGACTGGCCTTCTTTCTCAATTCACAAGAATGTGTGCACTTGGCTGACAGTGTGTGTTGTTGTGTCTTTGCTGAAATAGAGATTGTGCCTCCCGGTGCATTTCTTTACTGCTAACATCAGAAACTTCCACAAACTTGTGTTGCTCAGTATTTGTGCATTCTATATTCAAGCACACTATGATGAAATCCATCAGTTTCCTCATCTGCGAATCAAGGAATTCGACATCTGTTGAGTGATGTGTGAGTGGTTTGAGTGGTTAAGTGCATGAATGGCTGATTCCAGCTGGAGCATGCCGGTGTCCTGTTCTAACCTGGGCCATCAGCAGCGCTTTGTAGAGGTGCAGTGAAGGAGGCTTCCTCCTGGCATCGAGGACCAAAGTCATTCCCAGCTCTCGAACTTCTTTCCTACAAAATCGTTGGATCATGTTAGGACAAACTCAAACAGCATGACCTC
>NC_136593.1:28962208-28977208 GCF_910589615.1 Taurulus bubalis | reverse complement strand
GACAGGCGGCGGTGGTCTGACGGGTTTGAACAAAACTGGATTAGGTGGATGTGGATGGCTGCTTCTCTGTTTATTTACAAACTCCTTGCCTGTGGCAATATCCACCAGGTCTACGTAATCACCCTCAATCTCCCGATAGTTACGGCTGTCCCAGTTATTAGGAGAAACCCAACCCACAGGTTTGATTAAAGGTCTGGAGCATGACCTGGAGGTCCGCCTCTCGTGATCCATTTTGACAAGTTTGGAGGAGCAGTGCACAGGTCTCAAAGATCCTGGCTTCCTGTCTTTTGCAGGAACTAAAATGGCATCCATCGGCAGGGTGGAGGAGTTGAAAAGGGAGGGAACTAGGATCTGTTTTGGCTCGGGAGGAGCTTCCCGATAAGTAGGCATGATCTTGGGCTTGTCTAAAAACTCTGGGATGGCAATGTTCGCCCAGGGCAACTTGACTACTCCTTGATCTGTGCAAAGTAGGCAGCGTGATAGAGGTGTCCCAAGGCGTCCTTCATTGATGTCCTGCAGCCAGTCCTCAGTGAAGATGCAGGGGTAGGAGGTCTCCGGGACGGGAGTCGACTCCACTTCTCGACAACCTTCCTCCAGGAGACTTTTGAGGACAACGCGAGCTGCTTGGTCCCCGAAAGGTTCCACCTGCAGGTAGAAGTCTCCAGGACGCAGCAGCAGCGGGTTCACGGGCGCTAACTGGATGACGGTTTTGTCACGGAGACACAGAGGCCAGCCCTCACAGCGGAAAACCACATCGGAGTACCCAGCCTGGGGAAAACACGGGTTCAGTGTGACTTTGGTTTCTTAAATCTCAGTCATCCGTAAACTTCTGTCAGAAGATACTGTAAAATTAGATTTATTAGCAGTAAAATATGGAACATTTGTGATTTCAGGGACATTTAAAACAGCACATGAATAACTGAGTTTTTTCACTTGCATGTCTGTACTGCACAAACAATATACACAAGCTAAGCGCCGTGTGGAAAGTAAACAGGAAATATGGCGTCAGCTGGAGTGAGATGAGCTGCTACTTTCTTTTTTTAGCCTATATTTGATTACATTTGGCAAATTGTCACTGTTAAAGGAATGCCGAATAAGATAAACTGATGTTTTTTTTGGCATCATACCCTGAGATGTAAAGACAATTATCACTGGATTACTTTGATGCTGAAGAAAACTTCTAAGGGAAGTTCTGTGGCGTTTTCTTTCTTTGAAGCGACTCTGGACGTTTATTTGCGATGGACATCAGACATGGTGGTCCCTCCACAGCGTCAGTCGCATTGATACTCACACATGCTGCTTGTTGCACACTCTCCAGCAGGTGTTTGGAGGGGATGAGGAAGTCCAGCAGACACTGCAACGCATCGCCGTGGTAACGCTCCTCAATGGTGCGAAACAGCTGGCTGAGGACGATGGGGGCCGTGGCCTCGAACGGCGGGAAGAGGGCCGAGAGGGCGCCCTGGATGGACGAGTCCAGGGACTCTGGGTTCTGGAGGAAGGAGAGGTGCCGGTCAGTGACATGAGGCTCCAGCAATAACAGTATTCTTTATTGAAATGTCTAAAAAATACTAGCTTCAACAAAACATGAAAAGACTCTACACCAAAGGAAAGTACGTGAATGATAAAGTTTAACTGTCCCTTTCTGAGAAAGAAATACATTTTATTTTTCTGAGTTTTGTTTGGATTATTGCATCTACATGGCAAAAAAACTCCAAAGCCTAAAACTAGGATTGCAGAAATAAATAAAAAAACATTTGACAATACAATTATTGCAATAAAACAGCTGCTGTGTATAACGGAGACTTAGCAGAACATCAGTGTCAGTGCATGAATAAAGGAGTGATGTGATCTGCACATTCTTCTCAAATGAGAATTGTATTGACCTGTCAACCAAAGCACATGAATCATAAAACATTTAATTCAGGACCACTAAATCTTCCACTAAAGATTGTCTTGTCTCATTTAATTAAAAACAGCTGCACTCAAACAAAAATCCTGGCATTGCAATGATTAAATATTGAATGTGGTTTTGAGCCTTTTTCATGTCATGTACTGCGTGTTTGGTTGAAATGTGTGTGAAAATTGTGTGTAATATGGACTATAAATTTCAAAAGTAGATGTTTATTCTAACACGGATATATTTCAAGAAGACCAAATGCTCTGCAAATGTAAAATGACGGGACACATATTGTTTATTGGCCTTTCATCCCTGGCTGTGCTTGTGTGGAATCCCTCAAAGAGCTTCTCAGCTTCAAAGTTATGAAAAGTGATGGTGCATTATCATCATCCTCACAGGGTGCAGAGGGGTGTTTTGTCTCTCAAAGTATCTGGAGATGATTAAGTCTGTGCTGCATGCAACATGTTTCATGTCTGGCCAGAATCTGCTTCATTTAACCTTTCTCTTGTGTTATAAAAATAAGATTTGATTGGTTGTTGTTTGTTTGACCTTGCAAATCCATATTTTGTGTTATGATTTGTTCTGCTTTTCATTTTGTGTTTGTATTAAAGTTATATTGCTGAAAAAAATACTTTTTAGCCTTTTTCTTGAAGTAAATATACATGAGTCGAAATTGACCCGTAACACCATAGATGTTACTGTATTTAATAATATTAAAATAAAAATAAATAATAATTAATAATTTAAGAGATGTGTTCTAATAGTCAGGTAACACAAGAACCTTTTATTTATTTATATGACTCTCTTGAGGTTTATTTTACGATTTCCTTAATTGAATTGGAGGTATGCTGACAAAGAAAAGGCCCAGAAGCCCACACCAAAAATATTAAAACAAACAACAATATGTTCATGGATAAGGAAGCCTAACAAGGTAACCAAGAGACAGTGTTGGGGGTAACGAATTACAAAGAAACGGATTACAGTAACGCAATTACTTTTATAGGTAACGAAGTAAAGGAACGCAATACACTCAAAATATTGGTAACTACACTACTTTACTAGACCTCAGTAACGCGCGTTCCTGCGTTACTCAAGACATTTGTACCAGTCCGAAAAGTTCTCCAGACATGTTTATATTTTCCACAGTAACATCAACATTACTTAGCGTCAACAAGCACGTATCATTGTACTGTCTGCCTTCAAAGTAAAAGCACTTCCTGTTTACATGCGCTTCACAATAAGAGTAAATCATGTAATAAAACAAGTTACAACACTAGAAAGGCTTTCAGCCTGGGCAGTATTGTTCTGACCCCAAGGAGGAACAGGCTGTCGGGTAAAAGATAAAGAGACTTTTACTCATGCGATATAATCGCTATTTTGAAGAATAGAGAAAAAATGATAAACTTCATAGGATATAGTGCACTTTCTGTTTATTTAGGCAAAGATGAAGTGGATTTTCTGTTTATTTAATTTCATTTTCTGTTTCTATTTTTCTGGGTTAAGTGCATTTCTGTTTCTATTTTATGGGAAAAAGTGCCATTTATTTTTCTATTTTTCTTAAACCACTACAATGCTTCCTATAACAAGCTGGTTTTGTTCTTAGGAGTCGGCCCCCATTTGGTTTAGTGGGGTCTCATGTTTCCAAAAGCCTGTTTTCAATGTGTTGTGCTGTTTGACCTGAATGTCCCCACCATACACAGCCTCTTGGATCCTGTTGTTTGTGGATTTTAAAGTGAGGCATATTTCTTTGGTCAGACAGTGTGAACAGGGTTAATGTTCGTTCAAGTTAATGGCTGAGTTTTATATGCCATTTGTTTTACATGTTTACAATACACTATGTGGAAAGGCTAAGAGATGCCCTTTAATGAAAATAAAGTGATGAAAGGGCCATGATGTTTGTCCATGTATCTTTGCGGTTAATTTGGACATTTGCTTAAAAAAAAAGGAAAGTAAAGTAACTAGTAGTGAAGTTACTTTTCAAATGCAGTAACTAGTAAATTAATCTAGTTACAATTTTCAGAAGTAACTAGTAACTTGTAACTAGTTACTTTTTCTGAGTAACTACCCCAACACTGCCAAGAGATGAGAAACACATTGGGTAATAGATAATTGTTTTTAGTGTATTTTACAGCTGATTTAAGACATGGGTCAAAACCGCCCCGTTAACAAAAGAGATGCTAACAGAAAGCTAACACAAGAGATGCTAACAGAAAGCTAACACAAGAGATGGTAACAGAAAGCTAACACAAGAGATGCTGACAGAAAGCTAACACACGAGGTGGTAACAGAAATTTAACACAAGAGATGGTAACAGAAAGCTAACACAAGAGATGGTAACAGAAATTTAACACAAGAGATGCTAACAGAAAGCTAACACAAGAGATGGTAACAGAAATTTAACACAAGAGATGGTAACAGAAAGCTAACACAAGAGATGGTAACAGAAAGCTAACACAAGAGATGGTAACAGAAAGCTAACACAAGAGATGGTAACAGAAAGCTAACGCAAGAGATGCTGACAGAAAGCTAACACAAGAGATGCTAACAGAAAGCTAGCACAAGAGATGCTAACAGAAAGCTAACACAAGAGATGGTAACAGAAAGCTAACACAAGAGATGGTAACAGAAAGTTAACACAAGAGATGGTAACAGAAAGCTAATGCAAGAGATGCTAACAGAAAGCTAACACAAGAGATGCGAACAGAAAGCTAACACAAGAGATGCTAACAGAAAGCTAACACAAGAGATGGTAACAGAAAGCTAACACAAGAGATGGTAACAGAAAGTTAACACAAGAGATGGTAACAGAAAGCTAATGCAAGAGATGCTAATAGAAAGCTAACACAAGAGATGCTAACAGAAAGCTAATGCAAGAGATGCGAACAGAAAGCTAACACAAGAGATGGTAACAGAAAGCTAACACAAGAGATGCTAACAGAAAGCTAACACAAGAGATGCGAACAGAAAGCTAACACAAGAGATGGTAACAGAAAGCTAACACAATAAATGCTAACAGAAAGTTAACACAAGAGATGCTAACAGAAAGCTAACACAAGAAGAAGGATAAGCTGTTTGTAGAGGACCAGCAGGCCAAAGACGCAACAGCGTGAATGAATGAATCAAGAGGTGCACGTGGTGTTGGTGCTGCATGTTCAAACGTCTGCTTCTGCATTCGCTGCATGTGTCACAGGGGACGTCCAGCAAAACACAGAAACCTCTCAGGTGAAAAGAAGCCGTCTCGTTTCGGCGTTTAGAGACGTCGACAGAGACGAGTAAAACCGGCGAGCTTGTGATTTAATGCTGAGAGCTGCAAACACTGGACTTTTGATTTGATCATGCAATACAGGAGCTGATGCCTTCTGGGCCTTGCCTGGCTTTTGGTTGTAAATTGTCGTATGAATCAAACAATTTATTTTACAGTCATATTCTGTAGCACAGCTCTTTTAACGAATTTTAACGTAATCCAGTTTTGTAATCAACAATTTGCTAATAAGTAAAGCCGCTGATTGAATTAAAATGCAGGTATTTAGGCATGTTTAGGAGGCGTATTGGACACATTATAATTTCAGCCTGATCAATAAAGGATCTCCAAAGTTATTTAGTTTTTTTAAACCTAATTCTGTGTCTTTTTATATCATTTGTGAATGCTTGCCTGTCTTACATGAAGCAGTTTGAACTTCCTTGCTGTTGAAAGATAAACATGAATGGACATGAATATCTGTACAACTTCATGGCAATACATTAAATAGTTGTTGCTAAGAAACACAAATGTGAACTTTCTAGGCATCAGTGTCTCTCCGCAAATGTTTTTCTCACGTATACTGAATGTGTTTAATATAACTTCCACAGACTTGTCTGGTTTGTGTAGAGAACTTCTCTGGTGCTGTGCTTTGCTTTCTCGTTCAGAACCTGTAGAGTGAATTGAAATGTACACTTTTGTTCTTTCATTCACATCCAGGGCGTCAAATAAAAGTAAAAAAAAAAAGCAAAGGAAGCAAGGAAAAGAGTTGTAAATAAGGACTTGACTCTCTCTGGATCTGGATCTGGATCTGGATCTGGACCGGTCTAAGCCGCTTCCCCCAGCAGGACTGCTTTTCATACAATCAGTTCTCAGTACCCTGCTGTGGCAGACCCCTAGCCCCACAAAGGAGTCCGCTTTTAGCCCCCCTCCTCATGGAGCTAAAGAGACTAAAGACTGCAGAGACCAGAGACCAGAGACCAGAGACTAGAGACTAGAGACCAGAGACTGCAGAGACCAGAGACCAGAGACCAGAGACCAGAGACTAGAGACCAGAGACTAGAGACTAGAGACTAGAGACCAGAGACCAGAGACCAGAGACTAGAGACCAGAGACTAGAGACCAGAGACCAGAGACTAGAGACTAGAGACCAGAGACCAGAGACCAGAGACTAGAGACTAGAGACCAGAGACCAGAGACTAGAGACCAGAGACTAGAGACTAGAGACTAGAGACCAGAGACCAGAGACCAGAGACCAGAGACTAGAGACTAGAGACCAGAGACCAGAGACTAGAGACTAGAGACCAGAGACCAGAGACTAGAGACCAGAGACCAGAGACCAGAGACCAGAGACCAGAGACTAGAGACCAGAGACTAGAGACTAGAGACCAGAGACCAGAGACTAGAGACCAGAGACTAGAGACTAGAGACTAGAGACCAGAGACCAGAGACCAGAGACCAGAGACTAGAGACTAGAGACCAGAGACCAGAGACTAGAGACTAGAGACCAGAGACCAGAGACTAGAGACCAGAGACCAGAGACCAGAGACTAGAGACCAGAGACCAGAGACCAGAGACCAGAGACTAGAGACCAGAGACCAGAGACTAGAGACCAGAGACTAGAGACTAGAGACCCAGGTCAACACTAGTGCAGCAGCCTCCAGGCCTCCCACTGATGAGCACTGGGACTGTGCTGCTGCTCGGTTAGCGGATCATGTGTGAGCACCTTACAGTCTTGAAACCTTAAGGAACAAAGGTCATAACGTGGTTTCATGTTTCAATAATGCAGTAAATCATTAAACTTTGATTGTGTGGCTGCATTCCCTGCTGGCTCAGACCTGGGTGCTGCGCATTGAGATACAGGTGTGTTGTTCAAATGAAGTGTGCAGCATTACATGTGGACTGTTCGGGTAAATCCACGTCAATAGTTGACCACTTCACTTGAAGTCCTTGTATCTCCAGTAGGCATTTCATGTCCTCAGTAGAGAAGAATGTTTCCTTTTTTCTGATTGTGCACATCTGTCACAACAGATTAGGAAGTGGAGAACAGAATACCTTGGAGGCGGCTCTTGACTGTAATGGATCCCAGCTGTTTGAGACTGACTGCAGGCCTTCAACTTTTGCTTCTACTGTTTTCCTCGAAGCTAAAGATAAAGCAGAGGTCACGCTCTGTGAAGTCCCTGCAGGGTCGGGCGTTCAATCCCCAGTCGTGTACGTTCTATTTGAATGAATGCAGTTTGGCTGATAGAGACTTCCAGACTTTGAATCCATCCTTTACTGAAACATACGAGTGACTTATTATAACAACATTACGTCAAACCATTTGAGATTAAACATCTTTTTGTTAACTCTCTGAAAAACACTTTTGCCTGATAAACCAAACAAGGTTCTCTCTCTCTCTCTATCTCTCTCTCTCTCTCTCTCTGGGTGGTTTGGCTCGTGATAAAGAGTGAGATCCTCTTGAGATTTGACTCAACATTGCTCAGCTGGAAGTTCATCTCCACGAGAGGAGCGAGGCTACGCTGCATCTCATCACATGACAACAAGCCAACCTGAACTGTGGACCATTCTGCAGCAGGAGCTGTTGATTTGGTATTTAAATAATTACATTGAATCATAATCATAATTATTAGATAAATAAACAGGTTCAAAATAGTTGGCCACGTACGTAGCGATTCAGGATCTGAAAAATAACATATCAAGAACTTTATAAATGTAATCACAACCTCACTGGACAATATGGAATACACGTTAAAAAATACTCATTGAAAACTCAGTTACCGTAAAAGTCGGGTTATACGCGCTACTACCTTCGGTCAGTGTCCCCATTTGCACCCCGCTGTAGCCAGCTGGCGCTCATGCTAGTTCCGCGCTAACTACCGCTAGCTCTCCGTTAACTTCCGCTAGCTCCCCAACAACCACCAAAGGTAGGGACCAGCCCTGGCTCGACACCCGACTTGGGCAGAGGGAACTCGGACAGTAGCAGCAGCAGCGGGGAGCTAGCAGCAGGAGCGGGGAGCTAGTAGCGGCGCTAGCTAGCGCTGCTACTTGCTACTTGCTACAGCGGGACACTGACCGGAGGTAGTAGCGGCATATAACCCGACTTTTACTGTACTTTATGTTCTCTCGTCCTCATGATGTAGTTTTCTCTTGTTCTTTTAGTTGTACAGATCATTTTTGACTCCATGACCTTTTCTTTCTCAAGATGTGTTCATGACCCTAGTGGACGCCGTGGAGGTGAAGTAGCTGTGCACACCACAAGAAAGAGTGATGTCAAGGCAAACACCTGAGCTTCTGAGGTGTTTGCTGCAGCCTCATTCTGCCTAAACACACACACACACACACACACACACACACACACACACACACACGGTAATGTGTAATCTCTGCCGTTCCTTTTGTGAGTTTAACAGTCCTTCCCCCTGAAAACACTCCTGGCTAACAGGTTTGGTTGTGTCCTGAGTGAGCGCCAGACAGAATCAGTTCCCAGCATCCTTGTGATAACACACTTCTTCACTGTGTATCAGTTCTCGGCGTCTAGCTCTCGTTTCCTCACGTTGACAGAAACAGAGTTGCTACTTCTGTTTCTGAAGTATTTTGACTCCCACAATCAGCCAGCAAACGATGTTCAATCAAGCTTCAATCTGAAGTCTTTATTTTGGCCTGCAGAGACAGCGGGTTGGATCGATGTCCAGCTGACGACATTCCACCGCCGCCTCCTCAACACATTCAGCACAAGGGGATTCCCCTCTGCTCAGTGTTGTCCAGTGCAGCCAGTAATTTAACTCTTAAGAGCTTCAGCCTCCAACAGAGATCATTGTTTGAGCTGAATTGGCATGCTAGCGTGGACAACAGGCGTCTCTCTTTGTCTCGTCCAGCCTTCGGGCCCCTGGGAGCTTTTTCGGTGCTGAGTATTAAGCATGTAATTACAGGTTTCCTCCATATTGCCTTGGGCTCTGGCCAAAGACAGTCAGGACCCGGGTTTGAGCCGCTGTGTAAACAAGCTGTCAAGGTGTGTGACGCACAATGTGTATCTGAGTCACCGGTCACAAAGGCTCAACAGATTAGAGCGGGTAAAATGAGCAGAATGTGATTTTAAAGAAGATTAACTTCAACTAAATGCACTCGGCTCCTGGTGAAACACGCTGGGAGGATTTGTTGATGTCTCTGTCTTAAATCCTCAGAATAAATTGACTGTCTCTGAACCTCCGGTCTGAACCCAAAGCATAAGCAGAAGTGAAGACCTGGCAGTAACTCTTGAAGATGCCTGAACTCTGCATGTACGGACACGCTCATGTCCAAGAGTCTCAGAGCACACGACTCCAGCCAGGACCTCAGCCAATCACAGCGTGGGCACAAAGGGCTGAGGGGTTATCAGCTGGTTTCATGCTCAAAAACTCAAAAACTGAAGATCCTGAGTCTTGCAGCAGTATCTCTGCGATTAGCTATCCTTCTCCACGTCTTCCTCCTTAAACATTGGTTATCTCCTCTTTGGCGGTGAGACAGAGCGGTCTTTGTGTGTGATCCCCTCTTGTTAAACTCAGCAGAGGGGCAATCCATTCAGCTAAGCCACCTTTAATCCTTGGAACCAGTAGAAACGGCCTGTTCAAGACAAGACTCTGCATCGCTGGCAGGAGTAAACTGTGTGTGTGTTCGCTAGCAGACCTTTACTATGAGCGCTGTAAAGCGACGAGCCGCATCAGAGGCGTCTGGCTTCTTTTCTCATCACGTGACGTCCACGAATATGAAACTGCATGAGCTGAGATTTGATTTCACAAGCGACTCATTCATCTGCCCTAAATCTCTGAATGATGAACAATGACTGTCAGACTTCTATCGTGTAATTTAGAAGACTCAACACCGCTGATAACATCTGTCTTTTACCATCTTGTAGGACGATCAACCGAGTGTGTCTGAATTCAACATAAATCATATTAATCCCTGCTGTTATCTCTTTGGGAATCAAAAACTGACTCAGTCACATTTAAAAACCAGCGCTCTGAAACAATACTTGCATTCTGCATATTTTAAACCACAGGATCAGACAGGTGCGCAGGCAAAACAGTATTGCCCAATGTCTGATGAAGTGACAGCCAATGAAGTGCAGCTGTGTGTGTAATCAGATGTGACTTTAAAATACACAACTTCATCAATTTTCAAAAGATTAAAAGTGTCCCATGTACATTTAAAAGCAACAACAAACATGTTCACATGTTGACCCTTTCCCCCTCTGGAATGTCCATGACGGCCTCATAATGAACCGCTCCCATGCAGCATGACAAAACAAAGTACCTCGGATCTCAGCTCATTTCCCAAAGCTTGCATTCTGGCAAACTCTCAGGAAATACAACCCAGAGGCTGCAGCACACCTACTAGCTCACATAGTTCCTCTCAAGAAGTTACGATGGCCAAGAAATTAGAAAGGGTTAATAATACGAGTGAAGGACGGGCTTGTAAAATCTGTTGAGCCCGAACACAAGGGATGCGTTAGTGGGTCCGCATGTGAGTGTTTATGAGGAGCGTTCTAAACACTGACATCTGCTGCTCTTCGTCCTTGAGCGTTGCAAACAGAGCAGTCTGAGCTCCAGGTCTCAGCCTTCAGATAAAGTTGCACGGTCACACAGTCGCCTCACATTGGCCCGACAGCGTCAAGTTGTTCAGCTGGTTTGGGAATCTAAGCAGAAAGTGATCGCAGGGCGTGAGACTGATCCTGAACGGCAACAACACAACGGGTTCCTCCTAAAAACACAAACCAGAGGAGCAGCGACAACAGTCGCCCTCCGTCTGGGAGGAAACGTCTGCAGGGACGGTTTCTAGAGACAATGAACACTGACTCAGAAAACACTCTGCACAGCCTCTCTGGAGATTGACCCACTTCTGTGATGCAGAGATAATAAACAACCTGAACAATATGCTTCACAGCTCTCAGAAACTCCACTCGTTGATTGAAGCAACATTGAGATAATTTGGCTGAAACAGCTCCACGGCCAGATGTCTGCACTTATACATCATTGCTCTATAAATCACATTGGTGTATTGTTTAGATGTTCCCTGTCTGCCTCTGGTGCAATTTGACAGAAACACAATGAGTGAAGCAGCAATTGGACTTATGAGCAACTGGAATTATGATCTGTGTGCCAAATGGAGCTCAGGATGTAAAGATGTGATACTTGTTCCAGGCAGAGGAGGGAGCTGCTGGCGGCCCAGAGCCTCTGGGGTCCTTTAGAGGACGTGAGGTACCGAGCAGAGCCCAGTGCTTCAGGTACAGGTATCTGCATGTATACTCTAAGATGAGTGCAAATGAGCACATCTGATTTATGATGTAAAGCAGGTATGTGTTAATCTGTGAGAGTATGAGACCTACAGCTGCTATAATACATATATTTATGAAAGAAATGGGTCAAATTAATACATTTGTGTGAAAGATGTTTGCTTGTTTTCACAAACTCAGATAAGTTTTACCCAACGACAGTTAACCTCGACTCTGCTGAGCATCTTTCAGCTCATTGTTTAGTTTTTTATGCTCACAACATCACAAAAGATTATTATCATGACATTAACATTTCTAGATGCTGGTAGTTTTTTAGAAAAAACCCTCAACCAAATAGCAAACTGCAGACAGGCAAAGTTAGCAACTAGCTTGTGGACACTGTGGAGAATTTAGCAGCTAAAGCGCCTGATATTTCATTTCAAGGGTTGGAGAGCAGAGCAGTGAACATGGACTCACATCAGATGAAGGATCGTGTTCCTCTGTGTCTTCTGGATGTGTAACAAGGAAAGTGTTTGCCTCAAAACCAATTCATTCAGGTTTAAAAAGATCATCTCCTTGTAATGAATTCAGAAAAAATATCTATAATACATGTTTTGAGCTAAAGCCACCATTGTTGACTTGTTTTTAAATATCCTTTGCTAATAAATCACAGAAAAACTCACTGAGCTCAAACTAAACATGTGTTGGTGAGAACCTCCAGAACCACAGGAGCAACTCGGCTTTCAGAATTTGCATTAACTTTGAATATACTTTGAATTCTGCAACTGACACTTTCATTGCAAATCCTATCCCCGTGGTTTCTGTAGCGTGCATGAAGCCCGTGCTGCATTCAGGCCTTCAGGACAAAGCAGTGACCTTGCAGGTGAATGAATGACTCTTGGCTGTCCTTGTCACAGTTACTCCTGTACAGGTAAATACTCTGGCTTGTGTATTCCTGCTCAGTGTTTACACAAGATGGAAGCTCCTGGTCTACGCTGCAGTAACATAATAATTTAGACTCCGCCGGCTCATGACTGGAAGTTGGAGGGTGGTCTCTGAAGACAACATTAGTCGTGCGATGAGTAAAACAAACAGAGTAAAAGCTGCTCAAACAAGTGCTGCAGTGCATGTGAGGGGACACGATGCGTCCTCGTTCATCACCTGACGGGTCTGACTAACTTCCATATGAAGACTAAAGTTCACTGAAGGAACAGAAAGCTGAGAGCAGAAGCAACATATGCAGCTTTGTGATCTTATCAGGCTCTAACTCTTTATCTGCACTTACATACAAGTTCAAAGACGCCACATCTTCTAAAAAGCCATCATCAAACACTCACTCTTTGTCATTCATTAGTTTCTGTTGTTACTGGGATTAGACTGGTCCTTACTGGGATTAGACTGGTCCTGTCCAGTCGTACAAAGCCCTGTCGTTGGAACTTTTTCAAGTGCCCAACGCTGAACTGGGGAATTGCATTATGTGCCCATGCAAAGCAGTCACATCATTTATCCTCCAAAGCACTCACCACTCACTGAAGTATGTGTGCCGTCCGAATCAATGAAGCCCTAATGAAAGGACTTAAGATGCCAACGGGAGACAATGAGCCTCTCTCTGTCAGCGCACACTTACAGCTGGAGAGGCCGTGGGCTGTTGATGTGAAACATCCCAACTGTCCCCAAAAGGTTTGCAGAGTTACATTAGCTTGGAGCTGCCTTTGTGTGTCACAAAGATACAGTTCCATGAAGAGAGAACAAAGAACGTGCATCAATACACAGTATCATGCAACTGAAACAAAACACTGCTAAATGCGAGTACAATGCATTAGTTACAACATGTCAGGCTTCCAAAGTTCCACGTGAGTGAAGAGAGAGAAAGGCTCAGGCGCCCAGTTCCTGGTCAGAGGAGAACTTTAACTCTGCAGAGTCGTGTTGTTGTGATGTTACTTTACCATCTTTGCAGATGTTTCTTCTCTGCAAGGCAACGAGTTTCTTTCATGTTGGTCCTTATGATCCTCTGGAGACAGCCTCCTCTGTGCTGGGAGCCCTGTGCATGTCTACAGCCTCAACAAGGGAAGTCCACTGAAGTACATCCACATGACGCGGGGCTGTCTCCATCGAAAAGAAACCAAAGTTATTTCCATTCTTTATGGACTCCACAAGCCTGAGAGCAGCACACTGTCAGGCTGCCTGTTGATCCACCAGCTTCACTTCTCTTTCACTTCTCTGGCTACTTGGAGAGTTTAGGGGAGAGAGAGAGAGAGAGAGAGAGAGAGAGAGAGAGAGAGAGAGAGAGAAGGAAGGAGGGAGGGAGTAAGAGAGGTCTGAGAGGGGGAGGAGAAAAGCTTTCCCTTTCAGAGGAAATCCCCCTCAAGGCTTTTCTTTGCTCTCCCTCTCTCTCTCTCTCTCTCTCTCTCTTTCTCTCTCTCTCTCTCTCTCTCTCTCTCTCTCTCTCTCTCTCTCTCTCTCTCTCTCTCTCTCTCTCTCTCTCTCTCTCTCTCTCTCTCTAACACACCAGGCTTTATCACATACTCCAGCACACCCACAGACACAATAAGCCACAAGAGCATGCCAGTTGCCACACACACACTCAGTGGTGTGCATGCTACTGTATGCAACATCCCACGGAGTCGTGGCTGTAAACCCACCCGGTCCCCGGTAGCAGGGATCAGAGCGGCTGAGATCCAGCCCCTTGTTCGCGGCCCCTTTCTTTCTATTTTAATCACCGTGAGCTTTTAAAATGCTAAGTCAGTCTTTCTCCTCTCTCCTCTCCCTCACTGTCTGCTGCAGGCTTTCTCATTTCCTCTCTTCAGCAATTGTCTTCCGGCAGCCTGCCCAGTCTTTGACTGCTATCAAAGGGAGCGGCAGCAGAGGGAGCTTCCCTGCAGAGGGCCGAGGGGAACAGTGCTGCTGTGCGTCGCATTAGTCCTGAGGAATGTAGGGGTTACACCCTCTGCTCTACATTTTACATCTGGAATTGGAATTGGAAGATGTGCGTGAAACCAAAGACCTGCTGCAAGGAGCGAGGTTCATCCCTGAGACATTCCTCCAGGAAAAGACATGGACAGGCGATGGTTTATTTCTGTCTATTCGTTCAAATTCATGAGGGTCCGTACGTGTGTTCACCACGAGGAGAGAGGGCCGAACGTATTCCTCTTAATCAAATGTGCGTTTATTTACATACATATTCAGCAGGTGAAGTTGCAGCTGGAATATGAAACTCTGCCTCCGCCTCTCTGTGGTTTCGCTGCCGTCTCTGGAGCATTCCTCGCATGTTTTTCTTTCATAGAAAGAAAGCATGCTAATTTCTCTCTCACTCTATTCCACATAAATATGTAGTTGACGTTTTTGAAACGTGGAACACGTTCTCCGGTTTCTCCTCTTTATTTCAATCTCTCCTTCTCGATCATCCCTTCTTGGCCTCCTTTGTCCTCTCGACAAAGAACCACAACTAGAATATCTCCACTGATTTATTCTACCTTTATAGATCAGAAGGTACTTGTCACATGTCCGTGCTCACTGATTCAACAATGATCGCTCCACTTAAAAGTGATTTTAGTGACTTTAGGCCGAGACAAGGTTTTTGGTCCGATGCCAATATAAATATGTGAACTTTCTTTC